>NC_091298.1:27621962-27764462 GCF_038502225.1 Cherax quadricarinatus
AATTTGCAAATTTTACTAAGCAAATTGTTTCCCTTGTAATGACTAGTGAATGCCTCATTTAATCAGCTTCAGATCCTAAATGATAATATATCTTTGCATTAATTTTGAGATGTTGGGGCTCTAATTTGCCCTGTTTTTTTTGCCAACTTTATTAAATTCGGTTTTGTTTTGTTTTCAAAAAACTAATTATTTTATTTTTTCTTACAGGGTTGCTGAAAAATTTAAATTGAATGCAAATGTGAAAAGCAAACCGGAAAAAATAAAAATCCGCCGATTTTGTAGCGTTTTTTTTTTTATTATAAAGAGATTTTCCTATTTTTTTGGGAGTATTTTCAGCAACATTTTCATTTGATATATCACAAATTTTCTTTTATTTCTCGAGGACGTTTTATTCAATTAACTTCAACGTTTACGTAATGTATATTGAGTAAGATTCCCGAGACTTGTGTACAGTGTTACACAGGTCATTCCTAGATTTTTGTTTCCATGTGATTACTGGAGAAAGATTCCTCTGATCTGCCATTTTGCCACTTTTATGCTTGAAATACAATAGTATTGTTTTATCTTATTGCATTATTTTCCCCTTGACTCCGGTGAGGAGCTCTTGATCCTAGAAACTGGACGTATCTTTACCCTGTTTGAATGAAATTTGAGTGTCTACCATTCCCCAGACGCTGTAGAATCCCTACTAGTTCCGCGCGTTCTTCTGATTAAAATATAACAATTCTGAAAAGCGTTAATCTTCAATATCTGATGCATCGTATGAAACAGATATATCATTTCATGGGTTTAGGCTGCGTAGGCACAAATTTCGTTGGATTCTGGGCAATAACTGAAAATGTCTCTTCCGCTCGGCTTTAAACTTTCGGTGCTGATGTGTTTTCCACAAGGGAAACATTCTCTTGGTGATAGGTTGTGTAAGTTATCATATACCAATTTTTAATCAAATTGGATTCTGTGAAATAAACAGAAAACGTCTCATCTGATCAGAAATAAGTCACAGTGTTTGACTTTATTAAGTTATCCTATGTCAATTCAACTTAATATTCTTTTATGTGTCTATAACATCTGTGTGTCCTTAAGAAATTGGTATGTTATATTCACTGTCTTTCAAAAAAGTCGATCAGAAAAGTGCAGACTGATTTTAGCCTCCGTAGGTACCAGTTAGGTTTTTTGGTCGAAATTGGGAAAAATGAAATTCTGATTTTCATGAGTGCCGCTTATGATGACCTCTTGCAGTGGGGCAGGAAGAAAAGTGACCCCACCAGGGCACACACTACTTTGTCATTTGACCGTCTTTGGAAAGTGACTTCAAGACTTCCACGCTTATAACATGATGATGCAACTTACGAGCGGCTTCAAACTTAATATGACTGTGTATTTAAGGATACTGGTCTCTTTGGTCTCTTTGAAAGGTTTTAATCATATCTGAATCGCTTATGTCCTAATTTGCATTTTTTTTAGAAATATGGATATTAATATCAACATGACGACTTATGAACGTATCTTGTGATTCCCTTCAAAAATACAATATTATCAGCTTATGACGCACTCTACACTATTCCAGTCACGTGCATTGTGGCACAAGGGGTTATGGAATAAGGAAGTATCTTCGGACCACTCAGCGACCAAAATATTAGACTAATGTATACTTGCAGTGTTAATTTTTAATATTATTTATTAGGAAAATGTATATATATATATATATATATATATATATATATATATATATATATATATATATATGTATATATATATATATATATATATATATATATATATATATATATATAAATATACATATATATATATATATATGTCGTGCCGAATATGTAAAATTGGTCAATTAGCAAGAACTCGTTTAAAATTAAGTCATTTCCAAAATTTTCTCTTATACGTTTAAAGATATATTTTTTTCATTAATGTTAATGTAATTTTTTTAATTTTGCACCAAAAGAAACTTAGAAAACTTACCTAACCTTGCTATAACAAGAACAATTTATTTTAGCCTAACCCAACTAAATATATTTTAGATTTGTTTACAGTAATTTAATACTAAACAAACACAATGAAATATATTTTTTTCGTTAGGTTCAGAATGATTTTGGCGAAATTATTGCATACACAAATTTTCGCTTGTCCTATATGGCATGATGAGCGTTGCTATTTAAGCCAAGATCGCAAGTTCTGCCTATTCGGCACGACATATATATATATATATATATATATATATATATATATATATATATATATATATATATATATATATATATATATATATATATATATATATATATATATATGTCGTGCCGAATATGTAAAACTGGTCAATTAGCAGGAACTCATTTAAAATTAAGTCCCTTCTAAAAAAATTTCTTATACGTTTAAAGATATATTTTTTTCATTAATGTTAATGTAAACATTTTTAATTTTGCACCAAAAGAATCTTAGGAATCTTACCTAACCTTATTATAACAAGAACAATTTATTTTAGCCTAACCCAACTAAATATATTTTAGATTTGTTTACAATAATTTAATACTAAACAAACACAGTGAAATATATTTTTTTCGATAGGTTCAGAATGATTTTGGCGAAATAATTGCATACACAAATTTACACTTGTCCTCCATGGCAAGATGAGCGTTGCTATTTAAGCCAAGATCGCAAGTTCTGCCTATTCGGCACGACATATATATATATATATATATATATATATATATATATATATATATATATATATATATTATATATATATTTATATATGTGTGTGTGTGTGTGTGTGTGTGTGTGTGTGTGTGTGTGTGTGTGTGTGTGTGTGTGTGTGTGTGTGTGTGTGTGTCGTGCCGAATAGGCAGAATTTGCGATCTTGGCTTAAATAGCAACTCTCATCTTGCCATACAGGACAAGTGAAAATTTCTGTATGCAATAATTTCACCAAAATCATTCTGAACATAACGAAAAAAATATATTTGATTGTGTTTGTTTAGGGCTAAATTATTGTAAACGTATTTAAAATATATATAGTTGGGTTAGGCTAAAATAAATTGTTCTTGTTATAATAAGGTTAGGTAAGTTTTCTAAGATTCTTTTGGTGCAAAATTATAAATTTTTACATTAACATTAATGAAAAAAATATATCTTTAAACGTATAAGAGAAAATTACGGAAAGGACTTAATTTTAAATGAGTTCTTGCTAATTGACCAGTTTTACATATTCAGCACGCCATATATATATATATATATATATATATATATATATATATATATATATATATATATATATATATATTTTTATATATATATATATATTATATATATATATATGTCTGTCGTGCCGAATACGCAGAATTTGCGATCTTGGCTTAAATAGCAACGCTCATCTTGCCATATAGGACAAGTGAAAATTTGTGTATGCAATAATTTCGCCAAAATCATTCTGAACCTAACGAAAAAAATATATTTCACTGGGTTTGTTTAGTATTAAATTATTGTAAGCAAATCTAAAATATATTTAGTTGGGTTAGGCTAAAATAAATTGTTCTTGTTATAATAAGGTTAGGTAAGTTTTCAAAGTTCCTTTTGGTGCAAAATTATAAATTTTTACATCAGCATTAATGAAAAAAATATATATTTAAACGCATAAGAGAAAATTTTAGAAAAGACTTAATTTTAAATGAGTTCTTGCTAATTGGCCAGTTTTACATATTCGGCACGACATATATATATATATATATATATATATATATATATATATATATATATATATATATATATATATATGTCGTGCCGAATAGGCAGAACTTGCGATCTTGGCTTAAATAGCAACGCTCATCTTGCCATATAGGACAAACGAAAATTTGTGTATGTAATAATTTCGCCAAAATCATTCTGAACCTAACGACAAAAATATATTTCACTGTGTTTGTTTAGCATTAAATTACTGTAAGCAAATCTAGAATATATTTAGTTGGGTTAGGCTAAAATAAATTGTTCTTGTTATGATAAGGTTAGGTAAGTTTTCTAAGATTCTTTTGGAGCAAAATTATATATTTTTACATTAATATTAATGAAAAAAATATATCTTTAAACGTATAAGAGAAAATTTTAGAAAGAACTTAATTTTAGATGAGTTCTTGCTAATTGACCAGTTTTACATATTCGGCACGACATATATATATATATATATATATATATATATATATATATATATATATATATATATATATATATATATATATATATAAATTTCCATTATACAGTTTAAAGTTTTTAAAACTTTGATGAAAAAACACCGAAAAGTAAGATATATATATATATATATATATATATATATATATATATATATATATATATATATATATATATATATATATATATATATATATATATATATATATATATCTTATTTTTCGGTGTTTTTTCATCAAAGTTTTAAAAACTTTAAACTGTATAATGGAAATTTATCTGTTAATTCACTTTAATAAGGAGCACACCAGGAGCAGACGAGGGGACTGAAGAAAATGAAAGAACTAAGCTATATGCAGAGGCCCTAAGAGACCACAGCTGTGCCCAGGAAAAATTGAGTAGGGAAAATGACAGACCACCGGGCACAGGGACATCAGATAGAAAAGAGATTGAAGGAAGGAGCACTGCAATGAAGGCAACTAAATCGGCTCAGGGGATGCAAAGGGAAATGCAGTGGGAGGATGAAAGAGAAAGGTCAGTTTTTGTTTATGGGCTCCAGGAAGTTGAAGGAGAAACTTGTGAAGCAAGAAGACAGGGGGAGAAAAAAAGCGATTAGGAGAGGACGACATGACCAGGTTGACAAATTTTCTGAGAATAGGGTGGTTTACAAAAGGAAAAAAACCGGCCACTCAAAATGATTTTCAAGGCAGAATCGGCTCAAAACAGGATCCTGCAGGAGAAAGCACGACTAAGGGACATACCGACGTATCGGAGGGTGAACCTCGACCATGACAGAACACATGAAGAGAGGCAGAAACTGAAAGAGAGAGTACAAAGATTCAAAAAGTAAAGAGAGGCAAAAGCGGAAATGAGCAGGAGAATCCTCGCTCAGGAGGAAGAGCAAATACAACCTCCCTCAGAACCACGTACAGAAGGATTTCAACCACGACAATCCCAATGCAACCAAACAATCTAACCCAAAACCCACGCACTGTACCCACTGCCCCCAACCCCCTTCATAACAAACTCCACCCCTACAAACCCCCACCAGGTCTCCCACTCCTCCAACCCCAAAGTTCTCCCGAGACCACAGTTTTAGAATAAAAGTTGAAGGTTTGGTATGTGACTGCGGAAGGAATAACAAGCAAATGTGAGAAGTGGAATGAAAGAATCAAGGAGACGCCCCAAGACATCACTGGGATGATAATAGACACAATCTTCTCACCCGGATATCAGACCCTGAGGAAAGATAGAGGGAACAGAGGGGGAGGAGTTGCTCTGCTCATTAAAAACCAATAGGGATTTGAGGAAATTGAAAGAATGGGCGGAAGAGACTATATAATAGGTACAATTTAGACTGGCGACATAAGGTAGTCATTGCAGTGATGTACAACCTGCCACAGAACTGCAGGAGGCCAAGAAAATAATATGAAGAGAGCAACAGAGCATTGGTGGACACACTAGCTGAGGTGGCCAGAAGAGCTCACACGGGGGTAGCGCAAAGGTACCAGTTATGAGTGATTTTAGTCACAAGGAGATTGACTGGGGGGAAACCTGGAGCCAAGATGATGGATGTGGTACTGGAAAACCTCATGCTCAACATGTTAGGGACACTGCCAGAGAGAGAGAGGTGAAGATGAATCAGCAAGACTGGACCTCATATTCACCTTGAGCAGCACGGACATCGAAGACATCACATATGAAAGGCCCATCGTAGGTAATGATCACGTGTTTCTGAGCTATGAATACATAGTAGAGTTACAAGTCGAGAGGGTAACAGGAGTAGGATGGGAAAAGCCAGACTATGAGGAAATTTCTGCAAGAGGTTCAATGGGAAAGGGAACTTGTAGGAAAATCAGTAAACAATATGATGGACTACGTGACAACAAAATGCAAGGAGGCAGAGGAGAGATTTGTTCCCAAGAGCAACAGAAATAGTGGAAAGACCAGAACGAGCTCTAGAGAATGGAAAAAAGTACAGAAGACAAAGGACCCAGGAAAGCAAAGAGATTAATCGAAGAGCCAGAAATTGGTATGTACATATAAGGAGGGAGGCCCAAAGACAGTACGAAAGCACATAGCATCGAAGGTCAAGACTGACCCGAAGCTGTTGTATAGCCACATCAGGAGGAAGACAACAATTAAGGACCAGGTAATCAAGCTGAGGAAGGAAGGTGGGGAGCTCATGTGAAACGACCAATAAGTATGTGAGGAGCTCAACAGGAGATTTAAGGAAGTATTTACAGTGGAGACAGAAAGGACTCCGGGAAGTCAGAATAGAGGGGTACACCAACAAGTGCTGGATGAAATACACGCAACCAAGGAGGAGGTGAAGAAGCTGCTAAGTCAACTTGATGCCTCAAAGGCAACATCTCTCCGTGGGTCCTTAGAGACATCTCTCCGTGGGTCCTTAGAGAGAGGAGAGACGCTGTGTGTGCGACTAACAATTTTCAACACATCCATTGAAACTGGACAATTACCCGAGGTATAGAAAAAGGCAAATGTAGTCTCCATTTTTAAGAATGAAGACAGACACGAAGCACTAAACTACAGACCAGTGTCACTGATGTTTATAGTATGCAAAGTCATGGAGAAGATTATCAAGATGAGAGTGGTGGAGCACCTAGAACGGAACAAGCTTATAAGCGACAACCAGAACAGATTCAGTGTAGGAAAATCCTGTGTCACAAATATACTGGAGTTTTATGACAAGGTAACGAAAGTAAGACACGAGAGAGAGGGGTGAGTAGATTGCATTTTCTTGGACTACAAGGCCATCGACACAGTTCCTCACAAGAGATTAAAGCAAAAGCTAGAGGATCAGACACGCGTAACAGGAAGGGCAATATCAGGGAATACCTGACAGGGAGACAACAATGAGTCATGGTACGTGACGAGGAGTCAGAGTGGGCGCCTGTGATGAGCGGGGTTCCACAAGGGGCAGTTCTAGGACCAGTGCTGCTTTTGGTATATGTGAATGACATGACGGAAGGGAGACTCAGAAGTTTGCAGATGATGTGAAGTTAATGAAACACACATCAACCAGATAACTGCTGCAGCATTTGGGCGCCTGGCAAACCTGAGAATAGCGTTCCGATACCTCAGTAAGGAATCGTTCAAGACTCTGTACACCGTATACGTCAGGACCATACTGGAGTATGCAGCACCAGTTGGGAACCCACACCTGGTCAAGCACATCAAGAAATTAGAGAAAGTGCAAAGGTTTGCAACAACACTAGTTCTAGAGTTAAAGGGAATGCCCTACGAAGAAAGGTTAAGGGAAATCGGCCTGACGAAACTGGAGGACAAAAGGGTTAGAGGAGACATGATAACGACATACAAAATACTGCAAGGAATTAACAAGGTGGAAGTTGAAGACTCAGATGAGTCAAAGAGATGTTAGGAAGTATTTCTTTAGTCATAGAGTCGTCAGAAAGTGGAATAATCTGGCAAGGGACCTAGTGGAGGCAGAATCCATACGTAGTTTTAAGGCGAGGTATGATAAAGCTCATGGAGCAGGTAGAGAGAGGACCTAGTAACGATCAATGAAGAGTCGGGGCTAGGAGCTATGAATCGACCCCTGCAACCACAAATAGGTGAGTACACACACACACACACACACACACACACACACACACACACACACACACACACACACACACACACACACACACACACACACACACACATATATATATATATATATACGTATATATATATATATATATATATATATATATATATATATATATATATATATATATATATATATATATATATATATATATATGTCGTGCCGAATAAGCAGAACTTGCGATTTTGGCTTAAATAGCAACGTTCATCTTGCCATATAGGACAAGTGAAAATTTGTGTATGCAATAACTTCGCCAAAATCATTCTGAACCTAACGAAAAAAAATATATTTCACTGTGTTTGTTTGGTATTAAATTATTGTAAACAAATCTAAAATATATTTAGTTGGGTTAGGCTAAAATAAATTGTTCTTGTTATAATAAGGATAGGTAATTTTTTTTAAGTTTCTTTTGGTGCAAAATTATAAACTTTTACATTAACATTAATGAAAAAAGTATATCTTTAAACGTATAAGAGAAAATTTCAGAAAAGATTTAATATTAAATGAGTTCTTGCTAATTGACCAGTTTTACATATTCGGCACGACATATATATATATATATATATATATATATATATATATATATATATATATATATATATATATATATATATATATATATATATATATATATATATATATATGTCGTGCCGAATAGGCAGAACTTGCGATCTTGGCTTAAATAGCAACGCTCATCTTGCCATATAGGACAAGTGAAAATTTGTGTATGCAATAATTTCGCCAAAATCATTCTGAACCTAACGAAAAAAATATATTTCACTGTGTTTGTCTAGTATTAAATTATTGTAAACAAATCTAAAATATATTTAGTTGGGTTGTGCTAAAATAAATTGTTCTTGTTATATTAAGCTTAGGTAAGTTTTCTAAGATTCTTTTGGTGCAAAATTATAAATTTTTACATTAACATTAATGAAAAAACTATATCTTTAAACGAATAAGAATTTTTTTTAGAGAGGACTTAATTTTAAATGAATTCTTGCTAATTGCCCAGTTTTACATATTCAGCACGACATATATATATATATATATATATATATATATATATATATATATATATATATATATATATATATATATATATATATAATACGAAGGAGAAAGACTGATTACCTCTTCTTCTGCTATCTTCTGTACATATTTCTACAGTCTTCAGATTATGCTCATGTACTGTATTGATAATACCCAGATGTTGTACATATGTCTGATTCTTCTTCTCGTCGGTACTGTATGCCATTAATATGCAACAAATCTCTCGTGTTCGTGAGGTGTGGTTTCTGTGTGGAGGTTTGGAACCAGTCCCTCCAGGAATTTCCAGGTGTAGATAATGATGTACCTTTCTCACCTATGTTCCAAGAATACAGGTGAAGGGATTTCTAACGTTTTCATTGATTTAGGTGTTTTATTGAATGTATGAGAACAGTGAAAGATCTCTGCACTGTTTTCAGCTCAGCAATATTTCCTTTTTGAAGTGAGTTATTAGTATACAACAATATTCTTTCCTGGAGAGAACAAGTTACTTAATGAGTATCATCAGTGGTTCAACATCCCTCGTCTTTAAAGTTCTAGTTATCCAGCCTATCATTTTCCTTTCGGTATCAATAGTAATATTGCTTCCATCAAGAATCATCACTCCAACGTCTAGCACGTACAATTTTCTCTCTGCTGAATGATTTCAGTTTATCCTGCATTCCTTTTCAGTTTTCATTTCCTTCATTCTTCCATAGCGGAGTAACTGAAACTTGTCCGTATTAAACATCATATTGTTGCCAGATGTCCACTGGAAGACCTTATTTATATTCTCTTGAAGATTTCCTGTCTTTGAGTAAAAAAACCACTCATAATGGACAGAACAAAAACACTGGAGAAGTAAAGAAGATGCGGTCAGTCCATCAGCCTTGAAGAAGTAGTTTTGAGGTTGTCAGTCCCTCAGTCATGAGAAATGCTTAGCTTCAAGATTGTGAAGCTGAACACTTCTCATGGTTGAAGGACTGACTATTTCAAAGCTACTTCTGCTGTTTCTATATTTACTCACTTCTGTATGGTACTGAAGAAGAGTACTGTGTTAGCCAAACGTTTCTGAAATATAGATATCTAACTGTTGTATATCTTCTTCTACTTATCTTACATAATGAGTCTAAGAACATGCTCATTGGGGAAGCCATGTACAAATACTAAAAAATCCGGGAAAGAGAAGTTAATGTGATATTTTTATGGATTCCATCACGCATTAGAATATTCCTTCATGATAAAGTTGATACGTTAGCCAAGAAAAGCCTTCCGAAGGAACGAATAATATTAGGAGAGAAGTAAATAATGAAAATGAATTTTATCGGATTGCAGTTAGATGCTTGAATAGATCTTTAACCCACTATAATAACATGAACATAGATATGTATGTTTATGGAGCAAAATGAAGTGTGAACAGTCTGACTGATGTTGTAGTGGCCAGGCTTAGGCTTGGTTACAAGTACTTCTGGCAGTTTGGCAGACACACAGATGATGATCAAACCAAATGCAAAGTATGTGGCCAACACTGTGGTCACTATCTTGAACACTATGAGCATTACTGTCCATTTATTGAGAAACATAGATATGGACAGAATAATAACTTACGTGATATGTCAAGATATCTTATTAATGAAAATAAGATACCAGATATATTGAACAAGTTTCCTAAATTTCTTACATCAGGTAAGTAAACTGTAGATATACTATATCTAAATGCACTCCTGTAAACTCTTTTGAAGCCTAGTCCGTAGATCTTTTGTGCCTCCATCTGCTCTTGGATAATTGTGGGGTACAGAATAAACTAGCCGCTTCGCTGCAAAATGTAAAAATCTACTTATCAGCATTGTTTACCATTATTAAAATATAGCATCAAGGAGTCTGATGAAGAAAGTCGAGATTATGATGAATTGTATAAAGAAACTATAGCCAGCATTTCCAGCGACAGGACGTTACAGACATATTCCTGGAAATCCTTTTCCATATCACAAAAAGCAGCATCCAAAAACATGAACATAGAAGTAAATAATAGACAAATATATGATAATAACGTTATTGCCTATAGAAGGAAATACTCTAGAGTGGTGGAAAAAAAAAGATAGTTATTCCATATGTGGCAAATTAGCAAGTAAATAACCGAGTCCACCATCATCTTCAATACAGAGAAACATTATTTAGTATTGGAGGGAACATTAAGTCTTCTCATAGGAACACATTAGCTTTTGAAAATAGAAAGATGTTGGTATTCCTCAACTTCAGTTTGAGAATTATATTATTATTATTATTATTATTATTATTATTATTATTATTATCAAAAAGAAGCGCTAAGCCACAAGGGCTATACAGCTTGAGAATTATAAACTTTAGAAATCTCAGTAACATATTATTGTACATTGTTCATTTTAAACTTCAAGTATTAGATTGATATAATTTTTTTCTATATTTATCGATGTATTCTATCAACGCTTCAAGTTCTGAACTGTTATTTAAGATATATAATTTTCAGCAATAACAATAATGCTCGTTATTTTTAGTTTACAAAATATTTTTAAAATCATTAAACAGTAATAACAGATTTGGATGTTTTGGTTTCTGATTATGTCTTCGTTAAATTACTAAAAATGTTGATAGATTCAGAAATTCATACTTTTTTTTCGACTTGCAAGCCTCACAGAGGCGCCTGTAATTAGTAAATAGTAATAAGATTGTCGTCACAAATTAAATTATTTAATATTAAACTTTCCTAAGTTATTTAAAACCTTTAGAGCAATAACCATTCCATACTGAACATGCTGGTATTGATCATTTTTATGGTATCGGTATCAGTTAAAAAGCAGCAGATACCAGCCGACCCCAGATCCGGGGTCCAGCTCCGTGGTAAAGTACTGGTTACTCTGATACAGAGTTTGCAGCTTCGAGTCCTGCTGTGGACGTAGAGACGGTATTTGTAAATAATTTCGCCTGTTAAAATAACACGACAACAGAAGACTTTAAGAGCTGAGATATAACCTGTGACCTCACTCGTTTAGCATGGGAATATTAGGAAGTTTTAACTGGGTCACGTGTCAAGTAAAATTTTAGAGTGACATGTCAGGCAAAGGGAAATTTTGTAAACATAGCTTATCAACCTCATAAATTTTACTAATTGTAAATAAATTTAATTTACTCAGTCATGAATTTACATTCATATTACAATCAACACTGTTTTAATGAAGTTTCACTCTATTATATTTTCTTCAACTATGTATATGCTTGATACAACTTTCTTAAATTATTTTAGCTTCGAGGGATACAAGCCACACAGGTATGATTCTTACCAGAGTTTACTTGCAACGTGTAATATTTATTATTGTAGGAACACTGGCTGAGGTTTTAAGTTATTTTGCTAGATTTATGGGCCATGTTCCGCCCATGTGTCGTCAGTTCCAGCCGCAATTCACAATAGGAACGTCTGGTATATTTTGCCGCCCTAAAAGAGGTGTTGCACTCTCGCTGCAGTTATTATATATCTAAAACATGTAATAATCTTTTTCTGCAAAGTGATTTGTTGAAGAGCAAGTTTTTAGTTGTCTAATAAAGTCACAGCAGGGCAACTTTTTGGTTGTTTAATAAAGTCACAGCAGGGCAACTTTTTGGTTGTTTAATAAAGTCACAGCAGAGCAAGTTTTTGGTTGTTTAATAAAGTCACAGCAGAGCAAGTTTTTGGTTGTTTAATAAAGTCACAACAGAGCAAGTTTTTGGTTGTTTAATAAAGTCACAGCAGAGAAAGTCTTTGGTAGTCTAATAAAGTCATTTAGAGCAGAGAAAGGCTTCGGTTGTCTAATAAGAGCTTACTGTGTTATCACCATGTACTGTGACCCACATCACGAGATCCACATCATGTGACCCACGTCATGTGACCTACGTCAAGTGACCCACGTCATGTGACCTACGTCAAGTGACCCACGTCATGTGACCTACGTCAAGTGACCCACGTCATGTGACCTACGTCAAGTGACTCACGTCATGAGGTTTACGTCATGTGGCTTACATAAACAGCTCTGAAAACTAAACTTGGTCTTCGTGCGATCCTCCTGCTACATGACAAAAATTAAGTATATTTACGTTATTAATACTAGTTTTAATATATCAAAGTGATGCCTTCAGATGATGACATGCATTTCCAAATGAATTGTGCATGTTACTTTTCCTGAACGTTATTGTGCGGTGAGAAATAATACGTACATTGCTTGTTTGGACTGTTTCTCTGTTGTGAAAATTATTACACATGTGATCTTTGTTGTGACTGCTAATGTGCTGTAAAAATGTTACGTGTGTTGGTTGTTCTGTTCGTTACTGTGCTGTAAAAATGTTACGTGTGTTGCTTGTTCTGTTCGTTACTGTGCTGTGAAAATGTTACGTGTGTTGGTTGTTCTGTTCGTTACTGTGCTGTGAAAATGTTACGTGTGTTGGTTGTTCTGTTCGTTACTGTGCTGTGAAAATGTTACGTGTGTTGGTTGTTGTGTTCGTTACTGTGCTGTAAAAATGTTACGTGTGTTGGTTGTTGTGTTCGTTACTGTGCTGTGAAAATGTTACGTGTGTTGGTTGTTGTGTTCGTTACTGTGCTGTGAAAATTATGACAGGTATAATCCATGTTTTTGATGGTTACTCTGCAGTGAGAAATATTACTTCATCAATACATACTTCCCCCCACCAGGTACATTTGTATATACCAGTGTAAGAAATGAGTCTCATTAACACTCCAGTGTACGAGGAGAGACTAGAGATCATGACAAAAAATGACAATAACTGTTTATTTCTGTAAGTTTCCCAGTTTAATAAATGTTATTGCTTAACTAGTAAAGTTTTATTTACGTTATTATATTTTCAATAACCTTTTTGATTTCACGAATCAGCACTGTTTCACTACCCCACGAACCACGGAACGGGTTGGATTGAAATCCCTGTTTTGAAATTCCAACCAAATCGTTCAGTGGTTTGCTTGCAATCGTCTTATTACGATTTCGTGTTTCATATTGGCACGTTCAATATCTGTTGTTAGAGATATTTCACTGAACACTTGCCATCACTGTTATACTCTATACTGGTTATTACTGTTAAATTTTCTAGTTATCACTGTTATACTCTACAATAGTTATCACTGTTATACTTTATACTAATTATCACTGTTATACTCTACAATTGTTGTCACTGTTATACTCCTTCCTAATGCTGGAGTACTTCAGTGACACTCTCACTCGATATCACAGCCAGTACACTTCACTTTATCTCACTGTCCTACCGCTTTACTTCCTAGGTCACTGTCATCAGTGATCACCAGCCCTCCGACCGACTCACCTCCCGACCCCACCTCCCGACCAACAAACCCGTCTCACCTGCCCAGAACACATGCAGCAGGTATTACGTAACAGTCGATTCGACCCGTAGCCTAGTCTCTGTTCATCAGCTGTCTGACTGGATCTCCTCACCAGCTGACTGACGTTCTCACTAGCTGATTGACTTCTTCACCGGTTGACTATCTTCCTCATCAGCTGACAGATTGACTTCATCGGCTGACCAACTTTCTCACCAGCTGACTAACACATGTTTGTACCTGAACCCTGGTGTTAGACACATGTGGTATGCAATACAGACAAATTAATAAGACACAAATGCAACACACGTGTTTTGTTCATGAATGCAAGGCTTCCACAGATTACCCCGGGTTAATAAACCTCCCGGGATAATAATCAGAAGACAATCATCTTGAAACCACTAAAAAAAAATCATAGTTCTTAGACGACAACTGTTGTGACGCTCCGTCACTTCCTGCATCGACCACCCCGGGTTAATCTCTAATGCGGGGTTTTTAAACAACTCGTTGGAAAATATATGTTCATTACGCACCACAGAGTATATGCTCGTAAGATAGAGATTTATATCTCAATTATACACACAGTGTTGTATCTCTTTCACTATACACTGAGAGATCTGGCAGTATACATTCCGAAAGTTGTATTACTTTCAATGTGTATACTGTGAGTAATGTCAGTGTATTCCTACCGAGAGTTAAAGCCATTTTATGAGAGCTATAAGTATTGTTAATGATAATATTTAAGTTACTTGTGGTCTGAATTTAATGAGCCATGTGCAGCCGAAATATCTGAATCCCAACAGACTAACTAAAGTGTGTTGAAAACCACAGTGTATATACACCGGCAAATGTATATTAAATATATATATGTATATATATATATATATATATATATATATATATATATATATATATATATATATATATATATATATATATATATATATATATATATATATATGCAAAACAACCACTCTGAAAGAATAAGAAATTCCAAGCGCTTTCGTGACTACTCACATTATCCTTGATAATGTGAGTAGTCACGAAAGCGCTTGGAATTTCTTATTCTTTCAGAGTGGTTGTTTTGCATATTCTGAAATTACCTGTTTACTGTGATCTTATTGCATATATATATATATATATATAGATATATATATATATATATATATATATATATATATATATATATATATATATATATATGTGTATATATATATATATATATATATATATATATATATATATATATATATATATATATATATATATATATATATATATATATATACACGTGTGTGTATATATATATATATATATATATATATATATATATATATATAAAAGTGTGTATATATATATATATATATATATATATATATATATATATATATATATATATATATATATATATATATATATATATATATATATACATAATCATTTATAAAGAAAGTTATAATTATAAATCTATTATTATTATCATTATTATTATAATATTTTTAATATTGATGTTGCTGTACAGTTGTGAACAGCATTAAAGTGATCACTAGCACTGACACCAGATCTAGCTTGTAATGAGGTCAGCCTCGGTCCCATCCTCTCTTGTAGTCATTGTAGAAAACATGACATTGTAGCCGAGTAACTCAGGGCTGAGTGTTGTAACAATATCGCAAGAGTGGCAATAAGCATACCAGAAGCGATTACAGAATATGATTAGAAAAAGTGTAGCCTACATGGCGGGTGTCGTGCCATGTTCTCGTAAAGACGAGGCTGCTGTCACTGGTCAGGGGGGAAAAAATAGTGGGCATTAGTGAAGAACCATTGTGGTAAGTGAGACTTGCGTGGTAACCAGTAGCTGATGGTTTGTACTAGCTGCTGACGGTTTGCATCAGCTGGTGCTGCTGACGGCTTTCGTCACCTGGTGCTCGTGGCGGCTTTCATCAGCTGGTGCTCGTGGCGGCTTTCATCAGCTGGTGCTCCTGGCGGTTTGCATCAGATGGTGCTGCTGACGGCTTTCATCACCTGGTGCTCGTGGCGGCTTTCATCAGCTGGTGCTCCTGGCGGTTTGAATCAGCTGGTGCTGCTGACGGTTTGCATCAGCTGGTGCTGCCGGCTGGCACAGCTGGTAGTGATGGCCTACAACCAGCAACTGTTGGTGTCTGGGTTCACAGACAGGTTGTAGGTAGTTGGCTGTGCTTGTCCCTGAGGCTGTGCTTGTCCCAGAGGCTGTGCTTGTCCCTGAGGCTGTGCTTGTCCCTGAGGCTGTGCTTGTCCCTGAGGCTGTGCTTGTTCCTGAGGCTGTGCTTGTCCCTGAGGCTGTGCTTGTCCCTGAGGCTGTGCTTGTCCCTGAGGCTGTGCTTGTCCCTGAGGCTGTGCTTGTCCCAGAGGCTGTGCTTGTCCCTGAGGCTGTGCTTGTCCCTGAGGCTGTGCTTATCCCTGAGGCTGTGCTTGTCCCTGAGGCTGTGCTTGTCCCAGAGGCTGTGCTTGTCCCAGAGGCTGCACTTGTCCCCGAGGCTGTGCTTGTCCCTGAGGCTGTGCTTGTCCCTGAGGCTGTGCTTGTCCCAGAGGCTGTGCTTGTCCCAGAGGCTGTGCTTGTCCCAGAGGCTGTGCTTGTCCCTGAGGCTGTGCTTGTCCCTGAGGCTGTGCTTGTCCCTGAGGCTGTGCTTGTTCCTGAGGCTGTGCTTGTCCCTGAGGCTGTGCTTGTCCCTGAGGCTGTGCTTGTCCCTGAGGCTGTGCTTGTCCCTGAGGCTGTGCTTGTCCCAGAGGCTGTGCTTGTCCCTGAGGCTGTGCTTGTCCCTGAGGCTGTGCTTATCCCTGAGGCTGTGCTTGTCCCTGAGGCTGTGCTTGTCCCAGAGGCTGTGCTTGTCCCAGAGGCTGCACTTGTCCCCGAGGCTGTGCTTGTCCCTGAGGCTGTGCTTGTCCCTGAGGCTGTGCTTGTCCCAGAGGCTGTGCTTGTCCCAGAGGCTGTGCTTGTCCCAGAGGCTGCACTTGTCCCCGAGGCTGTGCTTGTCCCTGAGGCTGTGCTTGTCCCAGAGGCTGTGCTTGTCCCAGAGGCTGTACTTGTCCCCGAGACTGTGCTTGTCCCTGAGGCTGTGCTTGTCCCTGAGGCTGTGCTTGTTCCTGAGGCTGTGCTTGTCCCTGAGGCTGTGCTTGTTCCTGAGGCTGTGCTTGTCCCTGAGGCTGTGCTTGTCCCAGAGGCTGTGCTTTAAGTTGAGTCCACGGCCCCACGGCGTCAGCTGCTCTGCTTGAGGGAGCCACTTCTTCCTGTCAACCAGGGACGGAAGACTCTTCTTCCTCTCCACCAGAGACGGAATACTCTTCTTCCTCTCCACCAGGGACGGAAGACTCTTCTTCCTCTCCACCAGGGACGGAAGACTCTTCTTCCTCTCCACCAGGGACGGAAGACTTCTCCATCATCGGGGTAGGAAGCTTCTCCAGCACCTGAGATGTAATACTGACAAGCTGGTGAAAAAGACACATGTGCAACACTGGTATTTTTATTATGGAAACTGTACAACACAGGAGGCACTAGAAGAAATATATTTTTGACGTCATCAGTCCGTTATCCTTGGTAGGAGGTTGACGATCCCTCAAGCCTAAAGAATAGGCATGGGGCTAGATGTTATATACTGGAACTGATGAGGTGTAGCACTTGTAGATGAAGTCAATGGTGAAAGAATGGCATGCTAAACTGCTGTTTATCAAATGCAGAATACATCTCCTGTACCTAGACGCAGAGGTACAGCTGTAGTGTGACCTACTTCCACTTCCAGCTACCACAGGTCACATCTGCTCTAGTATATAAGGTCTAGCTTCATTCCTATGTGTTGTGGTTGAGGGACTGAGCACATCCTGCCAAGGCTGACGAACTGATCACGTCAAAACATTCACTGTCTCCAGTATCATATTCTAATGAATCCGACTAAAGAAGCCTGATTTGCAGGCGAAAAGTTTCGGCAATAAATATACCCAAGTGTTGCACAGGAACCAGAGACGACATCTTCAAAGAATTGCAAAAAAACTCTATTAAAAAATAACCTGGAGTGCAATAAACTGCAATAAATGACAACTGATGGAGGAAAGAACATATCTGTGGTGAAGAAAGATTTAGTTGGACAAATCACCAAAGCTTGTGAGGATGATGGATTCTCAAAGCCCATGTTTATGTACTGCGTTATCTATAAGAAAGCATCGTGCGGAAAATATGTGGATATGTCTTGCGTTCTGAAACCTGATGTTTCAGAAGTGAATTTCATTTGATCTCACGGGCTTAATCATCGCCAGTTTCGTAATTTTCTGAAAGAAATTGATTCTGAGTTAGCTGACTTGCCTTACTGACTTACTTGGCTTAGTTGTGAAAAGGCTCTATCATGATTCTTTCAGTTAAGAAAGGCAATTGATTCACTTCTCACAAAGAAGAATCCTGGACTACTTTTATCAATCGCTGACTGGCTTTGGAAACTGGCATGTTTTGCAGACGTGACAAGCCATGTGAATCAGCTGAATCTGAAGTTGCAAGGTGAAACAAATTTGATTTGTGACGTATTCACGCATGTCAAGGCATTCAGGGCAAAATTAATGCTAGTTGAAGGACAGGTGAAAGTCTCTAACTTGGTTCATTTCTCATGTGAAAAATTTCATGAAGAAAGTGAAGCAAAATTTCCTTCTTCATTTGCAACAGAAATCATCAATGACTTGCAAAAAAACAATTTCAGTAACTATTTTCTGATATTGTTGGAAAAACAGATGAACTGAAGCTGTTTCTAACTCCATTTGACTGCAATGATGAAACATTCCCATTTCAGTTTCAAATAGAAATTATTGATCTCCAACCAGATGACATGTTGAAAGAAAAGTATAAAAACAGGAAATCTGATCCAATTTTATAAATATTTGCAGCCTGGACAGTTTTCAAATTTGAAGCGATGTGCTTGTGGATTCGTATCAGATTTTTGGTACAACTTACCTTTGTGAGTAAACATTTTCAAAAATGTAAAAAATCAAATCAAAATATAACACAAATTTATGTGATGAGCAGTTGAAGTTCACTCTAATAAATGATTCATCAAACTTGAAACTTCAGTTCAACGATATTTTGAAATTAAAAATTCAGCTCCATCATTTCCACTAATCTTGTACAAATTACGTAATCTTGTGTCAGCTTTTCTCATCTGCAGTTTAATAACTGATTATATTGTCAGAACACTGACTTATGTTTGACATTTTTACTCATTCTAAATCATTTCTCAGTGTAAGAACGGTATTGTTTCTTCATAATTGTCACATTTCTCTTATGTTCTTAATCATATTATGCTGATTAAAAAAATGATGCAAATTAAACTCCTTCATTTAAATTTTATTCATTCATTTACATTTATTTACAAGACAGATTTTTTCTTTGTCCCCCCAAAATGTGCACAATATACGATGTGGCCCTCGTAGTGAAAAGTTTGGAGACGCATTACCTGGATAACACACGATAGTCTTAAAGTTTTTTCGTGGGTGGAGCAAAAACATGATTTTTAAAAATCATTCGAGGAATATTGTGGTGATTAAATTTTGTTTCTTCGATTTTTTTTTTAAATTCGAGTTACTGGAAAATTTTTATTTCACCATACAACAGTTTCGTGTTGACAATGAAAGTTTATTTTATGAGGTTTTGGTATTTTGTCGATAATTCGTCGCTTATTTCTTTAATTTGTTTATTTTAATACATAAATATCATTATTATGCAATTGTCTGAGGCAAAAATAAATGATTAGATGAAACGTTTTAGCCGTTTGAAGACACAAAACACATTATATCTTTATCTACAAATATCTGCACTTGAAGCTTAAGTATTTATAGAACAATCATGATTTTTTTATTTTATCCAGGAAGTTATTGTTCTTCGGTTCTATGCCTTTACCTTGATCAGAATCATTTTAGAATATTATATTTTAGTGTTTTTTGTTGAAATTTTTGAAAAAAAAAAAGAATCAACTTCTGTTTTAACCAAAATGTATTTTCACACTTTCTTTTGCACGAAAATTCTATTTACCCTTTTTTAATCGCGTGCACTTATCTGCAACGCTTTTCCTATGATCACTTTTCCTGTGCATCTTTGAGTGTGTAACTATGTACGGGTGTAAGTAAATAAGAAAATATATGTGCAATGACGTATATGTAAGCATACATGCATGTATTTATGGGTTTAATTAAGCATATGTGGATGTAGGTATATACTGTATGTTGCCATGAAAAAAATAATATTCTTATTTTCAGGGCTTTCACCATGATAATTCTAGAGTGTTATATTCCCATGTATATACACACTCTCGCAATTAAAAAAAAAAGAATTGGACAATTTAAAGATATATGCTTTAAAGAGCATCCAATCTTATTCTGGAGAGAATTTGTTCCTCTTAGCAGACCACCTTGGTATGAACTTCTAAATTCTGTGTTGTCTGACAAATGTATTCTGATGTGCATTCATAGGGTTGCGCCAAACCCGTAGGTGGCATACAGCGCTGGGGGCAGGGGAGGCAATCACATTTGATCCGAGGAAATTCTGGCTCATTCCAATTATTTAGATCAAGAGCCCCTTACCGGCATCAAGATACAGTATTCAAGAGACTCTCTGGAATTGTTACTCTTTTAAAGTGTATATTGTTTAGTGTCGCTGTTGCAATTATTATTATTATTATTATTATTATTATTATTATTATTATTATTATTATTATTAACCCTGATGTGGTACCTTCAAGAGGGTCCTAATTTTATTTTGCTCATATCCTGAAAACGCCTTATCCAATAGGCTTTAAATTTTCAACACCTGTGTACGGAAATGAGTGCCAAATTCTAGGAACAAGTGGCACGTTCAGGTGCACTATTACCAAAGTAATTGAACCTATTCCCAGCATCGTGGAATGGATCAGATAATTTAAAAAATCCTCAGTGGCGGAGCTTCAAACGCTTTAAAAAAGTTCCAAAAAATACGACGAAGGAAAGTGAACTTTAAGTATACAGGTGAAAATTTGACCATTTTAACGTGTAAAATGTATGAAATTTTTATTCCCTTTAAATCACATTATATAAATTTCAGTTTATCTCTTCTGAAAAAAATTCGTAAGTAACCCCTGATGAATCTTATGACCAGGATGGAGCAAAACAGAATGACTCGGAGGATGTATAAATCTGTAGTGGAGGGAAAGTAGGATAGGGATCGTTCTAGGGAAA
This sequence comes from Cherax quadricarinatus, assembly GCF_038502225.1. NCBI lineage: Eukaryota > Metazoa > Arthropoda > Malacostraca > Decapoda > Parastacidae > Cherax > Cherax quadricarinatus. The sequence goes on from NC_091298.1 coordinate 27,643,382, forward strand.
TTAGGAGGTGGGGGGAGGTAAAAGAGGTTTTATATGCCAAGGGCTTGAACATCCAATAGGTGTGTGTGTGAGTTTGTTAGATAGTAGTGAGAGGAAGTAAGTGGTTTTTATGACTTGATGTTCTGTTGAGTGGCGAGCAACATCACTGTATGTAGACCCAAAGTGGGCAAGCATGTTGAGTGCAACATCACTGTATGTGTAGACCCAGGGTGGGGAAGTATGGTGAGTGCAACATTTTATATAGACCCAGGGTGGGCAATACTGTGTGCGACAAACATCAATGTATGTATACCCAGGGTGGACAAGCATGTTCATTCGCTAGCAACATTATTTCTCTGCATTTCTGAAATTTTATTTATCAAGGTTAAACCTAAAAAAAATATTTTGATGAAAATTGCTCTTAGTTTTCAAATAATTTTTAGTTTATAGAACATAACATAAACTTAGTTAATCTTATTTAGCCTATCGAAATTAAAAAAAAAAATCTCATTAGTATGATATTTTTTTCCATAATTTTTGTCATTCAAAATTTTCATCAAAATTCGAGAAGCTCTTTCAATGGCAAGAATGTCAGCGTTGACGCGCGTTAACCACATCGCTGACGCGCGTTAACCACATCGTTGACGCGCAGTTTTGTCTCCGATGCTGTAGTGTTGGGTAGTGCTGCTCCGAGATGATCACTGATCATGTCGGATCTAAGTTTTGATTTCCTTAGTTTCATAACAGGAAATATCTGTTCACACGTGTACGTTGACCTGGCAATACGAACATCTTTTGAGAGTGAATCTTCAGTTCTGTAAACGGATAATTCTTGAAGAGAGGCATGAAAACTGGGAAGCGTCAATAACTTGAATTGTTCTAAAAGCAACATATTACATCGCTCCTGATCAGAATATAAACAAATTTACATAACTTCTTTTCTTACATTGGAGACAGAATAGCTTTTCCTATATTGCTAGACAGTGGAGGGCCGGATAGAACGCCTTGGCGGGCCGGATATTGCCCTCTCCTGATGTACGGTCTGGAACTCCATTTAGATTCCTAAACGCCATTCTTGTGTGTTCTAGTCTGGTGTACGTCGCTAGCGGTACTTCCTCTGTGAGTGTTTCTGAGGACACACTTGGCCAGACGTTAACAGCTAATTCATCCAGGCTTGATGCTCTGACCTGCTCTAAGTTGTGGTTGTAATATTTTGCTTTATATGTAGCTAAGTGTTCCTGTAATTCAAACAAGTGGATAGGATCAATTGCTCAGAATAGTGGCACGAGTCTAGTGGTCAAAATATGATCAGGTTGACAGCCCAACGTACAAAAAGATATTACTTTACCCCGCGATAGTTCCACCCAGGATGGCCCAGGGCCCTGGGGCCAGCCAGGGTTTTTGTTGCTCTCTGAAGATTCTTTAAGCAATATGTGTTGGTAATGTACTGCCTAGTCATGATGATGATGACAGGTGTAGAGTACAAGAACAACAAAAAATATAATTACCCTGACTTTATCAGTGCTTGTTAGGCGACCTTTATTCTCTAAAAGCCTTCCCAGTGTGTCTCTGCGTGTTTTCCCTTGCATGGTCATTGTCTTCATCATTACGAGGATTTTCCTACGAACAGAATCTCGGGAAATCTGTGTATCACTCAGTGAAACGTAATTAACTTTCAGATGGTTTCATGCCAACGTGATTGCACCTTAACAGAGAGAAAGGGCACTTGTTTCGCTGTCAACACAGTTGCTCCTATTACCAGTACATGATACAAGTTTTACGTAACCGTAGTGATGAGGGTTCGTTTTGCAAGCGGTGGGCAAGATGTGTGTGTGGACAAATCTCCATACACCTGCTAACAGCGATAAATAAGTTAGTGGGAGTTAGTCGATTGTTGGGGGTGACGACCTGTGAAGCTGCTAATAAATGTACCTTCGACAGAGTTTACCTTTGAAATAAACTGAAGTAATTTAACAGCTCTTGCCTGCAAATTTAACTGTACAAAAAATAAAAACAAAAACACAGTTAATCTTATTACCAGTACATGACCAAAGTTTTGGAATTTAATTCAGTTGAATACAAAATCATGAGATGCTCTAATTACACCTATTAAGAGAGAATATATTTTTTTCCTCGAAAGGTAAATCAAATATTCTTAAGGAATCAAAATTTGTGTATCCTCTGCCAGGATATACATTGCCAGGATATACACTGCCAGGATATACACTGTTGGGTTATACACTGTCGGGATATACACTACCAGGATATACACTGAGTTATACACTGCCAGGATATACACTGTTGGGTTATACACTGTCGGGATATACACTGCCAGGATATACACTGTCGGGATATACACTGCCAGGATATACACTGTTGGGCTATACACTGCCAGGATATACACTGTCGGGATATACACTGCCATGATATACACTGTCGGGATATACACTGTCGAGATATACACTGCCAGGATACACACTGTCGGGATATACACTGTCGAGATGTACACTGACAGGATATACACTGTCGGGATATACACTGTCGGGATATACACTGTCGAGATATACACTGCCAGGATATATACTGTCGGGATACACACTGCCAGGATATACACTGTCGTGATATACACTGCCAGGGATGGCAAAACTGCAAGATTTGTAAAGCAAATTTGTCTTTAAAAGATTAAATTATTAGATCTAAAACTTACCCAGTCATTACACCCTCAGTCTCTCTCTCTCTCTCTCTCTCTCTCTCTCTCTCTCTCTCTCTCTCTCTCTCTCTCTCTCTCTCTCTCTCTCTCTCTCTCTCTCTCTCTCTCTCTCTCTCTTATTTATACATTACTTGGTTAGGTTAAGAGTTCCTAACTTTATTTAGAAGCTGTTACCTATCTGGCCTGGTTATGGACCTGGCTGCGGGGGCGTTGACCCCCGGGAACACCCTCCATGTATATCTCAGTTCATTTGAAAGCCTTTTTATTGTTACGATACATACAAATAGGGAATAAGATGAATTTGGAGGCATCTGTGGTCCAGTGATTTCATTTGTTCAACTGATTTTATTTCATCGACGTTATTAAGTTGTACGAGCGCTCTCTCTCTCTCTCTCATTATATATTCTTAGGCCTTTTTTTTTATCAGTATTTTTAAAAGTCACAATTGCTGCAAAAAATATACCAATCCGAACTAGCATCAGATTTTTCACTATTCTTTATAGATTCCTGTCATTAACTGCTGGAGCTTTCTCCACCACTCACCTTCCTGCCGCCTGTGATGTAACTGCTGGAAGTTTCTCCACCACTCACCTTCCTGCCGCCTGTGATGTAACTGCTGGAGGTTTCTCCACCACTCACCTTCCTGCCGCCTGTGATGCAACTGCTGGAGGTTTCTCCACCACTCACCTTCCTGCCGCCTGTGATGCAACTGCTGGAGGTTTCTCCACCACTCACCTTCCTGCCGCCTGTGATGTAACTGCTGGAAGTTTCTCCACAATTCACCTTCCTGCCGCCTGTGATGTAACTGCTGGGGGTTTCTCCACCACTCACCTTCCTGCCGCCTGTGATGTAACTGCTGGAGGTTTCTCCACCACTCACCTTCCTGCCGCCTGTGATGCAACTGCTGGAGGTTTCTCCACCACTCACCTTCCTGCCGCCTGTGATGCAACTGCTGGAGGTTTCTCCACCACTCACCTTCCTGCCGCCTGTGATGTAGCACCACACGACTGATGCATCCATTTTCCTAAATAAAAAATGGCATTTTTCGTGTTGTTTTATGATGTTCAGACTTAGTGTTACCAGCCTAGTACAGTAATGACTTTACACTATGAATACTGTATGTGTGTAGTCTTGGATATACAAGTTTATATATTTTCCCTTCCCCTCCCTTTTTCCTCTGCCGCGCTCTGTAATGATGATTGTGCCTTCATAAATATTCCTTTATTCCTATGTTTGGGAGAGGCCATTCTGAGAGATAGCAGTTCCCAGGTAACAGTAACTCCAGTTCTGCTGGAACGAAACCTTTGAAACTTCAGTTGCTCCAGGTCCTTTAATGAAATAGTTGACGATATCATCAATGTCTTATTATACTGTAGTCTTCAACTAACACTTTGTATGTGACTCAGCTTGTGTGATGGACTGTGACAAGGAAACACAGCTAGCTTTTATTCCCACTATATAACTTTCATACAAAATAGGGTTGCAGCACACCACTGATGTAGACAATTTTGTTGAAAAAATCATCATCACCTTTGTCTCTTATGTTACGTACCAAAAACATATCTTAAAACTTCAAAGGATATTCAGTCTTACGATGTGAATATTCTCAGAGCCTCGTTAGAGCTTACGTATTAAGTTCCTCGAGCTGTACTCCTTACAACGTAGACAAAAGATAAATGATAATATACAACTAGAAGATTCTGAAGGTATTCGTCCCAAATCTACGCACTGAAATCAACATATGAAAAAAAAAAACTTGTTAGACGGTGAGAGATACCTCCGGGAGCTATGAGCGCAATGAGAGAGCACTCAGTAAGGGACCACGACACTTAAACACCCTCCTATCACAAATTAGGGAGATTACCAACAAACCCTTCCCTAGTTGTCTTCAAGATGAATCTCCACAAATCAATTACTGATGAGCCGAGCTGTAGTTCATGTGCTGGACTGCGGTCGGTGGGCTCCAACAGCCTGATCGATAAAGTTAGCAATTAAGAGGCTTGTTGTGGTACCGGGCCGCTGGGACGGCTACCTCCGGAAGAGACTATAGGTAACCTTCAGGTAACACTGTATTACCAGAAGACTCTTCCCTTTCCCCAGCCTCAAGGAAAACAGTGACATATAATTATGCAATTTTTGTATATGCTCATTTTGTATTTTGGGTCAAAACTTACGTCCCATCCCAACCTTCCTAAGAACTTTACATGACTGTATTTCACTGGTTCCTCGAGGCGATGGTTGAAGGTCATATATAAGTGACCTAACATACAGGAGCTTCTTGAGAAGCCTCTCCAGTACCAAGGACGTTTTAAATAATAGTTTACATGCAGAAACATACATATCTTTTTATCAAAGGTAAAACGTTACAACAATCTTAAATGTGTTCGATATTCAACTCTTAATGGCATAAAATAAAAGCCCCGAGGTGTCCATATCACTGAGCAGTGCCATTTACCTCGTGGGTAAATATACCACAACAGATGTAGTACATAATACCTCAGCTCACTGAGCCTCCACTGACGCTATCGTCCATATCACTGGCTCTTTCATTACGTAATTTCATCAAATCTTGCAATCTTTTGTGTGATGCCAGAAGCTTTAGTTGCAATGCATTGAGATTGTTCAGATAAATTAATATCAGATTTACTACAAATGTTTTTTGCAGGATAGTGGTTAGCGAAGACGACTCGCATCGGAAAAGTCCCACGGCAAGACGCTGCCGCTGTTCAACTAGCGGTAAATAGGTACCCGGGTTTTATTGAATGTCGTGGGTCACATCCTGGGTGATGGTCAAATGGGTTTCCTGTCTTCGACTCAGGTATACCAAATACCATTCTAAAATACAATGCCGGGGTGTGTGTTTATACTCCTTTCCATACACAATTTAGTCTTCCCTCTCCATGAGTTGTTACACCAGCCTGCCGCATATGTAGGTACGTGAATCCTGGCTACCATCCTAGTAACTGCTTCTTCAACCTCACTTTCTCTGTGTCTTATACAACGCAAGTCTATTGTAATGAGTAAATATAATTTGCTATCTCTTAACTTATCTCTCTCATTAAATTCATCCTCAAGGTTTTAATCGATGTTTTCCTTATAATCTAATACAACGTTTTTTTCCAACTCTCTTATCTGTGTTTTGGTGTGTGCTATTTCTGCCAGTGTGTCAGCTCCCTCATTCCCTGCCACGTTATAATGATGGTATCCAGGGGCGGCCCGTCCACACAGGCGAACTAGGCGCTCGCCTGCGGCTCAGTGTTTAGTGGACTGCAAAATTAGAGGAAAAAATTTAAATTTGAAACTAAAATTAAAAAAGGTAAAGTGGGAAACATAAATAACGAAATGTGTCTTTATTTACATTCATGTGAGAATAGTGAAAAAATGTAAGTTATAATTCTTTTCTATTCATTTCTGAAAATTTATTTATATGTTAAAATGTATATTTTGGTGAAATTTGTTTTTAGTTTTCAAGTATTTACCAGTTTACCGGACAGTTCAGCCTGGATTGTCTTGTGGAGGCAGTGCTGGGGCGTCGAGTGTGTGTGGTTGACCCAGGGGGTCAGGTGCTGGCCCTCGAGTTTATGGTTGACCCAGGGTGTCAGGTGATGGCCCTCGAGTTTATGGTTGACCCAGGGTGTCAGGTGCTGGCCCCTCGAGGGTATGGTTGAACCAGGGTGTCAGGCGCTGGCAGCGCGAGTGCATGGTTGACCCAGGGTGTCAGGTGCTGGCCCCTCGAGTGTATGGTTGACCCAGGGTGTCAGGTGCTAGCAGCGCGAGTGTATGCTTGACCCAGGATGTCAGGTGCTAGCAGCGCGAGTGTATGTTTGACCCAGGGTGTCAGATGCTGACAGCGCGAGTGTACAGTTGACCCAGTGTGTCAGGTGCTGGCCCCTCGAGTGTATGGTTGACCCAGGGTGTCATGTGCTAGCAGCTCGAGTGTATGGTTGAACCAGGGTGTCAGGTGCTGTCAGCTCGAGTGTATGGTTGACCCAGGGTGTCAGGTCCTGGCCCCTGGAGTGTATGGTTAACCCAGGGTGTCAGGTCCTGGCCCCTCGAGTGTACGGTTCACCCAGGGAGTCAGGTGCTGTCAGCTCGAGTGTATGGTTGACGCAGGGTGTCAGGTGCTGACAGCTCGAGTGTATGGTTGACCCCAGGTTGTCAGGCCGTGGCCCCTCGAGTATACGGTTGACCCAGGGTGTCAGGAGCTGTCAGCTCGAGTGTATGGTTGACCCAGGGAGTCAGGTCCTGGCCCCTCGAGTGTATGGTTGACCCAGGGTTTCAGGTTCTGGCCCCTCGAGTGTACGGTTGACCCAGGGTGTCAGGTGCTGTCAGCTCGAGTGTATGGTTGACCCCAGGTTGTCAGGTCCTGGCCTCTCGAGTGTATGGTTGACCCAGGGTGTCAGATGCTGTCAGCTCGAGTGTATGGTTGACCCAGGGTGTCAGGTGCTGACAGCACGAGTGTATGGTTGAACCAGAGTGTCAGGTGCTGACTGCTCGAATGTATGGTTGACCCAGGTTGTCAGGTGTTGACAGCTCGAGTGCATGGTTGACCCAGGGTGTCAGGTGCTGACAGCTCGAGTGTATGGTTGACCCAGGGTGTCAGGTCCTGGCAGCACGAGTGTATGGTTGACCCAGGGTGTCAGGTGCCGTCGGCTCGAGTGTATGGTTGACCCAGGGTGTCAGGTGCTGACAGCTCGAGTGTATGGTTGACCCAGGGTGTCAGGACCTGGCAGCACGAGCGTATGGTTGACCCAGGGTGTTAGGTGCTGTCAGCTCGAGTGTATGGTTGGCCCAGGGTGTCATTTCCTGGCAGCACGAGCGTATGTTTGACCCAGGGTGTCAGGTGCTGTCAGCTCGAGTGTATAGTTGACCCAGGGTGTCAGGTCCTGGCAGCACGAGCGTATGGTTGACCCAGGGTGTCAGGTGCCGACAGCTCGAGTGTATGGTTAACCCAGGGTGTCAGGTCCTGGCAGCACGAGCATATGGTTGACCCAGGGTGTCAGGTGCTGACAGCTCGAGTGTAAGGTTGGCCCAGGGGGTCAGGTCCTGGCAGCACTAGCGTATGGTTGACCCAGGGTGTCAGGTCCTGGCAGCACGAGCATATGGTTGACCCAGGGTGTCAAGTGCTGACAGCTCGAGTGTATGGCTGGCCCAGGGTGTCAGGTCCTGGCAGCACGAGCGTATGGTTGACCCAGGGTGTCAGGTCCTATCAGCACGAGCATATGGTTGACCCAGGGTGTCAGTGTTGACAGCTCGAATGCATGGTTGACCCAGGGTGTCAGGTGCTGGCCCCTCGAGTGTATGGTTGACCCAGGGTATCAGGTGCTGGCCCCTCGAGTGTATGGTTGACCCAGGGTGTCAGGTGCTAGCAGCGCGAGTGTATGCTTGACCCAGGATGTCAGGTGCTAGCAGCGCGAGTATATGTTTGACCCAGGGTGTCAGATGCTGACAGCGCGAGTGTACAGTTGACCCAGGGTGTCAGGTGCTGGCCCCTCGAGTGTATGGTTGACCCAGGGTGTCAGGTGCTGTCAGCTCGAGTGTATGGTTGACGCAGGGTGTCAGGTCCTGGCCCCTGGAGTGTATGGTTGACCCAGGGTGTCAGGTCCTGGCCCCTCGAGTGTACGGTTCACCCAGGGAGTCAGGTGCTGTCAGCTCGAGTGTATGGTTGACGCAGGGTGTCAGGTGCTGACAGCTCGAGTGTATGGTTGACCCCAGGTTGTCAGGCCGTGGCCCCTAGAGTGTACGGTTGACCCAGGGTGTCAGGAGCTGTCAGCTCGAGTGTATGGTTGACCCAGGGAGTCAGGTCCTGGCCCCTCGAGTGTATGGTTGACCCAGGGATTCAGGTTCTGGCCCCTCGAGTGTACGGTTGACCCAGGGTGTCACGTGCTGTCAGCTCGAGTGTATTGTTGACCCCAGGTTGTCAGGTCCTGGCCCCTCGAGTGTATGGTTGACCCAGGGTGTCAGATGCTGTCAGCTCGAGTGTATGGTTGACCCAGGGTGTCAGGTGCTGACAGCACGAGTGTATGGTTGAACCAGAGTGTCAGGTGCTGACTGCTCGAATGTATGGTTGACCCAGGGTGTCAGGTGTTGACAGCTCGAGTGCATGGTTGACCCAGGGTGTCAGGTGCTGACAGCTCGAGTGTATGGTTGACCCAGGGTGTCAGATCCTGGCAGCACGAGTGTATGGTTGACCCAGGGTGTCAGGTGCCGTCGGCTCGAGTGTATGGTTGACCCAGGGTGTCAGGTGCCGACAGCTCGAGTGTATGGTTGACCCAGGGTGTCAGGTCCTGGCAGCACGAGCGTATGGTTGACCCAGGGTGTTAGGTGCTGTCAGCTCGAGTGTATGGTTGGCCCAGGGTGTCATTTCCTGGCAGCACGAGCGTATGGTTGACCCAGGGTGTCAGGTGCTGTCAGCTCGAGTGTATAGTTGACCCAGGGTGTCAGGTCCTGGCAGCACGAGCGTATGGTTGACCCAGGGTGTCAGGTGCCGACAGCTCGAGTGTATGGTTAACCCAGGGTGTCAGGTCCTGGCAGCACGAGCATATGGTTGACCCAGGGTGTCAGGTGCTGACAGCTCGAGTGTAAGGTTGGCCCAGGGGGTCAGGTCCTGGCAGCACGAGCGTATGGTTGACCCAGGGTGTCAGGTCCTGGCAGCACGAGCATATGGTTGACCCAGGGTGTCAAGTGCTGACAGCTCGAGTGTATGGTTGGCCCAGGGTGTCAGGTCCTGGCAGCACGAGCGTATGGTTGACCCAGGGTGTCAGGTCCTATCAGCACGAGCATATGGTTGACCCAGGGTGTCAGGTGTTGACAGCTCGAGTGCATGGTTGACCCAGGGTGTCAGGTGCTGACAGCTCGAGTTCATGGTTGACCCAGGATGTCAGGTCCTGGCAGCACGAGCATATGGTTGACCCAGGGTGTCAGGTGCTGACACCTCGAGTGTATGGTTGGCCCAGGGTGTCAGGTGTTGACAGTTCGAGTGCATGGTTGACACAGGGTGTCAGGTGCTGACAGTTCGAGTGCATGGTTGCAGTGTGTCAGGTCCTGGCAGCACGAGCATATGGTTGTGTCAGGTCCTGGCAGCACGAGCATATTGTTGACCCAGGGTGTCAGGTGTTGACAGTTCGAGTGCATGGTTGACACAGGGTGTCAGGTGCTGACAGTTCGAGTGCATGGTTGACCCAGTGTGTCAGGTCCTGGCAGCACGAGCATATGGTTGACCCAGGTTGTGAGGTGCTGACACCTCGAGTGTATGGTTGGCCCAGGGTGTCAGGTCCTGGCAGCACGAGCATATGGTTGACCCAGGGTGTCAGGTGTTGACAGTTCGAGTGCATGGTTGACACAGGGTGTCAGGTGCTGACAGTTCGAGTGCATGGTTGACCCAGTGTGTCAGGTCCTGGCAGCACGAGCATATGGTTAGGGTGTCAGGTGTTGACAGCTCGAGTGCATGGTTGTGTCAGGTGCTGACAGCTCGAGTGCATGGTTGACCCAGGTTGTCAGGTTCTGGCAGCACGAGCATATGGTTGACCCAAGGTGTCAGGTCCTGGCAGCACGAGCATATGGTTGACCCAGGGTGTCAGGTCCTGGCAGCACGAGCATATGGTTGACCAAGAGTGTCAGGTGCTGACAGCTCGAGTGTATGGTTGGCCCAGGGTGTCAGGTCCTGGCAGCACGAGCATATGGTTGACCCAGGGTGTCAGGTGCTGACAGCTCGAGTTCATGGTTGACCCAGGATGTCAGGTCCTGGCAGCACGAGCATATGGTTGACCCAGGGTGTCAGGTGCTGACACCTCGAGTGTATGGTTGGCCCAGGGTGTCAGGTGTTGACAGTTCGAGTGCATGGTTGACACAGGGTGTCAGGTGCTGACAGTTCGAGTGCATGGTTGACCCAGTGTGTCAGGTCCTGGCAGCACGAGCATATGGTTGACCAAGGGTGTCAGGTCCTGGCAGCACGAGCATATTGTTGACCCAGGGTGTCAGGTGTTGACAGTTCGAGTGCATGGTTGACACAGGGTGTCAGGTGCTGACAGTTCGAGTGCATGGTTGACCCAGTGTGTCAGGTCCTGGCAGCACGAGCATATGGTTGACCCAGGTTGTGAGGTGCTGACACCTCGAGTGTATGGTTGGCCCAGGGTGTCAGGTCCTGGCAGCACGAGCATATGGTTGACCCAGGGTGTCAGGTGTTGACAGTTCGAGTGCATGGTTGACACAGGGTGTCAGGTGCTGACAGTTCGAGTGCATGGTTGACCCAGTGTGTCAGGTCCTGGCAGCACGAGCATATGGTTGACCCAGGGTGTCAGGTGTTGACAGCTCGAGTGCATGGTTGACCCAGGGTGTCAGGTGCTGACAGCTCGAGTGCATGGTTGACCCAGGTTGTCAGGTTCTGGCAGCACGAGCATATGGTTGACCCAAGGTGTCAGGTCCTGGCAGCACGAGCATATGGTTGACCCAGGGTGTCAGGTCCTGGCAGCACGAGCATATGGTTGACCAAGAGTGTCAGGTGCTGACAGCTCGAGTGTATGGTTGGCCCAGGGTGTCAGGTCCTGGCAGCACGAGCATATGGTTGACCCAGGGTGTCAGGTGCTGACAGCTCGAGTGTATTGTTGACCCAGGGTGTCAGGTCTTGGCAGCACGAGTGTATGGTTGACCCAGGGTGTCAGGTCCTGACAGCACGAGCATATGGTTGACCCAGGGTGTCAGGTGCTGACAGCTCGAGTGTATGGTTGACCCAGGGTGTCAGGTCCTGGCAGCACGAGTGTATGGTTGACCCAGGGTGTCAGGTGCTGACAGCTCGAGTGTATAGTTGGCCCAGGTTGTCAGGTCCTGGCAGCACGAGCATATGGTTGACCCAGGGTGTCAGGTGCTGACAGCTTGAGTGTATGGTTGACCCAGGGTGTCAAGTCCTGGCAGCACGAGTGCATGGTTGAGCCAGGGTGTCAGGTGCTTACAGCTCGAGTGTATGGTTGACTCAGTGAGTCAGGTTCTGACAGCACGAGCATATGGTTGACCCAGCGTGTCAGGTGCTGACAGCTCGAGTGTATGGTTGACCCAGGGTGTCAGGTCCTGGCAGCACGAGCATATGGTTGACCCAGGGTGTCAGGTCATGGCAGCACGAGTGTATGGCTGACCCAGGGTGTCAGGTCCTGGCAGCGCGAGTGTATCGTTGACCCAGGGTGTCAGGTCCTGGCAGCACGAGTGTATGGTTGACCCCGGGTGTCAGGTCCTGGCAGCACGAGCATATGGTTGACCCAGGGTGTCAGGTGCTGACAGCTCGAGTGTATGGTTGGCCCAGGGTGTCAGGTCCTGGCAGCACAAGTGTATGGTTGACCCAGGGTGTCAGGTCCTGGCAGCACGAGCATATGGTTGGCCCAGGGTGTCAGGTGCTGACAGCTCGAGCGTATGGTTGACCCAGGGTGTCAGGTCCTGGCAGCACGAGTGTATGGTTGACCCAGGGCGTCAGGTCCTGGCAGCACGAGCATATGGTTGACCCAGGGTGTCAGGTCCTGGCAGCACGAGCATATGGTTGACCCAGGGTGTCAGGTGCTGACACCTGGAGTGTATCGTTGACCCTGAGTGTCAGGTGCTGACAGCTCGAGTGTATGGTTGACCCAGGGTGTCAGGTGCTGACAGCTCGAGTGTATGGTTGACCCAGGGTGTCAGGTGCTGATAGCTCGAGTGTATGGTTGACCCAGGGTGTCAGGTGCTGACAGCTCGAGTGTATGGTTGGCCCAGGGTGTCAGGTGCTGACAGCTCGAGTGTATGGTTGGCCCAGGGTGTCAGGTGCTGAGAGCTCGAGTGTATGGTTGACCCAGTGTGTCAGGTCCTGGCAGCGCGAGTGTATGGTTGACCCAGGGTGTCAGGTCCTGGCAGCTCGAGTGTATGGTTGACCCAGGGTGTCAGGTCCTGGCAGCACAAGTGTATGGTTGACCCAGGGTGTCAGGTCCTGGCAGCACGAGCATATGGTTGACCCAGGGTGTCAGGTGCTGACAGCTGGAGTGTATGGTTGACCCAGTGTGTCAGGTCCTGGCAGCTCGAGTGTACGGTTGACCCAGGGCGTCAGGTCCTGGCAGCACGAGTGTATGGTTGACCCAGGGTGTCAGGTCCTGGCAGCACGAGTGTATGGTTGACCCAGTTTACCTGGAGTTTACCTGGAGAGAGTTCCGGGGGTCAACGCCCCCGCGGCCCGGTCTGTGACCAGGCCTCCTGGTGGATCACAGCCTGATCAACCAGGCTGTTGCTGCTGGCTGCACGCAAACCAACGTACGAGCCACAGCTACAGTGTGTCAGGTCCTGGCTGCTCGAGTGTATGGTTGGCCCAGGGTGTCAGGTCCTGGCAGCACGAGCATATGGTTGACCCAGGGTGTCAGGTGCTGACAGCTGGAGTGTATGGTTGACCCAGGGTGTCAAGTCCTGGCAGCTCGAGTGTACGGTTGACCCAGGGTGTCAGGTCCTGGCAGCACGAGTGTATGGTTGACCCAGGGTGTCAGGTCCTGGCTGCTGGAGTGTATGGTTGGCCCAGGGTGTCAGGTCCTGGCAGCACGAGCATATGGTTGACCCAGGGTGTCAGGTGCTGACAGCTGGAGTGTATGGTTGACCCAGGGTGTCAGGTCCTGGCAGCTCGAGTGTACGGTTGACCCAGGGTGTCAGGTCCTGGCAGCACGAGTGTATGGTTGACCCAGGGTGTCAGGTCCTGGCTGCTGGAGTGTATGGTTGGCCCAGGGTGTCAGGTCCTGGCAGCACGAGCATATGGTTGACCCAGGGTGTCAGGTGCTGACAGCTGGAGTGTATGGTTGACCCAGGGTGTCAGGTCCTGGCAGCTCGAGTGTACGGTTGACCCAGGGTGTCAGGTCCTGGCAGCACGAGTGTATGGTTGACCCAGGGCGTCAGGTCCTGGCAGCACGAGTGTATGGTTGACCCAGGGTGTCAGGTCCTGGCAGCACGAGTGTATGGTTGACCCAGGGTGTCAGGTCTTGGCAGCACGAGTGAATGGTTGACCCAGGGTGTCAGGTCCTGGCAGCACGAGTGTATGGTTGACCCAGGGTGTCAGGTCCTGGCAGCACGAGTGTATGCTTGACCCAGGGTGTCAGGTCCTGGCAGCACGAGTGTATGTTTGACCCAGGGTGTCAGGTCCTGACAGCACGAGTGTATGGTTGACCCAGGGTGTCAGGTCCTGGCAGCACGAGTGTATGCTTGACCCAGGGTGTCAGGTCCTGGCAGCACGAGTGTATGGTTGACCCAGGGTGTCAGGTCCTGACAGCACGAGTGTATGCTTGACCCAGGGTGTCAGGTCCTGGCAGCACGAGTGTATGGTTGACCCAGGGTGTCAGGTCCTGGCAGCACGAGTGAATGCTTGACCCAGGGTGTCAGGTCCTGGCAGCACGAGTGTATGGTTGACCCAGGGTGTCAGGTCCTGGCAGCACGAGTGTATGGTTGACCCAGGGTGTCAGGTCCTGGCAGCACGAGTGTATGCTTGACCCAGGGTGTCAGGTCCTGGCAGCACGAGTGAATGCTTGACCCAGGGTGTCAGGTCCTGGCAGCACGAGTGTATGGTTGACCCAGGGTGTCAGGTCCTGGCAGCACGAGTGTATGGTTGACCCAGGGTGTCAGGTCCTGGCAGCACGAGTGTATGCTTGACCCAGGGTGTCAGGTCCTGGCAGCACGAGTGAATGCTTGACCCAGGGTGTCAGGTCCTGGCAGCACGAGTGTATGGTTGACCCAGGGTGTCAGGTCCTGGCAGCACGAGTGTATGGTTGACCCAGGGTGTCAGGTCCTGGCAGCACGAGTGTATGGTTGACCCAGGGTGTCAGGTGCTGACAGCTCACCCTCAGTCGTGTACAAAGAAACTTCACAAATATTTTATCATTGTTTTGCATTTTTTCAGCTCTTACTAACGCTATCAAGAGAATATGTGTGTTTCAGCAAGAGTTTAATTTTTAAAAGTGATGCTACAAATTCCAGTGTCTTACACAAACACAAACACACAAACACACACATACACACACACACACACACACACACACACACACATGCAGTCACACACACACACATGCAGTCACACACACACACACACACACACACACACACACACACACACACACACACACACACACACACACACACACACACACACACATGAAGATTGGGGAAGGGCAAAGAAGGCCGCAGACGGAGTACAGTCTAGGGGGTCAGAGACTACAAACCTCACTCAAGGAAAAAGATCTTGGGGTGAGTATAACACCAGGCACATCTCCTGAAGCGCACATCAACCAAATAACTGCTGCAGCATATGGGCGCCTAGCAAACCTCAGAACAGCATTCCGACATCTTAATAAGGAATCGTTCAGGACCCTGTACACCGTATACGTTAGGCCCATATTGGAGTATGCGGCACCAGTTTGGAACCCACACCTAGCCAAGCACGTAAAGAAACTAGAGAAAGTGCAAAGGTTTGCAACAAGACTAGTCCCAGAGCTAAGAGGTATGTCCTACGAGGAGAGGTTAAGGGAAATCAACCTGACGACACTGGAGGACAGGAGAGATAGGGGGGACATGATAACGACATACAAAATACTGAGAGGAATTGACAAGGTGGACAAAAACAGGATGTTCCAGAGATTGGACACAGTAACAAGGGGACACAGTTGGAAGCTAAAGACACAGATGAATCACAGGGATGTTAGGAAGTATTTCTTCAGCCACAGAGTAGTCAGTAAGTGGAATAGTTTGGGAAGCGATGTAGTGGAGGCAGGATCCATACATAGCTTTAAGCAGAGGTACGATAAAGCTCACGGCTCAGGGAGAGTGACCTAGTAGCGATCAGTGAAGAGGCGGGGCCAGGAGCTCGGACTCGACCCCCGCAACCTCAACTAGGTGAGTACAACTAGGTGAGTACATACACACACACACACACTTACACACACATACACACACACACATACACACACACACACACATGAGGAGTGGCACGAAAGAATCAACGAGAAATCCTCAGGCATCACAGCAGTCACAGAAACGAAACTCGCTGAGACAATAAGAACTTAAAAACATAAGAAAGAAGGAACACTGCAACAGGCCTACTGACCCATGCGGAGCAGGTCCATGTCCCCCCTCCGGATTAGACCAATGACCCACCCCCCGGATGATCCCAATGACCCACCCAGTCTGGTCATCCCCACTCATGGATGGAGCACTGTTCCAGACCCAGCAGCGCAAGCTAGTCAGGTCCAACTCACACCCACCCACACCCACTCATGTATTTATCTAACCTATTTTTAAAACTACACAACGTTTTAGCCTCAATAACTGTACGCGGGAGTTTGTTCCACTCATCCACAACTCTGGTACCAAACCAGTGCTTTCCTATATCCTTCCTGAATCTGAATTTTTCCAACTTGAAACCATTGCTGCGAGTCCTGTCTTGGCTGGAAATTTTCAGCACACTATTGGTAATTTTCCATTTATACACCTCGATCATATCCCCCCTAATTCTACGCCTTTCGAGAGAGTGCAGATTCAGGGCCCTCAGTCTATCCTCATAGGGAAGATTTCTGATACATGGCATCATCTTTGTCATCCTCCTCTGTAAGTTTTCCAGAGCATTTATATCCATTTATATCCAAGATTCTCCTTTGTATGGACTGATGAAGCCACTGTGTGGCGAAACGTTTCTACAATAAAGATACCCAAGAGTTGCACATGTGTCTAATATATCAACATGTCGGTTCTCTGAATCATTCATCTACGAACCATTCATCTACAATATCCATTCTGTAATACGGTGACCAGAACTGAGCAGCATAGTCTAAATGAGGCCTAACCAAGAATATATAGAGTTGAAGAACAACCTGACGACTTCTATTATTTTTACTTCTAGATATGAAGCCAAGAATTCTGTTAGCTTTAGTGCGAACACTAATGTACTGTTGTCTTGGTTTTAGGTTACTGCTAACCAGAACTCCTAAATCCTTTTCGCAATCGGTAGTATTATTTAGTTTATATGTGGCATAGTTATTTAACTGTCCAACATTTAGAACTTTGCATTTGTCAATATTAAACTGCATCTGCCACGTCTCCGACCACTGCGTCAGTCTATTCAAATCATCCTGGAGTGCTCTAATGTCCTCATTAGAATGAATTGGACGGCCTATTTTGGTGTCATCAACAAATTTGCTTATGTCGCTATTTATTCCCTCATCTATGTCGTTTATGTAAATTGTGAACAACAACGGGCCCAACATTGACCCCTGAGGAACACCGCTTGTGACGTGCCCCCATTCTGATTTCTCCCCATTTATGCAAACTCTCTGCTGTCTATTTGTCAGCCATGCCTCTACCCAGGAAAAAATTTCTCCTATTCCGTGAGCCCTAAGCTTTCTCAATAGCCTCTTGTGTGGAACTCTATCGAAAGCCTTACTGAAGTCTATATACACAATATCATATTCATTACAATGATCTACCTCCTCAAACACCTTAGTGAAAAAAGGTAGTAAATTCGTAAGACAGGAACGCCCCTTTGTAAAACCGTGTTGAGAATCATTAATCAATCTGTGCTTGTCAAGATGGCTACGAATTGCTTCGGAAATTATTAATTCCATAAATTTTCCCACTATGGAGGTAAGGCTTATTGGTCTATAGTTCGAAGCCAAGGACCTGTCACCTGCCTTGTAAATAGGTATTACATTTGCCATTTTCCACTTATCAGGCACTATGCCAGTTTGTAGTGATATGTTAAAAAGATTAGCCAAAGGTATGCTAAGTTCCTCTTTACATTCCTTTAACACACTTGCAAACAGTTCATCAGGACCTGGGGATTTGTTAGGTTTTAGTTTCTCTATTTGTCTGAGGACCATGTCACTAGTTACAGCAATCGTACATAGTTTATTATCATCCTGTTCTACGTAATCTATTATTTCAGGAATATCGCTAGCATTTTCCTGGGTGAGAACTGAGAGGAAGTAGGTATTTAGAATTTCACACATATCCTTATCACTGTCAGTGATCTGACCAGAGTTACTCTTAAGTGGGCCAATCTTGTCCCTAATCTTACTTCTGTATACCTGAAAGAACCCTTTTGGGTTAGTCTTTGAATCCCTTGCGGCCTTAGCCTCATAATATCTTTTTTGCTTTTCTTATTCCTTTCTTTATTTCTCTCTTTAATTGAATATATTGATTTCTTAACTGCCCATTCCCTCTTTTGATACGCCTATATATGCCTCTCTTTTGACCAATGAGATGTTTTAATCCATTGTTCATCCATTTGGGATCATTTTTGTTAGATCTAATTTCCCTACTCGTAACAAAGTTGTCTGGGGAGCTAGAACTATGCTCTGAAAAACGTCATATTGGCAACCAAGATCACCTACCTGATCAATAGTCAGGACATCCCAATTTAACCCATCCAAGAAATTTTTCAGTCCCATGAAGTCGGCCAAACGAAAATCTGGGACAGAGATTTGATTGCAGTTATCTGGGTAATTCCATGATATATTGAAACTAAGTAATTTGTGACCACTTTCCCCAAGCTCATCATTAACCTCAAGATTATTAATTAGTGAATCTTAGTTGGCAAGAACCAAGTCAAGCAGATTGTTTCCTCTAGTTGGTTCTGTCACAACCTGTTCTAAAAAACAATCCTGAACCGTATCAAGAAAGTCACTAGACTTACGATTTCCTGTCATATTGTTCCAATCAATTTGTCTAATCTTATATCATGTCTAAGACACCAATTTAAATTTTCTCTGACATACATCTCCACACCACCACTGATGCAATCTTTCCACCGGGATATCAGATCCCGAGGAAAGATAGGAGTAGAGGGGGAGGAGGGGTTGCACTGCTCATAAAAAACCGATGGTGATTTGAGGAAATTGAAGGCATGGACATGATTGGAGAAAGGGACTACATAGTAGGTGCAATTCAGTCTCGAGAACATAAAGTAGTCATTGGAGTGATGTATAACCCACCACAGAACTGCAGGAAGCCAAGAGAGGAGTACAACAGAGCGGTGGTGGACACACTGGCTGAGGTGGCAAGAAGAGCTCACTCGAGCAGAGCAAAGTTACTGGTAATGGGCGATTTCAACCACAGGGAGATCGACTGGGAAAACCTGGAGCCACATGAGGGTCCCGAAACATGGAGAGCCAAGATGATGGATGTGGTTCTTGAAAACCTCATGCATCAACATGTCAGGGACACTATCAGAGAGAGAGGGGAGGATGAGCCAGCAAGACTGGATCGTGTGTTCACCCTGAGCAGTTCAGACATTGAGGACATCACTTACGAGAGGCCCCTTGGAGCTAGCGATCACGTGGTTCTGAGTTGTGATTATATATTAGAGTTACAAGTGGAGAAGGTAACAGGAAATGAATGGGAAAAGCCAAACTATAAAAGGGGGAACTGCACAGGTATGAGGAACTTCCCGCAGGAGGTTCAGTGGGACAGAGAACTGGTAGGAAAATCAGTAAACGAGATGATGGAATATGTAATAACAAAGTGCAAGGAGGCAGAGAAAAGGTTTGTTCCCAAGGGAAATAGAAATAAAAGGAAGACCAAAGCGAGTCCTTGGTTTACCCGAAGGTGTAGGGAGGCAAAAACTAAGTGCACCAGAGAATGGAAAAGGTACAGGAGGCAAAGGACTCAGGGAAATAAGGAGATTAGTAGAAGAGCCAGAAACGAGTATGCACAAATAAGGAGGGAGGCCCAGCGACAGTGCGAAAACGACATAGCATCCAAAGTCAAGTCTGACCCGAAACTGCTGTATAGCCACATTAGGAGGAAGACAACAGTCAAAGACCAGGTGATAAGGCTGAGGAAACGATCAAGAAGTATGTGAGGAGCTCAATATGAGATTTAAGAAAGTATTTACAGTGGAGACAGGAAGGCCTCTGGGGAGACAGAACAGAGGGGGGACACCAGCAAGGAATATACCAACAAGTGTTGGATGACTTACATACAAATGAGGAGGAGGTGAAGAAGCTGCTAAGGGACATCGATACCTCAAAGGCAATGGGACCGGACAACATCTCCCCGTGGATCCTTAGAGAGGGAGCGGATATGCTGTGTGTGCCACTTACTACAATCTTCAACACATCCCTTGAAACTGGGCAACTACCTGAGGTATGGAAGACGGCAAATGTAGTTCCCATTTTTAAAAAAGGAGACTGAAAAGAGGCACTAAACTATAGACCTGTGTCACTGACGTGTATAGTATTCAAAGTTAAGGAGAAGATAATCAGGAGGAGAGTGGTGGAGCACCTGGAACGGAACAAGAGTATAAACACCAACCAGCACAGATTCATCGAAGGCAAATCCTGTGTCACAAACCTTCTGGAGTTTTATGATAGAGTAACAGAAGTAAGACACGAGAGAGAGAGGTGGGCTGATTGCATCTTCTTGGACTGCAAGAAGGCCTTTGACACAGTTCCTCACAAGAGATTAGTGCAGAAGCTAGAGCATCAGGCGCATATAACAGGAAGGGCACTGCAATGGATCAGAGAATACCTGACAGGGAGGCAACAACGAGTCATGGTACGTGATGAGGTATCACAGTGGGACCTGTAACGAGCGGGGTCCCACTGGGGTCGGTCCTAGGACCAGTGCTATTTTTGGTATATGTGAACGACATGATGGAAGGGTTAGACTCAGAAGTGTCCCTGTTTGCAGATGATGTGAAGTTAATGAGGAGAATTAAATCAGATGAGGGTCAGGCAGGACTTCAAAGAGACTTGGACAGACTGGACACCTGGTCCAGCAACTGGCTTCTCGAATTTATCCCCGCCAGATGCAAAGTAATGAAGATCGGGGAAGGGCACAGAAGACCTCAGACGGAGTATAGGCTAGGTGGCCAAAGACTGCAAACCTCGCTCAAGGAGAAAGATCTTGGGGTGAGTATAACACCGAGCATGTCTCCGGAAGCACACATCAACCAGATAACTGCTGCAGCATATGAGCGCCTGGCAAACCTGAGAACAGCATTCCGATACCTTAGTAAGGAATCGTTCAAAACACTGTACACCGTGTACGTCAGGCCCATACTGGAGTATGCAGCACCAGTTTGGAATCCACACCTAGTCAAGCCCGTCAAGAAATTAGAGAAAACGCAAAGGTTTCCAACAAGACTAGTCCCAGAGCTACGGGGATTGTCCTACGAAGAAAGGTTGAGGGAAATCGACCTGATGACACTGGAGGACAGGAGGGTCAGGGGAGACATGATGGCGACATATAAAATACTGCGCGGAATAGACAAGGTGGACAAAGACGGGATGTTCCAGAGAAGGGACACAGACACAGAGGTCACAATTGGAAGTTGAAGACTCAGATGAATCAAAGGGATGTTAGGAAGTATTTCTTCAGTCATAGAGTAGTCAGACCGTGGAATAGCCTAGAAAGTGACGTAGTGGAGGCGGGAACCATACATAGTTTTAAGGCGAGGTATGATAAAGCTCATAGGGCAGGGAGAAAGAGGACCTAGTAGCAATCAGCGAAGAGGCGGGGCCAGGAGCTATGAATCGACCCCTGCAACCACAAATAGGTGAGTACAAATAGGTGAGTACACACACACACATACACACACACACACACACACACACACACACACACACACACACACACACACACACACACACATACACACACACACACACACACACACACACACACACACACACACACACACACACACACACACATACACATACATCTATCGGAACAGGGAGATTGCCTGAGGCATGGAAGACAGCAAATGTGGTCCCAATCTTTAAAAAAGGAGACAGACATGAAGCACTAAACTACAGACCAGTGTCACTGACATGTATAGCATGCAAAATCATGGAAAAGATTGTCAGAAGATTGGTGGAACACCTAGAAAGGAATGATCTCATCACCAGCAGACAACATGGTTTCAGAGACGGGAAATCCTGTGTCACAAACCTACTAGAGTTCTATGACATGGTGACAGCAGTAAGACAAGAGAGAGAGGGGTGGGTGGATTGCATTTTCTTGGACTGCAAGAAGGCGTTTGACACAGTACCACACAAGAGATTAGTGCAAAAATTGGAGGACCAAGCAGGGATAACAGGGAAGGCACTGCAATGGATCAGGGAATACTTGTCAGGAAGACAGCAGCGAGTAATGGTACGTGGCGAGGTGTCAGAGTGGGCACCTGTGACCAGCGGGGTCCCACAGGGGTCAGTCCTAGGACCAGTGCTGTTTTTGGTATTTGTGAACGACATGACGGAAGGAATAAACTCCGAGGTGTCCCTGTTTGCAGATGACGTGAAGTTGATGAGAAGAGTTCATTCGATCGAAGACCAGGCAGAAATACAAAGGGATCTGGACAGGCTGCAGACCTGGTCCAGCAACTGGCTCCTGGAGTTCAATCCCACCAAGTGCAAAGTCATGAGGATTGGGGAAGGGCAAAGAAGACCGCAGACGGAGTACAGTCTAGGGGGCCAGAGACTACAAACATCACTCAAGGAAAACGATCTTGGGGTGAGTATAACACCAGGCACATCTCCTGAAGCGCACATCAACCAAATAACTGCCGCAGCATATGGGCACCTGGCAAACCTCAGAACAGCATTCCGACATCTTAATAAGGAATCGTTCAGGACCCTGTACACCGTGTACGTTAGGCCCATATTGGAGTATGCGGCACCAGTTTGGAACCCACACCTAGCCAAGCATGTAAAGAAACTAGAGAAAGTGCAAAGGTTTGCAACAAGACTAGTCCCAGAGTTAAGAGGTATGTCCTATGAGGAGAGGTTAAGGGAAATCAATCTGACGACACTGGAGGACAGGAGAGATAGGGGGGACATGATAACGACTTACAAAATACTGAGAGGAATTGACAAGGTGGACAAAGACAGGATGTTCCAGAGATTGGACACAGTAACAAGGGGACACAGTTGGAAGTTGAAGACACAGATGAATCAAAGGGATGTTAGGAAGTATTTTTTCAGCCACAGAGTAGTCAGTAAGTGGAATAGTTTGGGAAGCGATGTAGTGGAGGCAGGATCCATACATAGCTTTAAGCAGAGGTACGATAAAGCTCATGGTTCAGGGAGAGTGACCTAGTAGCGACCAGTGAAGAGGCGGGGCCAGGAGCTTGGACTCGACCCCTGCAACCTCAACAGGTGAGTACAACTAGGTGAGTACACACACACACACACACACACACACATGCACACATACACACACACACACACACACACACACACACACACACACACACACACACACACACACACATACATGCACACATACACACACACACACACACACACACACACACACACACACACACACACACACACACACATGCACACATACACACACACACACACACACACACACACACACACACACACACACACACACAATAACCAAGAAAAAATGGAGAATGTATGAATACATTGCTAAATGCACACAGATACATTTTTCAATAAATCTTTAACTAAAAATTTTTTTAAGTATACTAGACATCCTGTGATGTAGTACAAATTGCTCTACAACTACTGGTACATGACATCGACGTCTGGCCGCCTCTGCTCTACGTGGTCCTCTCCTAATATACTTTATTTCAGCCCGTTAAGAAATATATGAGACAGCTTCTCAAGACCTCGTCTGAAGGGGCGGCTGTGTGGACGATAGCTGTCTTATCAGCTAAGTACTCCCTATATTTAATCTTTAACCTTAGCTGGTAAACCATTTCTCAACAGGCACCACAATTTATTCTACTGCGAGTGTAAAAAACATGATTGGAGTTAATCGATTTGAAATGTTAGAGTCAAAATTTACCGACTGTGAGTGTGTCAACAAAACCAAAGTCCATCTGGGGTGTAACATAAAAAATAATGTGCAAAGTTAGGTATCTTTATTGTTGAAAAATTTTCGCCTACAAAGGAGGTTTCTTCAGTCAAACATGAAGGCAGCCTACTATGTAGTCGAGAAGTTTCAACAATAAAGATACCTAACTGTTGCACATGTGTCTTAATCATCAACTTGTCGGTATTTTATGCCATTTTCAACGTAACAAGAAAATACCCTAAAATAACTTAAAACAGGCATTAAAGAAAATTTTCAGTGTAGTTAGTGAAAGTTTCAGTATTTCTAGGGCTCTCAGTGTGTATCACCTGAGACACAATCTTCATGGTCTAGGCTAGTTACATAACCATGTCTTGTTATGTAAAGGTATCGATAATTTTAAGTACAATTAGCGTGACTGTACTTGACATTGTGCAGCAGTGTTGGTGAGTGTGGTTGCCTTGATAAATGTGCTCAGCGGCAGTGTTGGTGAGTGTGGTTGCCTGGATAAATGTGCTCAGCGGCAGTGGTGGTGAGTGTGGTTGCCTTGATAAATGTGCTCAGCGGCAGTGGTGGTGAGTGTGGTTGCCTTGATAAATGTGCTCAGCGGCAGTGTTGGTGAGTGTGGCTGCCTGAATGACACGTGTTAAGGATAAATAACGAACATTCAGCATAGTTATCTCTGTGGAAAATCCAGCCATGTAACATGTGACGTCAGTATTTTCAATAACTAACCATTGTCTTGGAACACCTGTGACCGACAGCCAGATTAAGATTTTGTGGGTCCCTGGGCTACAGGTACTGTGAGGCCCCAGTTATATTTTCAAAAGGAAGAAAAACTGATCACAACAGTCAACAGTTCATCATATATATAATGTAATAACATACTATAATTATATACTTACATCAGCCTAGGAGCCTCCGCCCCTAGGCTGCAACCCCTACAGCCCATGCCTTAATCCGGCCTTGCGCCTGTCCAGCTAAATTTTTATTAGTTAACTACCCTAAATAACAATGTTGGTGTTCTGACCTTGATGAAGTTGGGAAGGGGAGATATCCGGGCGCCCACGGATGGATTCATGGACACATGAACCTGCAGAAGGCCTACTCACAACTTGTCCAATACCCCTGCCTAGCTACCCAAGACTCTATAACCCCACCCGGTAGATCATCAGATGCAGCATTCTCCACCTGACCTCAACATTCTGAACATGACTATAAATACTCTCGTACCTTCCAACCCCAGGTAGATCCGTGTGTGACTTGAAAAAGCCCACTGTGTGGGTGAAACGTTGTCAATAAAGGATCATATTATACTGCATTTATGTTTATATTTCCACTGGGGAAGGCCATAGGGATGGGGGGGGGGACCTTAAAGGACGAATCGCTGGCCTCCACGTGTCAAGGTCTTATTCATTTTAATTAGCTTATTACCCTTAATGTCAATATTGTTTATTATTCATTATTTCTTTTTTATATATAATTAATTCCATCTGATTAAAAATCCTGTAATATCAGAGGACGAAGCAATAATGTATGAACGGGGTATGCAAGTTATTCATAATTAACATTAATGATCTTTATGTTATTCATGGCATTAAACACCGACATGTTGATGAATCAGACACATGTGCAACACTTGGGTCTGATTTTTGCCGAAGCGTATCGCCTGCTCAGCAGCCTTCTTCAGTCGAATAAAAAAGGTGACTAATATACTGCAAACAGAGGAAAAACTGGAGATAATTTTAAGGTACTTAGTCCCTTAGACTTAATAGGAGGCTAAGGGACTGATTGCCTTAAAGGCTTAGGGACTGAACACATTTCCATCAAAGGGTAGGGGACTGACAACCTTAAAATTCTCTGTCCACTATCGCAGACTCTAGTGTTATGGCTATTTTGTATCCGAGTATAGAAACCTGCTGTTCGGGCGAAACGTTCTGGCAATACAGATACCCAGGTGTTGTACATGTCTCATTCATCAATAATAATCTTCACGAGGGTAGAAAAAGAGACGTGAATAAATTCGCCAAAACAAAAATAGGCCGACTAATAGAAAGCCGAAACATTGATTTCGAATCTGTAGCAGAGTTCTCCTTGAAGCGTTCTTGCAGGAGTGATCTTGGTGATAGTGTTCTTGCAGGAGTGATCTTGGTGATAGTGTTCTTGCAGGAGTGATCTTGGTGATAGTGTTCTTGCAGGAGTGATCTTGGTGATAGTGTTCTTGCAGGAGTGATCTTGGTGATAGTGTTCTTGCAGGAGTGATCTTGGTGATAGTGTTCTTGCAGGAGTGATCTTGGTGATAGTGTTCTTGCAGGAGTGATCTTGGTGATAGTGTTTTTGCAGGAGTGATCTTGGTGATAGTGTTCTTGCAGGAGTGATCTTGGTGATAGTGTTCTTGCAGGAGTGATCTTGGTGATAGTGTTCTTGCAGGAGTGATCTTGGTGATAGTGTTCTTGCAGGAGTGATCTTGGTGATAGTGTTCTTGCAGGAGTGATCTTGGTGATAGTGTTCTTGCAGCAGTGATCTTGGTGATAGTGTTCTTGCAGGAGTGATCTTGGTGATAGTGTTCTTGCAGGAGTGATCTTGGTGATAGTGTTTTGCAGGAGTGATCTTGGTGATAGTGTTCTTGCAGGAGTGATCTTGGTGATAGTGTTCTTGCAGGAGTGATCTTGGTGATAGTGTTCTTGCAGGAGTGATCTTGGTGATAGTGTTCTTGCAGGAGTGATCTTGGTGATAGTGAACTTGCAGGAGTGATCTTGGTGATAGTGGACTTGCAGGAGTGATCTTGGTGATAGTGTTCTTGCAGGAGTGATCTTGGTGATAGTGAACTTGCAGGAGTGATCTTGGTGATAGTGGACTTGCAGGAGTGATCTTGGTGATAGTGGACTTGCAGGAGTGATCTTGGTGATAGTGGACTTGCAGGAGTGATCTTGGTGATAGTGTTCTTGCAGGAGTGATCTTGGTGATAGTGTTCTTGCAGGAGTGATCTTGGTGATAGTGTTCTTGCAGGAGTGATCTTGGTGATAGTGTTCTTGCAGGAGTGATCTTGGTGATAGTGTTCTTGCAGGAGTGATCTTGGTGATAGTGGACTTGCAGGAGTGTTCTTGGTGATAGTGTTCTTGCAGGAGTGATCTTGGTGATAGTGTTCTTGCAGGAGTGATCTTGGTGATAGTGTTCTTGCAGGAGTGATCTTGGTGATAGTGTTCTTGCAGGAGTGATCTTGGTGATAGTGGACTTGCAGGAGTGTTCTTGGTGATAGTGTTCTTGCAGGAGTGTTCTTGGTGATAGTGGACTTCCAGGAGTGATCTTGGTGATAGTGTTCTTGCAAGAGTGATCTTGGTGATAGTGGACTTGCAGGAGTGATCTTGGTGATAGTGGACTTGCAGGAGTGATCTTGGTGATAGTGGACTTGCAGGAGTGATCTTGGTGATAGTGGACTTGCAGGAGTGATCTTGGTGATAGTGTTCTTGCAGGAGTGTTCTTGGTGATAGTGTTCTTGCAGGAGTGATCTTGGTGATAGTGTTCTTGCAGGAGTGATCTTGGTGATAGTGTTCTTGCAGGAGTGATCTTGGTGATAGTGGACTTGCAGGAGTGTTCTTGGTGATAGTGTTCTTGCAGGAGTGTTCTTGGTGATAGTGTTCTTGCAGGAGTGTTCTTGGTGATAGTGGACTTGCAGGAATGGTCTTTGTGTTAGTGTTCTTGCAGGAGTGTTCTTGGTGATAGTGTTCTTGCAGCAGTGATCTTGGTGATAGTGAACTTAGAGGAGTGATCTTGGTGATAGTGGACTTGCAGGAGTGATCTTGGTGATAGTGTTATTCCAGGAGTGTTCTTGGTGATAGTGTTCTTCCAGGAGTGTTCTTGGTGATAGTGGACTTGCAGGAATGGTCTTGGTGATAGTGTTCTTGCAGGAGTGTTCTTGGTGATAGTGTTCTTGCAGGAGTGATCTTGGTGATAGTGGACTTGCAGGAATGATCTTGGTGATAGTGTTCTTGCAAGAGTGTTCTTGGTGATAGTGTTCTTGCAGGAGTGTTCTTGGTGACAGTGGACTTGCAGGAGTGTTCTTGGTGATAGTGTTCTTGCAGGAATGATCTTGGTGATAGTGGACTTGCAGGAGTGATCTTGGTGATAGTGGACTTGCAGGAGTGTTCTTGGTTATAGTGTTCTTGCAGGAATGATCTTGGCGATAGTGGACTTGCAGGAGTGATCTTGGTGATAGTGGACTTGCAGGAGTGATCTTGGTGATAGTGTTCTTGCAGGAGTGTTCTTGGTGATAGTGGACTTGCAGGAGTGATTTTGGAGATAGTGGACTTGCAGGAGTGATCTTGGTGATAGTGAACTTAGAGGAGTGATCTTGGTGATAGTGGACTTGCAGGAGTGATCTTGGTGATAGTGTTCTTGCAGGAGTGTTCTTGGTGATAGTGGAATTGCAGGAGTCATTTTGGTGATAGTGGACTTGCAGGAGTGATCTTGGTGATAGTGAACTTAGAGGAGTGATTTTGGTGATAGTGGACTTGCAGGAGTGATCTTGGTGATAGTGGACTTGCAGGAGTGATCTTGGTGATAGTGGACTTGCAGGAGTGATCTTGGTGATAGTGGACTTGCAGGAATGATCTTGGTGATAGTGGACTTGCAGGAGTGATCTTGGTGATAGTGTTCTTGCAGGAGTGATCTTGGTGATAGTGGACTTGCAGGAGTGATCTTGGTGATAGTGGACTTGCCGGAGTGATCTTGGTGATAGTGAACTTAGAGGAGTGATCTTGGTGATAGTGGACTAGCAGGAGTGATCTTGGTGATAGTTGACTTGCAGGAGTGATCTTGGTGATAGTGTTCTTGCAGGAGTGTTCTTGGTGATAGTGGACTTGCAGGAGTGATTTTGGTGATAGTGGACTTGCAGGAGTGATTTTGGTGATAGTGAACTTAGAGGAGTGATCTTGACTGATAGTGGACTTGCAGGAGTGATCTTGGTGATAGTGTTCTTGCAGGAGTGTTCTTGGTGATAGTGTTCTTGCAGGAGTGTTCTTGGTGATAGTGGACTTGCAGGAGTGATTTTGGTGATAGTGGACTTGCAGGAGTGATCTTGGTGATAGTGTTCTTGCAGGAGTGTTCTTGGTGATAGTGGACTTGCAGGAGTGATTTTGGTGATAGTGGACTTGCAGGAGTGATCTTGGTGATAGTGAACTTAGAGTGATCTTGGTGATAGTGGACTTGCAGGAGTGATTTTGGTGACAGTGGACTTGCAGGAGTGATCTTGGTGATAGTGGACTTGCAGGAGTGATCTTGGTGATAGTGGACTTGCAGGAGTGATCTTGGTGATAGTGTTCTTGCAGGAGTGATCTTGGTGATAGTGAACTTAGAGGAGTGATCTTGGTGATAGTGGACTTGCAGGAGTGATCTTGGTGATAGTGGACTTGCAGGAGTGATCTTGGTGATAGTGGACTTGCAGGAGTGATCTTGGTGATAGTGTTCTTGCAGGAGTGATCTTGGTGATAGTGAACTTAGAGGAGTGATCTTGGTGATAGTGGACTTGCAGGAGTGATCTTGGTGATAGTGTTCTTGCAGGAGTGTTCTTGGTGATAGTGGACTTGCAGGAGTGATTTTGGTGATAGTGGACTTGCAGGAGTGATCTTGGTGATAGTGGACTTGCAGGAGTGATTTTGGTGATAGTGGACTTGCAGGAGTGATCTTGGTGATAGTGGACTTAGAGGAGTGATCTTGGTGATAGTGAACTTGCAGGAGTGATCTTGATGATAGTGGACTTGCAGGAGTGATCTTGGTGATATTGGACTTGCAGGAGTGATTTTGGTGATAGTGGACTTGCAGGAGTGATCTTGGTGATAGTGTTCTTGCAGGAGTGATCTTGGTGATAATGTTCTTGCAGGAGTGACCTTGGTGAAAGTGGACTTGAAGGAGTGATCTTGGTGATAGTGGACTTGCAGGAGTGATCTTGGTGATAGTGAACTTAGAGGAGTGATCTTGGTGGTAGTGGACTTGCAGGAGTGATCTTGGTGATAGTGGACTTGCAGGAGTGTTCTTGGTGATAGTAGACTTGCAGGAGTGATTTTGGTGATAGTGAACTTGCAGGAGTGATCTTGGTGATAGTGAGCTTAGAGGAGTGATCTTGGTGAGAGTGGACTTGAAGGAGTGATCTTTGTGACAGCAGCCACAACTTTGTAATTAACGAGGTCACAATTCCCAAGCTAGAACAGCAAATCTACAATTTATGAAATTAATTTAGGATTTCTTCTATAAAGTTCTTGGTTTAGGATGTTTAAAGCATATCGACTGTATGAGTGTCAATAATTAAGACAATATGTGAACATAACAATGGTATATAATACTCACAAATTGATAAGACACATGTACAACAGTTAAGTATCTTTATTCCCAGGTGTTTTAGCCTACACAGTAGATTTCTTCAGTTGAATACAGAGGAGGCAGCGTCAGCAGTGATGTAGAGACTATGTCACGAGTACACTAACCTGTAAATAAGTCACGTGTAACACATGGGTGTCTTTACTGGGTATCTTTACTGACAGAAATGGAAGAAAAAGTAGAATGGTAATAAGAGGTTATCAGTCCCTCAGTCAGTAAGTGACTTCTCCCGTCTCCAGTCTTTATTCTTTGTATTGGATTGAAAAAGCAACCGGCTGGTGAAACATCTCCATCAATAGATACACAGATGTCACACATGAGTCTTATTCATCAATTTGTTGGTGTTATATATTATGTCACTGATGTCAGCTAGGCCTGTATATCATGTGCATGTACTTGTAGTAAATAAAGATATTATTAATTAATATATTGACACTCTGTGTAGATACTTTAATCCCCAAAAATTGGAATTAAATCAACTTTTAGCATATAATTATAACGTTACCACTGTTCATATTCTTTTACTATGGACTCTAAAATAATGTCATTATTATTTAGCTTAAGTCTGCTGAGAGATGGAGAACATCCCGAAAAGTAGTTTAGCTTAAGGAGGAATAAACATCGAGTGAGTAGTTGAAGGTAATGTGGGCATCAGTGTCCACCAACTGGCCTTCTGTCCGCTTAAGGTCAGCGATTTTTTCCTAGAGTCAAGCCGATGGCAATAGACTCTAGGAGAGCACCAAATAGAGGATTGTTTGTGATGCCAGTGACTTACACTCCTGGCAAGACGTTTTCGATTTAATATTTGATATATTATCTTCTGGTTGGAAGAAACTAATTTCATTAGTGTGTTTCAGGGATAACTCAGGAGTCTGATTTTATCCTGTCTCGTCTAGTAGGAATTCAGTGATGCGAGTTTGAGTGCTATAGTCGAGAACAGGATCTTGTGCTCACTGAACAACTCTTTAATGACAACGATGAGGGGGTGAAGGAATCACCCTGCCCAACGCCTTTGCAAAGTTCATGTTTAATATAGACAAGACGCTATTGATGCGTAAGGCACATGTGCAACAGTTGGGTATCTTTACTGATGAAACGTATCGCCTACACGGCAGGCTTCATCAGCCAAATACAGAGTATAGGCTGAAGGCAGCAGAAGTGACGAGGTAAAGATGATACAAACAGTCCATAAACCTTGTAGAAATAGTTGGAGGTGGTCAGTCCCTCAGCCTGGAGAAAAGTTCAGCTCCATGGAGCACATACTCTCTTTTGACTAAATTGAAAATATTGGTCAAATCTTCTTTAATTAGGGCTATATTGTGGAAAGTGACATTTATGTAGAGTTCAGGATTTTTATTAAAGGAAACGTTGTGTCACGAGTGGCTTCTTCAGTCTTAACTAAGACTGAAGCTGTTTCTTTATTAAAAGGAGCTGTGCATAAGTGTCATTACCAACATGTCGGTATTACTATGATGAATGAGACACTTGTGCAAAGGAGGTGAACGGAGAAAGATGAGAAGGACTTTGAGGTAATCAGTCCCTCAGCCTGGAGTCGATCTGTTCAGTCCAACAGTATTGATAAAAAATTGATAGACTGAACACATGGACTCCAGATTGAGACACTGATTACCTCAAATTCTTCTTCTTTCGCTGTTCGTCTCTGTATTGGACTGACGAAATCACTGGTTGACTGAACTTTTCCACAATAAAGATACCCAAGTGTTGCACAAGTGTTGCACAAGTGTTGCACGAGGACATAATTCATCAACATGTAGGTTTTCTGAACCATTTATATAACGGTATGACCATTTCATTTACTTCCAGGAATTCGTTGGTTATAAGGTTAGAAAAATATGCTCGTGCTGCATGAGCTGTTCCATCGAAACTTTGCAGAAACCCAAACACAAGTAGAATTTTTTCATAACAGTAACTGCATCCAGGCTGATTATTCTCACAGTTGCTTTGGCAACGAGTTGGCGGAGGAAGTTGCCGAAGGCAAATGGGTCTGATCCATTAGTCGTTCTTCCTTTGGGTACAGAGGGACGTATAAAACAAGAGTAGTCTAATAGCCTCTGGGAGGCTTCGCTATATAAGAAAACACTGGCGAATATTGTTAGCTCAGGTAGGAGGCGCTCTGAAACATCTCCGAGCGCTGGACTCAACATTTACTTGATGTGCTAAGGTTTTTAAGCCTGTAAAAGCGTTTGCTGATCGCTGAACTTTGCGACTTCATAATTTTCTGAAGCTTGGTCCCAAGAACAGATTAAGAGTTGTAGAGATCCCAGGACAAACAAATTGGGAATCTTTAGAATAAATGTTTTGCCTGTGTAGCAGGCTTCATCAGCTCAATACGGATCTTATTAAATGGAGACAGTAGAAGAGGTAATCACTCCCCAAAGCAGTGCCACCAAAATCATCAAATTACATACAGTACTGGCAATATTATATAACGTGTCAGCCTGATTTACGTATGTTTCAACCTACTGACGATAAAAAAAATATGAAGAAAAGAAAAATAATTGCAAAATCAATCACAATTTTCCACCATTGTTGAAAGTTTGAAGCCGATCAAACGAAGTATTCTCAAGTTATTGCATAAATACCAACATTCAGAATCAGAAATCTTTCCTACTAAGACAAACGGAGTGCACTGAAACTGCACTCTCTGGGAAAACGTAGAATTAGGGGGAATTGAAGTGTATAAAATAAAGACAGGAATAGATAAAGGGGATATAAATAGCATTTAAAAATATCTAAGCAAGACAGGACTCGCTGCAATGGAATCAAATTAGACAAAAAATAGCAAAGGATTCGAACTCATGCTGCTTTGGCCCGCCTTATGGTGAGCGAAAACCCATGACTCTCTATCCCACAGGACCACGCAATCCTACAAGAACCAAGCACCCATCCAAGCTAGGTGTGTTACCCTTGGTCTGAGGACATACGGTGGTGTGGGTGCCTCTGAGCTAATTACATTCTCCTTCCAGCCCGTTTGGTGTAATAGCCTCAACGAGCACTCAGGTATTTTTACGAAAGTGCCTCAGTGAACAGGTATTACCGAAATCGCTTCTACAGAACAGGTTGGTTAATTTGTCGTCGACCCCATTTGATCAACTCCACAGGTTAGTGCTTACTAAGAATGTTGATCTGCTTAAACACGAAAGGAAAATGTTATTTATTGAAGTTAGAAAAGCCAAACAAGTTTTTCAACATGGTACTACCTGAGTGGCAAGACCATTTACTAGATTACATATATAGGGGATTGAGAATAATTAAAAGGAAAACGGAGTGTTTACATACTAGGAAAGTAAACAATGGCATAGCACAAAGTGGCTGGTCTCAACATGCTAACCCGGAGTTTGCTATCAACCTGTCCAGTGTTGAACTTACTCGTGACCAGCAGACAGCATTGGGATATGGGTTAAGTTTCGCGCCTACTAGCGGAGACACTAATTATGTTGACCTTGCCAAATCTTTTTGCAATTTGGAAAAACAAAGGGACCTATCCCCTGAAACGTTCGACATCTGCAAAGGGTTGGTATATGGAGCTTTGCTCAGACCTGTGGAACCGAATTGTTCTCAAAGATTTATTAAGTCGCACCATGAAATAAAGATCCTAGACTTCATTTTACGAAAGCTGACAAAGTGTGATGGTTATTATGGACAAGGTAGATTATAGCGGAAAAATGAACACATTATTAGAAGACAGGGATACTTACGTACCCCTTAATTAAGCCAGGTTTTCCAGCCAGACTTATAATTAGTTCTGTAGGCTCGGCATCATATGCCTTGTCAAAATGGTTGGTAAAAATATTAACTCCTTTGCTTGGCAACATTTCTGAATTCCACCTATAAAACAATGTTGATCTCATCGACAAATTGCAAAATATCAGCATCTCTAATTATTTTACACATGTTAGTTTTGATGTCACTGCGTTGTGCACGAGAGTCCCTGTTCCCGACTTGCTATCTTATTTGGAAGAAGAATTAAATGAGTTCTCCTTGCCTTTTGATAAAAATACCATTATTGAATTGATTAAGCTGTGTGTAGTTAATTGTAAGTTTGAGTTTGAGTGGAAATACTATGCTCAAAAACAGGGAATGACTATGGGTAATCCGTTGTTCCCCTTATTGAGCAATCTGTATATGGAATTTTTCGAGGCTTGACTGTTGAAAGATATCCTGCCATGTAGAGCTAAATGGTTCAGATATGTGGACGACATCTTGTGTCTTTGGCCCAGTAATATGGCCCTGGATACATTTTTTACGAAGACTTAACGCTTTAGTCCCGTCTATTAAATTCACCGTAAATGCTCTACCTGCCTCACCTAAACATATAGCTATAAGCTATGCTGATGATATCATGATCCATACAACAGGGCATAAGAAGATGAATACCATTCTTAATGAAGTTCAAGCAATTTGTAATTGACTAGGCCTCATAATATCTTCCTCTAAAACAAAGATATTAACAAGCAAACGACATCCCCCACCCATCTATTTGCAGGGTGAAATCATTAGCTACGTTAAAACTTACAGATATCTTGGTGTAGATGTACCCTTTAACAAATCCACTATACCACAACTAAACAAGAAATGTAAAGCTAGGCTAAATGCTCTCAAAGCTGTTGCTGGCTACAATCCCAACTATGGTGCTAATGTGAGAATCGTGAGAATGATGTACATAGCCTATGTTAGGTCCTTAATTGATTATGCTGCTCCCATGTTGATATTAGCTAGAGAAAGTTCCCTCCGACCCTTGGAGTTAATGCAAAATGAAACTCTCAGGACTATTCTTGGCTGTCCCAGATCTACAAAAGTTCTTAACATGAGGAAGGAGCTTGGTATTTCTAGTATCAGTGATAGGATTGTTGAAATTAACACTGTACTCGGTATTAGAATGTTGAGAAACGAACCAGACACTGTCACAGTGAATCTTACCAAGTGTCTAGAGGTAAATACACACAGATCTAAATGGATTGTGAAAACGTGCAATTGCATTAAGTTTTATAACCTGCATGAACTGTATCACTGTAGGCAACAAGAGCATTTCACCCCTCCATGGAAGATGTGTTCATTTAATATCACATACCTACAAGTCCCTCCCAAGAAGCTCATTGCTAGTAATCCCTTCCTTAAATCTCTTGTTAGAGCAACTGCTCAAGAAGAAATTTTTCGCCTAGCTGGTAGTAATAAGTTATCACAAGTTATATACACTGATGGATCTAAACAGGAGTCTTCTGGCAGGGCTGCATCTGCTCTTGTTGCCACCTCCCTAGTTAAGAACGATAATAAATTTGTTGAGTTAGGCATAAGAATTAACAACTGGGCGTCTACACTGCAAACTGAATTGTTTGCAATCCTAATGGCGCTAAAGCTAACCTATGACACTGAGCTTGACTCTATCATCATTACTGATTCTATGTCATCATTGAAGGCTCTTGGCTCATATAATGACTCCAACAACATGCTCATTGGGGAAGCCAGGTATAGATACTCAAAAATTAGGGACAAAGGAATTAATGTACAATTGCTATGGATCCCATCACACATTGGATTACTCCTTCATGATAAAGTTGATATGTTAGCCAAGAAGAGTATCCAGAAGGAGAACGTAGAATATAACTTTGGTATAACTGTGTCTAGCATTAGGAATAATATTAGGAGAGAAGTAAATAATGAAGATGATTGTTATAGGAATGCAGTTAGAAGCCTGAGTAGATCTATAACCCACTATGATAACATGAACGTAGATAAGTATGTTTATGGAGCAACTTGCAATGTGAACAGACTGACTGATGTTGTAGTGGCCAGGCTTAGGCTTGGTTACAAGTACTTCTGGCAGTTTGGGAGACACACAGATGATGATCAAACTAAATGTAAATTATGTGATCAGGCATATGGTCACTCTCTTGAACACTATGTGCTTAATTGTCCACTTATTGAGGAATACAGAGACAGACAGTATAATAACCTATGTGACATGTCAAGATATCTTATTAATGAAAATAAGATACCAGATATACTAAGCAAATTTCCTAAATTTGCTTGTAACAGATAAGTGAACTATAGATATGTAGATATAAATCCATATGTATTCCTGTTAACCCTTTGGGGCCTAGTTCCTAGGCCTTTTGTGTATCCACATGCTCTCGCGCTACCGTCCACAGGATGGATATGGGGTGCACAATAAACTAGCCACTTCGGTGGCAAAATCTAATCTAATCTAATCTAATCCGTGGAGAAAGAGGTGGACTGTAAAATTCCATTCTTAGATGTGTTGATACACCGAGTTGGTGGAAAGTTTACAGTATATTGGAAGGCCACCAATGTGTGCTCTTACATTCACTACTATTCCAACCATAAGAGCAGAGTCAAAAGGAGTGTATTTCTTACTATGTTTTTGAGAGCCTATAGAGTGTGCAGTCCGGAGTTCCTAGATGAAGAAATTAGGAAAATATTTGACATTGACTTGAAACTGCGGTATCCTAAGGTGTCTGTGGAATCTGCCTTGCTGGAAGCTAAGAGAACTTATTATAGAACAGAACCTAGGATAACACCTCAGACCAATAATGTGCTGGTCCTCCCATACAACGAGAATTTGTCTATCCTGCCGAATGCTCTTAGAATATTTTATATACAAGTAGTATTTAAAAATTCACGGACTATTAGAAGCATCCTGATAAAGAATACACCCCAACAACATACTAGTGGTGTCTACAGAGTTGGATTATTAAGCATGATAGGCAGTCATTATATAATATCAGTCACGGGCTGTTCAAATTAGATGCGTTTTTAGTTGAGGCAATAATACAGTTTAAAATTGGGCTCTTATATGAATACATTAGACTGTCTTAAATGTAGTGCCAAACCGAGGAATTAGGGCCTATTTTTCCTGTAGTTTCTGAAGGTTGAACTAGACTTTGCCTCAGAATATCTGTGGCCGTCTTTCTTGTTATTACAGATGTCTCCCCCTTCAAATGAGTTTAATTTAATGAGCCCCATTTCTTTTATATAACTTTTAGAAGTCTCCCCTATAAATGTTACCGTTTTCTCGTCATTTTTAAATGGACACATTGTTCCTTGGAAGGCTACCCTATAATTGCCAGAGACTTCTGTATCACTGACAATGTATTTATGTGTGTAAAGTTATTGATGTCATAGCAGAATATGATCGAGTTTTTTATTATTGCCACGTTAATTTCTTTTAGACTATTACAATATCAATGCTTGTGGGATTTATCTGTTGCTATAACATTCATTCTCCTGGTTGTTTTGCATTCTGTAGCTTGGTTTGCGATATTTACATATATATATATATATATATATATATATATATATATATATATATATATATATATATATATATATATATATATATATATATATATATATATATATATATATATATATATATATATATATATATATATATATAATTCGCAGTGGCATGATAGTTTTAGAAGTGGCTCAACATGGGTCGAATCCTGCATTCGGTGAGTTATTTACTGTCGTGTCATTCCAGTTCAGTGTATACTCAGAAAGATGTACACTCTTTATAATATATGAAAAGAAACAAGTGTGTTTTCACCATCTCCAGATAATTAATCCTTTTGTGATGAGCTTTCTCATTTGATGTTTCCGGTTTCTTATGTTTACCTTACATGCATCACCCAGTAGTAAATATGAAGCTTCGATGGGTGAGTGTGTCTGGTCTGAGTCAGACATGAGAATGGTTGTCAGAACACTGACTCAGTTAAAGTCTGCAGATATCCAACGACAGTCATCATATAATTGGTTTATGATTCAATATTACAAATAAAATTTCTAAATGCTATTTTTCTTAAGTAGCGTCTGATTTGTCCCAGAAAATTGTTATAAACACCGAGAGTCGCATTAACGTAGTGTAAAGCATACTTGACTCATGAATCATTAGTTTCGAGACCATTGATACAGGGTTCAGTCAAGTTGCTTGAGTCTTACATGTGTGATACTGCCGTCAGTTGCATGTTGGATCAAGCAGTGGTCCGATGTGTGTCATACACTGAGAAATATTATGTAAAAAAATGTCAGGAGTGTCATGATTTTGATTAAATTTCGTGATGTATTTTGTAAATGAATATACGTATTTTACTGTGACAAAAATTTACGAGAGAGATACAAGTTAGAGGGTATATTGCATTTATCCAAGGGTAAGGATCGTCGTTGTTCATACCCTCAGCTTGTTTTAATTCTTAGTTTTAGATATTAACGTTTTCTTGGTGTTACTGAACATGTTGAGTTGTAACCTTAAACTGGAAGGGACATGACGTTTCTTTGCTGAAACGATAATCCTGAGATATATACCTGGTAGTTATGCTGTTACATTAAGAATTAGTTTAGATAAATTGGTCTGATGAACTGCCGAAGTTACTCTACATGATATATGGAGAGGGATGGCGAGGCGAACGACTGCTAGACCAGTGTGGATGGTCCGAGTGCTGAGACAAGTGCCCAGGGTGGAACTCGAGACAACCAATAGTCGATTGTTGTGAGACAAGTTCCCGCTGCTAGGCTCTGATGATGATACCTTTCGCACTCCCCTCAGCCCTTTCTAGCTCAGTCTCTTGCTGCCCTTTACCCTTTCACCATCCACTGCCCCGCTGTTATCCGTAACCTATTACTCATCCACCTCCCTTTTGCCACCTGATGCCCTCGCTTCCTTCCTGCCCTGCAGCGCTGTATAGCCCTTGTGGCTTAGCGCTTCTTTTTTATAATAATAATAATAATCCCGCTGCTAGTGAGATGAGAGAGATATTTACCCGAAATATTCCGCGCAAAAGTGATATTGGTTTCTATGGAACCATGACAATTGGGCGCCGACAATATTCGCTTATTTGTTTCTGACGATGGATTATGCGTAATTCGAAGTGCAATCCAAAATAATTTTAGGTCAATATATACTTTACTCCCGGGTGTTTTTATTGTATTTTACAACAATTCTGGTAATAGTGCTGTGCAATGGAGACGTTATATTTAGTTTTTAATATAGCCTAACCTTCGAGACAATTTTACAGCTGGTGTAGGTTTTTTTTTTTTTTATTTATTTAAAACTCAGGTACAAAATATATGGGTACTTAATCAATATGTAACAAGATACAAGCAGTAAAACGATAATCTTCAGTGACTACACAAATACCAAAGAAGCACTTATATAATGACATCAGACTGGCTGTTGCACTCCAATCAAACACTACTTTTATGTACTGTACTTCACATGAAAAGATGGTCTTATAATAAAAAAAAAACGATAGTCCTACCTAGTAATGCTTACACTCCCCCCCCCTTGAAAAACTACCACTTTCTCCTTAGTATACTCATTGACATCTCTTATACATTTATAAGAGCTTTAAGGACTTCATTGACAACATGTATAAAACACAATCCTGCCATCTAAAAGGCTGACTATAATACAAGGAATATCTGAACATGATGGCACACATCCACTAATGAAACCAATCCACAACCTAACCCTCATATACCCCATGATAACAATCAATATCGTGCACGGTGGTGGGTTTAATACACTACCGCTGACTCTTTAACCCCCCCCCCCCCACTTGCCTAGTAACTATGTCTGCCGTCACCACTCATAACCACCTTCAGTTATTGAACTTAAAAATACATTAGAATACAATAAAATAAGGGAATATAAGAACCCCTTATCGACTCCTCCACAGAAAAATAAAAAAATTTCATTTTCTAAATACACACTGCTGATTCATCTTTGTGCTTACAAAATATCCCCCATCATCTATGCTTTTTATCTCCTGAGTCCAAAGCTAAAACCTTATTATACATTTCATCAATCAAAATTATATTACAATAAGCATAATAATATCAATACTTATCATCCGGCTAATAAGTGTACATTATTATCACCCTGAGTTCCATGAAATTTACATAAGAATTAATACATATATTGACAATCCTCACAATCCTTCCTGCCTTCTAAATACAGTGTACATATATTCAATGACCTTTCGTTATGATCCAATCATATTTACATTACACTTCTCCTTTTCCCCAGTGCAAGATAAAATCCACTTGCACTAGACGTCACAACACATTACATTTGTTCGTATAAAATAAGAACTAACATAATAACTTATAACAATATATAGATAGTAATTATTTGACGAAGTAAAGAATACCAACTAATATGGTAACAGTACACTGGAAATTGTAAATCACACACTAATACATATTCCCATTTTTTATGTATTATCATGTTCAACAAGATATATATATTTATTAGCAATGTTCCAGAGCAATATCAGACTTACTCTGTCACGCACTAAGTTACACAATATAACTTATGGCTCCTAATAAAACATGTACCGGTCAGTACTACCTCAATCATTAACAAAACCAACCTGGCAAAAGACACTTCAGAAAGCCACCCCCTGCCATCCCCTGACCCCATGCTATCTGTATTAAAAACCACAAACTCACATTCCCTTCCATGCTCAAGTTCGTACCTGATGTCGAAAGTCATAACCCCTGTCTCTTAACCAAATGTCACCAGTTCAAGCTGGTGTAGGTTAGGCTGGTTGGGTCATGCTATTAACTTTATCAAAATAGTTTATTATTTCTTTAAAATGTAACTATGTATATTGCAAAAATCATTCAATAAAATATTACATAATACTTATTTTGCCTATTATCTAAAACAATTGCCACAACAAATAGCCATTGTTCCAGTTCGATAAATTACACGGTAGTTATTTATAATGTAAAATGTTAAGGGATTTCTGACCCGGAAAAATGTGCGTAATAACCAATTTTTGTGTTTCACACTTGTTCCCTTAAGTTATTACTGAAAATCTGGTAGCTTCATCATAATAATGTGGTGCACGGTCACAGCCTCCAGCAGCACTTCAGTATCAGGCTCCAGTATACAAGGTATTGCGACATGCATGATTCTGTAATATGTTAAGCCTCTGTTAATACACTGTCCTTGCTTCAGTATCATTTTCATCTTCACTGCTCTGATGTGCACATCCTGTCTGGCCTCCTCTCCGAGGACTCACCTTCATTTTAAAAGCCAGAGTGTTTTTAATTGAAACTACCCTGCTACACTAACTATATATAACTCCCATTTCAG
Organism: Cherax quadricarinatus; assembly: GCF_038502225.1. Taxonomy (NCBI): domain Eukaryota; kingdom Metazoa; phylum Arthropoda; class Malacostraca; order Decapoda; family Parastacidae; genus Cherax; species Cherax quadricarinatus. Next base: position 27,684,391 of record NC_091298.1, read on the forward strand.
CTCTTCTAAACCATACCGCACACACACACCCATCCAAAGGAGCGCCCTGTGATTCGAGCGAGTTTAATATCCGTATAATATAAACCGATCGTAAGAGGAGTCATGTGTGCCTATATTATATTGCTCTATGAAGATTGAGGTCGTGATTTATAATGGAGAGAGAATTTTAATAAATATCTTTGGTTTATATTACAGGAAGGTGTAAATAATTAGAAGTGATCGTGGGACAGATCTCACACCACTTATAAGGTAAGTCTACATTCCTACTTACTTTTGGATACGCCTAACTAATGAACCCGTTGTTGTTATACTCCTTCCCTATCTACGAATCTTGGTTAAATATTGTATAGTGACTCGGGGGAAGTATTTAAACTATGCAAAACTTACTAGGTAAGCTGTTGCGTACCTACTAGGTAAGAGGTACAGAGTTTGGGACGGTCAGTCTGCAAGCCAAGTGTCAGTCTCGGTAACTGCGGTAAAGTTAGTCATGGAGAGAGAACAGTGAGAAGCAGTGAGCCGTTGAGTTACTAACAGTGAACTTTGTGTTCACTCGTATAACTCTGTTATGTGAGGTTGCTCATCAGTTACAACTGGGATTTTAATCGTACTAAGTATACTAATTCACAGCACGAGTTGATATTAATAAAAATTTGTGTACACTATGTAAATCTATGTCCTTGCAAAGAATTTTTTTTTTTCATAAATTCGTTAATTTCGTACTTGAACGAATGCTGTTCATTTTCTCAGTTAACAACTTTTCTTCAGCGATAATGTCACCTTGAATATTGCGCATCACTTATATATATTCGACCCATGAAACAAGTCAGTGCTCTCTCCGTCCCTTAATTTTAGATATAAATATATTAAGGTTATTGCAGGCTGTACTTTAATCTCTTCTGCGGCATAATCCGACGACATCTTCATTTTTTAACCTTTCGTGTCAATAAAAAAAAATTATATCGAGTAAAGGTGTTCCTGGCAACTTTTCAAAGGAAGGCCGGTAAAGGGCTCTTGATCCGAAGAACTGTAATCGCCCACTGTTTCTTTGAATCGAATCTGATTACCTCCTATTCTCTCGGAAGTTTCATGACCCCTACGGGTGTAGTGTTTCCTTATTAAATAAACGTACCTAGCACTAAACATCTTGAGTTCCGTTCATCTCTTCGTAAGGAGGGACGCTGCAGAGGGTAAGACACCATAAAATGAGCTCAGGTTCCCGTTGATTGTGCTCAATTTTCATTTTAGCTATTGTCAACCATATTATATTCCATCTTTGTATATAATAAGTACTCATGGACCCTTAGATAAATATCCGTCCAAGCTAAACTTGTACTTGATCTTAATGAGTCGCACCAGGCAGCACTTCATCTCTCCCTAAGACTCACACCTGTTTTAATACATTTATGTATTCCTATTATCCATTTATCATAAAATTTTCATGAATAACATTCACACGTCTTAGCCCCAGACGGGATGAAAAGTTAATTTTACTAATTGCTTCCTCTAACAACTAACACACATTTGATACAAAGCTTTTGAGAACAGTTATTTACCTCAGCTGCTCTTCGCACCATAGTTAAACCTACATTTTCGCAAATTCACATAACCTTTTGAACAAAATCCCGTACTGTTCTTGAGTTACTTCTCTAGGCTTCACTAGGTAATTAGAAAAACAAATCTCAAGACTCTTTACAGGTTCTTGAACCACCCTAACCTATCCTCGTTAATTTTCTTTCCTGATTAACTGCACAACCCTGTCGCTCCTTCATGCAATTTACTTTAGCAGTACTGTTACATCGTAGACATGCTTAACGAAAATGCTCAAGTATCTTTAATGAAAACTTGTTCAACAATGATTGAAAAGATACGTTCTACTCTTACTGCCACAGTTAATATTCGTTCTTGAATAAATGGCTCCTGTATAAAACAAATATCAGTTGGAATACTGGACACCACTGACAGATATCTCTAAATCTTTTTTTTTACACTGTTCACCAAATTGTTCATTTATTTGAATCCAAATATATGATCTGCAGTATAAAGTCCAACACCAAAGTAAATCATTCCCAGTGACCATCTTGACTAATAATTTCCACATAGGTTCATGATGCACCTTATCAAAGACCAGGCTACGGTCTAGCGCCACGGTGCCCACAACAACGTGACATTCATTTACCTTCTGTACATAATCATCAATGATTTTGTCAATTCTCACTCCTCCCTAGCACCGCATATTGACGTTACTTAGAACAATGATTCTAACCTCATTCATTCTTATACATAATATTTTCTCATTTTACAGTCGCTACACATTAGGGTTATGAGTCAAGTGAGCTTTTGGATTCAGCTGTCTTTGGTCTTTGTTATTAATACCAAAATACCAATGGGCTATAACGTCCCTAATCTCTTATCTCCACATTTTCTTTACCATATTCACTGAGAAATGCTTCATCACGTCTCAGTGTTGAACTAAAAATTCGATTGGTAATCAATCCTTTGTGTTTTGCTCTTCGGTAGATTCTTTATGGCCTCTTATACTTCAACTTCCATCCCTGTTCTATCACTTACTCGTTCTCTTAAATGTAATAACATCTGCTGGATGTTCACTTCTTGTATGTATTTATGCTCTTATTGCGTCTGAACTAATTTATGTGCATGTTAATCGCGTCTGTGTTATGTAACGCAATCCTTTTCCATATCCACTTATAATACATAGCCATCTACAAGCATTTTCTATATTTATCCGTCGTTGATGCCTCATTTTTTTTCTCTACACAATATGTCGAAGACCTGTCTTCCCACCGTACTTTCTCTAGCCTTAACTGTAATCTAGCTGAATCAAACTTTTCATGTTACATTTAGATTACTGTCTTTGCTTAGATATTTCACCCGTCACTGCTCAAAGTTTCACACTAAAATCTGTCGCAGCTGCAACAACCTAGTTTCATTATACATTAACCACTCTTGCATTTTATACATCGTTCCTACCCGTAGCTTCCCAAATTCTTCACACCAAGTTATGCGATCACAACTTACAGTACCAGAAAGATCTCACCACTCTTGAAATTTAATGTTTTGTGCTTAGAAATTAAATGTTCCCATTATAAGACTTTCCATAGTCTGCATCCACAGTAATCACCCTGTGTTAGAGGTCGACAACTTGGTACACTGGCAAGTTAGTGAACAGAGTAGAAACGTCTAAGCTTGCGAGCTTCATATCACTGACGTCAAGGTCTTTGATGCGACTCAGCGAAATGGTAGGTTGTGTGTGTTTGGTAAACCATAGTTATGCAGATCTTGGGATGACAGGGAGATGTAAGCATTTTCTATCTTATCCTCTGAGGATACTCCTGGCTTTACCAAAGAAAGAAATGGTTTCCTTTAGACACATATTCGGGAATAAATATAGAAGTTTTGCCGTGGTCTAACAGATCTTTCGTTTGTAGTCTAAGCGGATGAAGATAACCACTCCTCTGTCAACTGTCCAAGTAAGAATGTCATTATTGAGAGCTAGGACGTAATAACGAGGGATAGCGGGGCGGCTTAGTTCCGAGATAGCTGCCGTAATGAGTCACTGAACGAAACTTTTTATAGAATTCGGAGTCTCTAAAATTGTTGGTTCCTGATCACCGTATCTAATTCGTATCTGAGCTTCTGTACTACTGTGGCGAATTAGAGACCCAGACTGAGAACTCTGCCTCCGTGTCCCTAAACACATAGGACGAAAGATTGTTGGCAGTATCTACTATGACCATCATCAATTTGCTGTTCTCGCACAGCATGAAGAACTTTCTAGTAAGACGTTACTTACAAAACCGATCTCTTAGAAAGAGAGGGGTAGTCATCAGCTGCTTCCTCAGGGACTTCAGAATTTCCAGGCCCCAGTTTTTAGAGGAAGAATGCGCGTACATCACTTGTGCTTTCAGTTCACTGTAGTGGCCCCCACACTACTGGAGATTGCAGGAAACGGGCCACAAAAATATTCTACGGAGCAAACAACATTTCAACAAAAGTAGTCACCAGATTCATCGTTTTGCAGGTCAGCAAAGTGGTATCTAATGTGGACAAACTATTTAACAAGCAGCCCATCAAAATAACCACCAGTTCTTCCTCTTCAATCAAAAACTTGAAGAAACATGAGAGCCTTCGACCAGAACAGTATACATAATAAGTGGTAAATGCGACAAATAGTATGTGTGAGAAACTGTTAGGGCATTAAGACTTAGAATTCCGGAACACAGAAACGCCTGCAGACGGGATGAAAACGACTCCTGTGTACAACACATAAATAAATATGGGCACTTAGTGAAGCTTAACGAAGCATGTGAAGAATAAGATCTTTTAGTACAAATTTTATGGGTAAATAAGTGGTTATCTGTCAAGCTACTCGGCGTTTGTAATAGTCAGCACCTTCTACCATCCCGGGGGAGAACTACTGGAGTTTACCTACTAGCCAGGGTAAGCCAGTAGTGTCACACTACTACTGACACTCCTGCCAGCAAATAGTCCTCGGGATTGTTCATTGTTGTACGTTACCAGCACTGGCTTAGGTTTAATCGGGCTTCTCATGTGTGTCTATGCCATAACCTATGTGTCCTCTTGCAACCTCTTCTTTTCTCAACCATTAGGATTGGAATTAGGTCTCTCCAATTTGTGGACCACGAGGGGCTGTTTGCATGATCAAGCTCTTAGACTGTGTATCTTGACTAGAGTCCCAACCCGATCGTATGTTTGAGTTACGTTTAGGATATTCTTGCTGAGTCTACTAGCCTCCGCTACACCTAGTTGGCTAAAGGAAAACAGTCTAAACATCGGTGTTGACCAGGGATCTTGTCCGATTGTATGGCATTTACGATACGGTTGTCCTGGTCCACTATGCTGTCATTATCATCTCAGTGGTATAAGGAAATCTGACAAACAATTTCATTCATATTCGTCCGGATCCTTCTAATCATCGATGGAGCATTCAAGAAACCACGTCATCCGTTGTCAGTTTTTGGTTACTGTTATTTTTTTTTTCAATTTTGATTCAATCAGGTTATGTAACTTCATATTTTACTATTTATTTATAACTATTTACATTTTTTCCTCTAATTTTATATCCTCGGTTTTGATTAACAATTGAATTTATACTTTTTTTTCTATTTTTTTCATAAAGGAAGGAACTTGATATATCCACTTCTTCTTGGGTTCCGTTGCTCACAAAGCACAAATAGTTATCCTGGAAAACGACCAACAGAGGCGAAAGTTACTGAAGCTTCTCAGTCACAACCGACACAATTCCGCAAAGGACTGTTATCCATGTTAGGATCCGTCGTCATGTGAACACTGTGAACAGACGTATTGGCCCCATACTAGGCAAGTTCTGCTCAAATACAATCTCAAACTAAACGCAATACCCTTTCAGGTTTAGCGCTTAGTTTTATTACAGTAATCCAATATGTGCATCCGTCGTGATACATGCTATCGTGATACTGTCAGTGAAGTATGAAGCACTGTCGTAGCTCCCAACCCATGTCATTCTCAAGTCGGCATGTTGCTTCAGTTTGTCAGAGTTGCAAATGTGTTTGCTGGCGGGAAGCTGGATGACTTGGAAGTCAACTGGTGGTAGGAGCCAGGGAGGTTGTTGACGTAATCCCTCAACCGGTAAGCCAACTACCTCTTCTTAGTAGGTGATAAGGGGAAATGATGTTGTTCTTAGCATGAGTGAAGGACCTGAACCAAGAGCAGTCTGTGAAGAGCGCACGGTCTTGGGCCAGATCTTTTGAGGTTCTTTCGCAGTGGGAAACCTCTTTGCTGATGCAGAATCATGGCCGCTTTTCAGGTATTCATGAACTATAACTCTGGCCTTGAGGGGGTATATGAGCCTCCATATGAAGAGATATGGTGCTGGTCCAACTTGATGCTTCAAGCATAGTGTGTATGGCCTAGAATTTGTATAACTTCGTCTCTGCTTTCTCTGGGAGAAGATGCGAGCCAGTGCAGGCGCACAATCAACGATCGCACCGCCTGAACGTAATACAGGTGAATTTCCTCCTGACCAGTAATAGTGTGAGGTTTAGTCATAGCCCTCATATCTTTGAGTCTGATGAGTGCACTGGTCCCTGAAGTATTGTCTGTTTCTGGAAGCTCAATCTCGTATCGATCCAGAAGACTAGATATTGGTAAGGTCCAGTCCACTTAGGCTCGATGTCCCCTCAAGGAAGGTTCCTTGATGCTGGTGAGGGCTCTTGATCTAGGGAATTGGACATGTGCTCCAGTTCCCTGAATTAAACCTGAATACCTTCCACATCCCCCCACAGGTGCTGTATAATCCTATGGGTTTAGTGCTTCCCCCTTGATTATAATAATAATCAGGTTCGATGCCCTGAATAAGAAGTCTTGTGATCGGGTTCAAGACTTTAAGCATCGCGTGTGATTTCTAGGTAAAGATCTTAAGGCCAAGATCTTTACATGATGTCAAAAGCTCTCTGCACCTGTCTTTCGATATTGACCTTCCCAGTCACGACGAGGGCAAGATCGCCAGCGTAGCTGAGAAGTCGTGAACTTCTCACTAAAGAAAGGTTAACAGTTCCTGCATCAGGACACAAGAGAGGGCAGGGCTAAGCGCACCTTGCGGAATGCAATTTTGCAGTGTCTTATAGCTTGAGGAATGTCAGGAGTGTCAGGCTAGCTGTGGGACTAGCTAGCTCAAAAGTCTTTTTTCAGTATCATTCTTCACCTTGGTCCAGATATTAGAAAGGATAGTATTACACCCAAAGGAGGAACACCTTTCGGGCCATCATCATCATTGACTGTAAGTGATGGACGGCAGGCACGCCGCGCCACCTTCGTCAAAGCATATCTGTCCTCTAGTGTTGGACTGCGTCTGTATAATTTCCTGAGTGTTGATAACCTTCGTTTCAAAGTCTACCGAAAATCGACCAATCAACACAATCTTCTTCACGTCTTCTCCCATCACGATACCTACACTGAAGGTGGCGTCATCATGGGCTTCTTTCTGCGTGCCCTCCGAATCTATAGTAGTGATTTCCTTAAGGAACAATGCTCTTTAATAGAGCAATGATCCTTGTAGGTTTATCGCTTAGGTTTGTAATAATAATCGAGCAAGCATTTTCTAAGATTCAATATCACTTCATCATTGATCGCACACTCCGTGAACAATAACATCAACTCACCCAGACATGATACCACCTAGAGAAGATACATTAGTGTGCAAATTAATTGAGAAAGGAGTAAATTTTTTGGTTATCTCACATGTCTTTATTTCTGGCTTAATTGATGTAGTTTGGGTTCTTTCAGAAGAATTTGCAACCATCCAGCTAATGTGTTACCCTGTGACTCTTATAAGTGCTACAACAGCTGTTGTTCTGTGTGTTCTGTGAGTGGATGAGGTTTCGTCAAATTTTCCCCTTTAATTCATGATTACTGCTGAAATTCTTGATGGTCGGATTCTGGATCTCCAGAAAACCAGCAAAGATCTACAGAGATTTGGCTTCAGATGGCGTAAGTGTTGATTCTTCAACTGTTCGACGATGGTTCCTTGAAGCTGGCAGAGCTGCCAGAAAGCCGGTAAAGAAACAATTATTGACTGCAGGTATGAAGAAAAACCGGCTACGGTGGTTATTCGATCATAAGGGACGGCCGGCAGATGAATGGAGAAGAGTTATATTTTCAGTTAAGGTGCATTTTAAAGTACATGAATGCAGATCAGCACCATTGAGACGGAATTAAGGCGAACCTCTTTGGGATGGACACATTCAACAAGCGCCACAACACTCGCCTAAGATGTTTTGGGGTAGTTTTTTTTTTTTGCTAAAGGGCCTGGACGGCTTGTTATTGAGGGAACGATAAACAATGAAAAATACAAGGCAATCCTGACAACTCATTTGCTTCCCATTATGAATAAATTTTCCTGGTGAAGATCTTTTCCAGCAGGATCTTGCTTCATGCTACACTTCCAGATGCTGACATTCTTCGAAGAGAGTGGGCTAAGCGTTCTAAATTGTCCTGGAAACTCTCCTGACGTCAACCCAGTTGAAAATCTATGGTTAATAACCAAACGTAGGATCGCAAAACATGACTGCTCAACTGTGGAGAAGCTACCTGCTGCTGTTATTAGGACCTGGTACCACGAAGAACTTACCAAAACGTGTTCAGCATTCGTATATTCTATGCCAAAGCGTGTAACAATGCTTATGAAAGCAAAGGATAGTCATATCTCTCATTAAATAAATTATCTGTTATATCATTGCCGTGATTTTTTTCAAATAAACATTAATTTTCCAAATGTTTTGTTTCATCACTGCCCCAGTTAAAATGCACGTTACTACACATAGTCCTTCCTACTAGCTCCGTTGACAAACACCTTTCCAACATCTTTCCAATACCGAATTCCAAGTATCTACCACTGTATCCACTACAATCAAAGACATCACCAGTGCGGGACGCAACCAGCTTCAGTCCCCCTTCAAGGGTACATAATCCTCTACTTTAAAAATAAGAATTACTTTAGATATCTTCCACATCTCATACACCATACCCGTCTTAAGACAGTAAAAAGGTTAGCAATGATTCACTAAGTTCCATTTTGCACTCCTTATGAATCCTTGCAAAAAGTTCATTAGTATCTGGGGACTTGTTTTTGCTTCAGTCGGTCAGTCTGTTGGATTACCATATCCCGAGTGACCGTGATGTTACATAATTTATTTACTTTAGGCTCACAATAATTAATGGGATATCATTAGTCTTCCTCAATGAAGACCGATAAGAAATAATTGTTAAAAAAGAAGCACATTTACTTCAGAGTTTTAAATGAGCCTAACTTTTCTCTAACCTTAGTTCTATAAACTTGGAAAAAACTTTCGGATTAGTAACTTTTAATTTCATTGTCCTGTTTAGCCTTTATCTCTCTTTTTTTTTAACTTCCCCTTTTAACGTGGTTGTATTTTTCATGAGACGACCCTCACCTCTTGTGATATTCCCATAAATTCCTTTCTTCTCTCCCGTAAGATATTCGAGCCTCATTTTCATCCATTTTGGATCATTTCTATTCAGTCTTATTTTTCGGGAGGGACGAAATGTTCTTCGGGCAGCGTTCATAGTGTTTAGAAACCTGTCATATTGATAGTTCTCTTCGTTTCCCCAGTCTAGATATGATAGGTATTCTTCCAGTCTATGCTAATTGTAATCGATTTATGGTCGCTCGTGCCAGTTGCCAAGTTCCTCTATAATCTCCAGATTAACAAGATTGTCATGTTAACAAGTTTTTCATAACTAAACCAAGCAAATATTTGCTCTTGTTGGCTCAGTCACAAACTATTATTAAACAGTCTTGACTCTAGATTCCCAGTCGGGGAATTTCAATAAATTTGACTAAAGTTAAAATCCTCTAGAATTACTTCGTTATCGTACCTTGAAACCTTAACAATTTCCTACCAGAGTCTCTCTCTCTTGGCCCATACCCAAATTTGGGGGACAGTAAATCACAATTAAAATAATTTTTTCCTGCCTCTCCAGAATTTCTACCCAGACAGTGTGTATGTTTCCTCAGTTTTTATACCAATTTTTATGCAACAATTTAAGTGTTCTGGAACATATAGTGCCACCCCACCTCCCTTCCTATTATTTCTATCAACGTCGAACAATTTAAAACTCTGGATATGGTATTTGGTAGACACGTTTCGACCCTTCAAATTAAACCACGTTTCGGTATAGCAAATCAGTCAATGTTACTCGCACTTGCAGCTAATTTCAACTCGTCCATCTTTTTACTGGACTGTTGAGTATTCCATGTTTATAAGTCTACATTCTCACAGCTGCATTTTTAAGTATTTAGGCGTACCCAAAATTAATAAAGTGGATCCTGTCTAAAGTATCCTGCCAAGGTGACAAATTTGGGACCAATCCTGGTTCAGAAAACAGACTAGTTGATGAAAGACACTTGTGCAACTCTCGGGAATCTTTATTTCAAAGACGATCCGCCAGAAAGTGGCTTCATCAGTCCAGTACAGATACTGAATGGTGGAAGATGAGGAGTTTGAAGTAATGAGTCCCTCATCCTGGAGTCGATGTGTTCAGTCTATCAGTTTTGATAAAAGTACAGCATATACGAGAAGGAGTTTGTATGATGGAGACAGGCGAGTTGAAGCAGTTGGAGGCGACTGACCGCCTCAAAAGCTATTTTTTGAAGGATGATTGCCTGATAATATCATGTTTACTTCGTCACTGCTCTGCTGCCTACAATTCATTTTCTTCTGTATTTGACTGAAGAAGCCTACCGTGTGGGTGAAATGCTTCAACAACAAAGACACCCAACTGTTGCACATCCGTCTTACTCATCAACTCCGGAATCTACAATCAAACTTTCATTAGAGGAGGACAACCAATTGCAGCTTCTCGACGTGCTCTCACAGGTGAAAATATTCTTTCAAAGTCTACCGTAAACCACCCCACACCTCCCCTCCCACCACTACATCAAAATCAAAAGAGTGACTTAGTTGACGGTAGACTCTGAAAGAGTCTATTTTCACCTGTGAGTGAGAGCACGTCGAGAAGCTGCAATTGGCTGTCCTTTAGTGGAAGTATGAATGTAGGTTGCAGGGTTGATGAGCAAGACGGATGTGCAGCAGTTGGGTGTCTGATGTTGAAACGTTTCGCCTACGCGGTGGCTTTTACAGATTGTTGGATATATCCAACAATTTCTACAAGAGCAACAGCTTTTAAAGAATAGCTGAACCTCTTGCTAGGGAATTTCAGCGTTATCCTACACAGCAACAGACCTACTGGCCTATGCCGGGCGGGTTCTTCTCCAGTCCAACCTCTCCACAGTAATCAACTTCAACATTCTTTACTTGACCCTTCCCGTCACTATGCTCGCTATATATACTCACGTATTAACATGACTCACGAAATCGTAATGACACGATTGCAAACAAACCATACCACGAGCGGGGATAGAACCCACCATCAGAGAGTCTCAAAACTCCAGACCGTCGCGTTAGCCACTGGTCCAGTGGCTAACGCGACGGTCTGGAGTTTTGAGACTCTGATCGCGGGTTCTGTCCCCGCCCGTGGTATGGTTTGTTTACTCATGTATTATCTGCTCAGGTAGATCTGTCTGTGACTTGTTAAGTCTCGCTCACACAGTGAGCTTTCTCAGTAATAGAGAGCATTATATTGGATTTGTCTATCATTGTGTCGGTATTTTATACAATTTATTTCCAGCCTTAATGGAATCCTGTTTTTGGGCCAGTATGACCACGAGAACATAAGAATGACGAGACTACCGTATCCATTATATAAATGATTTAGAAAACCGACAAGATGATAAATTCTTTAATGATTGGCTAACCTATAAGCATGACCTACTTGCAGTGGTGGATTTTTTCCCACTGATGACCGCCCCCCACTGCTTCGCCTCAACTATCAGCAGTATACATGCCACTTCGCGCATATGCTGCACTTTTATCTAGATTGATGGAATGAACACACCGACTCCAGGCTGAGACTGATTACCTCAAACTCCCTTTCATCTTCCACTATTCTCTGTATCGGGCTGAGGAAGCCACTGGCTGGAGAAACGTTTCGACATCCACAATAAAGATACCCAAGTGTTGCACAAGTGTCTCATTTATCAACTGCCGTAGGACTATTGACCCACGGTAGGCAAGTCCAACTCGCATCGAACTATACCCAGTCGAAGGTTTCACCCCAACGACGCTACTGTGAGAGCTCATCTCACTCATGTAGAACTGTTTCCTAGCCAGTATCTCCCTGTATCTTTTCTATTTCTAATTTTGTCCAGCTTGAATCCATTGCTGCGAGTCCTATCTTAAATATTTTCAGTACGTTATTTATATCTGCTTTATTCCGATTTTCCATTTGTACACTTCTGTCATATCCTCCTAACTGCTCATCTTTCCTGAACACAAGTCAATGTTTTCAGGTTATCTTCATAGGAGAGATTTCTGATACATGGGATCACCTTCATTCTTCTCTCTATAATTACCAGCGCCTTTGTGTATTCTGCAATATTGAAACCAGAACCGAGCAGCGTGTTCTAAATAAGATTTTGCCAAAGACTTATGAAGCTTAAATATAACCTTAGGACTGCTCTTTAAGAATGCCTTACAAACCATACCACGGGCGGGATTTGAACCCGCGGTCAGTCTCAAAACTCCAGACCGTCGCGTTAGCCACTGGACCAGTCATGTTAATGGCTTTGAGGGGACTTGAGCTAGAGTTCGTCACGGCCACGCTGGCTGGAGATTCATCTGTAAAAACTTGCATTTGTGGCCACAGTGGTGCCTATGTTAACCTTCCTATGGTGTAGAAATATACCTAGTTGGACGAATCTTTTTGTGGCTAGCTGGTCCAGTGGCTAACGCGACGGTCTGGAGTTTTGAGACTCTGACTGCGGGTTCAAATCCCGCCCGTGGCATGCTTTGTTTGCAATCGTGCCATTACGATTTCGTGAGTCATGTTAAGAATGCCTTCTTTATGGGCCAGTAGGCCTGTTCCAGTGTTTCTCCGGTCATTTTAGTGGATTGACAGGGCAACGATGTCTGGGGTCGAAAGTTTTCTAACTGCTTTAGTATGAATGATGTCAAAGGTCGACTATTCATTTACTGGACGAAGATGAATGACGTCTAGGCCGAGCCAGTCTCTTACTGGTTGAGAGAGAGTAATATAAAGGTCATGTCTTCTACTATTGGCCAGTGTTGGATGATGTTCTTGGTCGGCTATACTGCTGTTGGTTGATGCTGTATGATGTCAGAGGTAGGAGCTCGGCTATTTGCTAAAGGAATATGACGTCAGGGGTCTGTCTTCTGCTATTAGCTGAAGGAGTGTGACGTCAGAGGTCGGCGTCGTGCAGGTCGTGTTGCCACACATCTCCGGACACTGTAATTTGGGAGCATAATAACTCGCAATGTAAAGTCGATAAAATCAACACGGTGTCTGGATGAGGCTTTGTTGCATTAGTAGCCGGCCGGGAGAAAAACTGTGTAATTACAACTCTATATATTGCACGCTACATGAGCCAAACTAAGTGTAGAGGCACCCGAGGAGGGTAGGCTGGCCTGGGAGGCTGAGGGTGAAGATGGCAACATGATACTAGCTCGCTCACCCAAAACAATGACTTCTCGCGTTTTGATAATTGCCTGAAATTGTTACATGCAGCCGCTAACGTGAGGCGATGATCCTGAACTATGTTCATTCTGTCTCTGCTGCCTTGGGGAACACACTCTCCTACGGCTTCCACACTTGTTTAAGTTTTATATCCAGCAAATCTGGATATATCAGCAGTGTGCTTGCCTATTCTGTGTGAAATTGACATTCTAAGAGCAAAATCCGGCTAAGCTTCCCTCTAACATTTCATCACACAGACAGGGTTTCATATAGTGCTGAAATATGTCAGACTGAGCTGCAGACTTCAGTTGAGCAATGATGACATTTTAAAGTATTTCATCAAGAGTTTAGCAGCTTCGGCAGCTTCAGATGTTTCATTGTAGCAGATCTGGAGTTACTAATGTTGGGTAATACTGTCTCTCAGGATGAGTTGTCCAGTATACAGGATAATAACTGGTATACCTGGTGAGGGTTCCGGGGTCAACGCCCCCCGGCCCGGTCCATGACCAGGCCTCGTGGTAGATCAGATCCTGGTTAACCAGGCTGTTACTGTTAGTCGCATGTAAACCGACGTACGAACCACAGCCCGGCTGGTTAGGAACTGACTTCAGGTGCCTATCCAGAGCCTTCTTGAAGACAGCCAGGGGTCTATTGTTAATCCCCCTTATGTATGCTGGGGGCGGTTGAACAGTCTTGGGCCCCGGACACTTAGTGTTGTCTCTTAAGGTACTCATGGCACCCCTACTTTTCATTTGGGGAATATTGCATCTCCTGCCAAGTCCTTTGCTTTCGTAGGGAGTGATTTTCGTGTGTAGATTTGAGACTAATCCCTCTAGGATTTTTCATGTGTATATTATCATGTATCTTTCCCACCTGCTTTCCAGGGAATACAAATACAGGGACTTCAACCGTTCCCAATAATTAGGCTCTTTATTGTACTTATACCTGCCGTGAAAGTTATCTGTATATTCTCCAGGTCAGCAATTTCACCTGCCTTGAAAGGGGCCCTTAATGTACAGCAATATTCCAGCCTAGAGAGAAGCGATTTGAAGAGAATCATCACGGGCTTGGCATCTCTAGTTTTAAAGGTTCTTATTATCCATCCTATCATTTTCCTAGCAGATGTGGTAGATACATTGTTGTGATCTTTAAAAGCAAGATCCTCTGCCATTATCACTCTTAGGTTCTTCACATTAGCTTTTCACTCTATTGTGCGGTTGGAATATGTTTCATACTCCGATATAGTTTTAATTTCCTCGAGTTTTCCATGTCGGAGTAATTGAAATTTGTCTTCACTGAACTTCACATTGTTTTCCGCGGCCCATGTAAAAGATTTAGTTGATGTCCGCTTGGAGACTTGTGGTGTCTTCGACGGATGACACCTTGGTGACTGATACCGACAGATTGGTTTAAAAACACCTGAGTAATACACTAGTACACATTAGAGAACCTGCATGTTAGAAGTGATGAACGTCCAAGTATTGAAACATTTTCTAATATATATGTCCTTGAGTTTGATCAAGTGTTAAACCACTGATTACTTTATCTTCTAATGTGTCAAGTTAATAACCTCTGTATTGTACTGATGAAGCCGCTGCTTGGTGACAGTTTTCGTTATATACCCTGATGTTGCTCTTGTCTAATTCATCAACAGGAAGTATGTATACAAGAGATTGGAAAAAGAGATGGGAGGAGAGAAACTTGGATGATATCGAACTACGTACACTGTAAGGTAACAGTGACGAGTCAACGTTGGTGCCCCGTGGCTGGTGGCTTAGGCTCTTGCTTCACACGACGAGGGTCTGGGTTCGATTCCCAACGAAGGTTGTCTATGTTCACCCATCAGTAAAATGGGTACCTGGGTGTTGGGTACCTGGGTCGCATCCTGGGACAAAACTGAACTAATTTGCCCGAAATGCTCTGCATAACAAGCGGTTTTCTATACAGTAGTATGTCACTGATGTCAGCTAGGACTGTATACCTTGTACATGTACTTGTAGAAATAAAAATATTATTAATATATGCCTAAGAATACAAAGTTGCGACAGTGTCGCGACAACCAGCCTGAATATCACGAAACTAACCAGACTTGACTTGTACTCAGGAACACGATCTAAACGTACTCTGACCCAAGTTAGCAGGGCTAAACTGTGATGCAAATGGTTTAGAAAACTGAGATGAATAATGAGACACTTGTGCAACATTTAAGATTTTTTATTACGGACGCATTTCGCCTGTTAGTGGGTTTTTCAGTCCCATACAAAGAACGGTGGAAGATGAAGAGTTTGAGGTAATCAGTCCCTCAGCCTGGAGTCTGTGTTCAGTCCATCAATCTTGAGCTGTTTTACAGTATTAGATGTAAAGATGTGGTTCCTTAATGTTGAAGTGCTCTTGATTTACGGAACTGGGATTTCCTTTCCCTTTCTCGGGTTGAACCTGATGTCCTAACATTTCCCTGACGCCGTATGACACTCACGGTTTAGTGATTCCTCTGAACGTAATGAAATATCCACAGCCATCTTCCACCTCACTGTTTTAGCCTTTAAAAGTAAAATCAGGCATTCAATAGTTATGACAACCACTGCAACGTTCAACACTCGCTGCACCTTGAACCTGATCATGACAACCACTGCAACGTTCAACACTCGCTGCACCTTGAACCTGATCATGACAACCACTGCAACGTTCAACACTCGCTGCACCTTGAACCTGATCATGACAACCACTGCAACGTTCAACACTCGCTGCACCTTGAACCTGATCATGACAACTACTGCAACGTTCAACACTCGTTGCACCTTGAACCTGATCATGACAACTACTGCAACGTTCAACACTCGCTGCACCTTGAACCTGATCATGACAACTACTGCAACGTTCAACACTCGTTGCACCTTGAACCTGATCATGACAACTACTGCAACGTTCAACACTCGCTGCGCCTTGAACCTGATCATGACAACTACTGCAACGTTCAACACTCGCTGCACCTTGAACCTGATCATGACAACCACTGCAACGTTCAACACTCGTTGCACCTTGAACCTGATCATGACAACCACTGCAACGTTCAACACTCGTTGCACCTTGAACCTGATCATGACAACCACTGCAACGTTCAACACTCGCTGCACCTTGAACCTGATCATGACAACCACTGCAACGTTCAACACTCGCTGCACCTTGAACCTGATCATGACAACCACTGCAACGTTCAACACTCGCTGCACCTTGAACCTGATCATGACAACCACTGCAACGTTCAACACTCGCTGCACCTTGAACCTGATCATGACAACTACTGCAACGTTCAACACTCGCTGCACCTTGAACCTGATCATGACAACCACTGCAACGTTCAACACTCGCTGCACCTTGAACCTGATCATGACAACCACTGCAACGTTCAACACTCGCTGCACCTTGAACCTGATCATGACAACCACTGCAACGTTCAACACTCGCTGCACCTTGAACCTGATCATGACAACCACTGCAACGTTCAACACTCGCTGCACCTTGAACCTGATCATGACAACTACTGCAACGTTCAACACTCGCTGCACCTTGAACCTGATCATGACAACCACTGCAACGTTCAGCACTAACTGTACCTTGAACCTGATCATTACCCTATATAAATAACTTGTTCAACATTGATAGTAAACAAACCACAGAACGGATGGGGCTTGAGCCAATGGTGAGTTGGTTCTAAAACTCACAGGCCAGTGTGTTAACCACTGGGCCACCTAGTTCTAATAACATTCATCCAATAAGGGTTATTTCTATACACCATAGGGAGGTTAGCATGGAATAATAATAATAATAATAATAATAATAATAATAATAATAATAATAATAATATCTTTATTTCTACAAGTACATGTACAAGGTATACAGTCCTAGCTGACATCAATGACATACTACTATATAGAAAGCCGCTTGTTATGCTGAGCATTTCGGGCAAATTAGGTCAGTTTTGTCCCAGGATGCGACCCACACCAGTCGACTAACACCCAGGTGCTCATTATACTGATGGGTCAACATAGACAACTGGTGTAAAGAAACACTCCCAATGTTTCTACCCTCGCCGGGAATCGAACCCGGACGCTCAGCGTGTGAAGCGAGAGCTTTAGCCACCAGGCCATGGGGAACAGTCTTTTAAGGATGAATTCCACACCAGCGTGGCTGTGGTGTACTTTAGCTCAAGTCCCTTCAAAGCCGCCATCAGGAATCCCGAAATCGCAATAATACGATTAGAAACAAATCACAAAATGAGTGGGACTCGAACCAGAGTATGCCACAGCCACGCTTGTGTGGAATTCGTCTGTAAAAATCTGCATTTGTGGTTCAAGCTATCTTTAATATTGTGTATAGATATATACCTAGTTGCATGAGTCTTATTAGAGCCAATTGGCCAAGAGGTTAAGAATATAAGAATGGAGGAACATTGCAGGAGGCCTTCTGGTCCATACAAGGCAGGTCCTTCTCAAAACTAGCCATTCCCAAAGTCACTCAAGAATTTGTTTCAATACTTCTGGTAGTAATCAAACCCAGCTCTTCTTACTCATATATCTGTCTAATCTCGTTTTAAATCTACCTAAGGTTTTAGCTTCTATTACCCTAGTTGGTTGCTCCGCTCAGGGACAACTATTGGAAAACCAGTAGTTACCTACGTCCTCTCTGAATCTAATTTTATCTAATTTAAATACGTTATTTCTTGTTCTTACCTGATCCGATATCCTCAGTACTTTATTTATACCTCCTTTGTTTATGTCTATCGTCCACTTGTATTTTTCAGTGATTTCTCCTCTCATTTTACGTCTCTTAAGAGAGAGTGGAGGTTCAAGGTTCTTAACGCACTGGTCTGTGAGTTTTGGGACTCGCCATGGGTTCTACCCCTCTCCCCCTGTTCTTTTCTATATCTGCAGTCGTGTTACCACATCGTGAGTCCTGTGACTGCAGTCTTGATTCGTCAAAAGGTCACCTGTGCCTGGCGACAGGGAGGGTGGTCTCCCGAGCCTGGCCCCAGGCAGGGTGGTCTCCTGAGCCTGACACCCGGCAGGGTGGTCGTCTGAACCTGGCACCCGGCTGGGAGGTCACCAGAACCTCGCACCCGACAGGGAGGTCTCCAGAGCCTGACTTCTGAAATAACTAAATATAGGTTTAAAACATCACATTCATGTCCTAGACCAGTATAACAAGGAAGTTAGACTGGATTATAATCAGGTGTCATTCTGAGGTGAGCGTTCATTGGTGCCTGACAAGAGGTCTTTGTTCTGAGGTGAGCGTTCATTGGTGCCTGACAAGAGGTCTTTGTTCTGAGGTGAGAGTTCATTGGTGCCGGACACGAGGTCTTTGTTCAGGGGTGAGAGTTGTGTGAGAGGTTCAGGAATCGATTATTGGAGTGGGAAGTTCAAATAAAGATGATTGGAGAGAGAGAGAGGTTCAGAGGATGGTGTGGGGGTTCAGAAGAGAGAGTTACTCTCAGAGGTTAGGTGGATGGTGACTATTGTGGGAGATTCAGCTGGGGATGGTTGGTGAGGAAGGTTCAGTAGATAGTTGTGGTGGGAGGTTTAATATTAATGGTTGTAGTGGTGAGGTTCAGTATTAATGGTTATAGTAGTGAGGTTCAGTTAAGGATGGTTAGTATGAGAGGTGTAGAGTGGATGGTTGGTGTGAGAGACAGTGTCAGGGGTACTAAGACCTAGGGAGCCGGCGCAAGCGCAAGCGCGCGCACACACACACACACAGTGGCAGCAAGATGCCATCTTAACTTGTGTCAAGATAACGGCAACGTCAAATGTTCCGGTTGAGTTGCTCCATTACCCCGCACTGGCGCTGGGCAGGGCGTGTGTTGACCTCTGAATCAACTACCATCATCAGACCTCATGACGAGGGTAAGCAAACCTGCCCACAGGATAGGTCCCGGACCACATGTAGGTCTCAGAGTGAGGAAGAGAAGGAATCAGGTCTTCGACCACAGGAAGGTGATGGTCAGGTCTTCGCCCACATGAAGGTGATGGTCAGGTCTTCGCCCACATGAAGGTGATGGTCAGGTCTTCGCCCACATGAAGGTGATGGTCAGGTCTTCGCCCACATGAAGGTGATGGTCAGGTCTTCGCCCACATGAAGGTGATGGTCAGGTCTTCGCCCACATGAAGGTGATGGTCAGGTCTTCGCCCACATGAAGGTGATGGTCAGGTCTTCGCCCACATGAAGGTGATGGTCAGGTCTTCGCCCACATGAAGGTGATGGTTAGGTCTTCGCCCACATGAAGGTGATGGTCAGGTCTTCGCCCACATGAAGGTGATGGTTAGGTCTTCGCCCACATGAAGGTGATGGTCAGGTCTTCGCCCACATGAAGGTGATGGTCAGGTCTTCGCCCACATGAAGGTGATGGTCAGGTCTTCGCCCACATGAAGGTGATGGTTAGGTCTTCGCCCACATGAAGGTGATGGTCAGGTCTTCGCCCACATGAAGGTGATGGTTAGGTCTTCGCCCACATGAAGGTGATGGTCAGGTCTTCGCCCACATGAAGGTGATGGTCAGGTCTTCGCCCACATGAAGGTGATGGTCAGGTCTTCGCCCACATGAAGGTGATGGTCAGGTCTTCGCCCACATGAAGGTGATGGTCAGGTCTTCGCCCACATGAAGGTGATGGTCAGGTTTTCCTCAAAACAGTGTTGCGTCTTCCTTACATTATAGTATTGATCTCTCGGGCTATTTGTGCTACTTTCTGAGGGTAATAAGACGCCAAATGGAGATCTTCGCAACACTATAGCACCAACAGTACGCCTGAAGACGCCAGTGTAGACTATTACCACATATCACCACCACACACCACCACTACACACCATCACGCACCATCACACAGCATCATCACACACAATCACGACACACCACACACCATCACTCACCACCACCACACTCCACCATACGCCATCAATACACATTATCACACACCATCACCACACGCCACCACACACCATCACACATTATCATACACCATCACCACACACCATCAACACACATCACCACACACCATCGCCAAACACCATCATCACATATTATCACACAC
This sequence comes from Cherax quadricarinatus, assembly GCF_038502225.1. Classification (NCBI taxonomy): domain Eukaryota; kingdom Metazoa; phylum Arthropoda; class Malacostraca; order Decapoda; family Parastacidae; genus Cherax; species Cherax quadricarinatus. The sequence goes on from NC_091298.1 coordinate 27,704,603, forward strand.
CACCACACACCACCACCACACATCACACACCATCACGATACATTATCACACACCATCACCACATATTATCACACACCACCACCACACATCACACACCATCACGATAAATTATCACACACCATCACCACATATTATCACACACCACCACCACACATCACACACCATCATGATACATTATCACACACCATCACCACATATTATCACACACCACCACCACACATCACACACCATCACGATACATTATCACACACCATCACCACATATTATCAAACACCACCACCACACATCACACACCATCATGATACATTATCACACACCATCACCACATATTATCACACACCACCACCACACATCACACACCATCACGATACATTATCACACACCATCACCACATATTATCACACACCACCACCACACATCACACACCATCATGATACATTATCACACACCATCACCACATATTATCACACACCACCACCACACATCACACACCATCACGATACATTATCACACACCATCACCACATATTATCAAACACCACCACCACACATCACACACCATCATGATACATTATCACACACCATCACCACATATTATCACACACCACCACCACACATCACACACCATCACGATACATTATCACACACCATCACCACATATTATCAAACACCACCACCACACATCACACACCATCATGATACATTATCACACACCATCACCACACAACACACACACCACAATGTATACTGTTGCTCTCTCACTATACAAATCACAAGAGGTAAAATATATACAAAGTCTCCCCGACAGGTGTATATCTTTGTGCATATACATTAAGAATTGACCTTAAACAGTATATTTGGGATTAAATATTTTTGATGTTACTATACAGATTGAAGTAATAGGAAGTTTCCGAAAATATTAGAAATAACAAAACAAAGAAAAAAGGAAATGAATTTGGGTGTCATGAAGTATCTCGTCACCACTGAAGTTTAATCAAGTTTTAATTCTGTTCATTCTACATTATTACGAGGCATTAAACTCGAATGGTATGAAAATTAGCGATAAGGTAGATTAAATGGCATTTAGATGTAAGTGATACCTTTTATTAACGACAATGTTTGGCTCGCACTGTTTCTTGAGGTGAGTGAAGCCTCCGTGCGACCAGTAATATTGCTAATACATTATCAGCTACAACTAAATGTCATTTACTCTGAGGTGTATCTAATTAGTCAGTAAATAATATCCGGGGACCACCTCTCTAGCGTTACCTGTGTAGGAAGGAAACGTTTAAATATTTATGCGTTCATTTGTACCTGAACGACAGCGATGAGTTAACACTGCTGTACCTAAGAACAGTTACCGTGAACATGTGAAGGGTATACAGCACCGTCAAGTTAATAAGACACATGTGCAACTGTTGCACGTATGTTTTACTTATCAATAGCTATCGTGCTTAGACACTAAACCGTTATTGCGATGTTCTGGTTGGAGGTCATGACAGATGCGCATGTGAACAATGTCACAAGTATGCAAAACTAACCTTTAATAAATACGTTACGCTCTTGAAAAGGCTCTTAGAGCAGAAGGCAGCACAAAAGAAAACAAAGTTTGGGTAAATTAAGTCTCAGTGCGCGCATACTATTTTCTGAATAGTATAAAAGTGGTGAGGGGAAGTTGGAGATGCGAGAAGCGTGGGTACACGTTTAATATAAAGACAGACATTGAGAGAGCCGTGCCACCATGTGTGTCAGCACCACCAACTCTGCTGGTTACTTACAACCACGCACTGTCAGCACCACCAACGCTGCCGGTTACTTACAACCACGCACTGTCAGCGCCATCAACGTTGCTAGCTACCTACAGCCACGCACTGTGTCAGCACCACCAACGTTGCTAGCTACCTACAGCCACGCACTGTGTCAGCACCACCAACGCTGCTGGCTACCTACAACCACGCACTGTGTCAGCACCACCAACGCTGCTGGCTACCTACAACCACGCACTCCTCACACTCCGCCTAAACGTTAACAATTATGTCGGCAAAAAACATATTGCTGAATATATGTATATTTTACCTCTAAGCCTTTTTATCCACTTTTCAGAGGCTATGGAGTCTCACAGTTTCCACTAGAGGTGGACCCTATCATATATATATGTATATATGTATATATATATATATATATATATATATATATATATATATATATATATATATATATATATATATATATAAATATATATATATATATATATATATATATATATATATATATATATATATATATATATATATATATATATATATATATATATATATATATCGTGCCGGATATGTAAAACTGGTCAATTAGCAAGAACTCGTTGAAAATTAAGTCCTTTCTGAAATTTTCTCTTATACGTTTAAAGATATATTTTTTTTCATTAATGTTAATGTAAAAATTTTTAATTTTGCACCAAAAGACTCTTAGAAAACTTACCTAACCTTATTATAACAAGAGCAATTTATTTTAGCCTAACCCAACAAATTATATTTTAAATACGTTTACAATAATTTAGTACTAAACAAACACAATCAAATATTTTTTTTCGTTACGTTCAGAATGATTTTGGCGAAATTATTGCATACACAAATTTTCACTTGTCCTATATGGCAAGATGAGCGTTGCTATTTAAGCCAAGATCGCAAGTTCTGCCTATTCGGCACGACATATATATATATATATATATATATATATATATATATATATATATATATATATATATATATATATATATATATATATATATATATATATATATATATATATATATATATATATATATATATATATATATATATATATATATATATATATATATATATATATATATATATATGTCGTACCGAATAGGTAAAACTGGTGAATTAGCAAAAAAAATTAAGTCCATTCTGAAATTTTCTCTTTTACGTTTAAAGATATATTGTTTTTTTCATTTATGTTAATGTAAAAATTAATAATTTTGTTCCAAAAGATTCCTAGAAAACTTACCTAATCTTATAAACACAGTTTAATTTAGCCTAATTCAACTAAATATATTTTAAATACGTTTTCAATAATTTAACAATGCACAAACTCAATGAAATATATTTTTCTCGTTAGATTCAGAATGATCTTTGCGAAATTATTGCATACACAAATTTTCGCTTGCCCTGTTCAGCAAGAAGTGCATTGCTATTTAAGCCAAAATCGCAAGTTTTACTTATTCGGCACGACATATATATGTATATACAAAACACCCACGGGGGGAGTTGAAAGATAGCTCTAGACCTTTCGTGTTACAATCAACACATCATCAAGAGCTTGCAGTGTTGCAGAAAAGAGGGTGAAATCTGAGCAAGCCAGTTGAGTCAGCGTTTTTGCTAGAAACTCTCACTCTGAACGTGTTTTCTCGGATTTTATCCTCTTTTCTGCAACATTACAGGCTCTTGATGTATTGATTGCAACATGAAAGGTCTAGAGGTATCTTTCAACTCCCCCCGTGGTTCTTTTGCATTTTGCATCGCTTGTTCGTGATTTTTTGTATATATATATATATATATATATATATATATATATATATATATATATATATATATATATATATATATATACATATATATGGTCCACCTCTTGTGCAATACATGGAGTCCTTTAGCCTCGGGGAAGTAAGTGAAATGTCTTCTAGGAAGAGTCCAGAGACCCTTCCTAGGATCTATGTTAGCACTAGTCTTCTACCGTCCCATATATACATATCTATGATTTTTTTTAGGTCAGGGATCAGTTATTTAAAGAGCACAAACATGAATACATTGGTTCAATATATCAAAGATTATGAATCTCCTCCAGCTACTCTGAAGCTGAAATGGAGCCCAGTACGCAGCAAGAATTTCCCCTCTGGATGGCCATACTGAGGCACTGGTACATGAAAGTGGCCGCCCTCGGGTCCTTAGTGTTGTCAGTGAGTCTGGAAACCTCACGATCCCAAGGTCTCTGATCCCACAGGGGCAAATTGATACTGTTGGCATATGTGTCTGTACTTGCCGATCTTGTACTCCTCCCTTTGATCAGCAGTTCTTCCCTGTCGCCCGACACTGTGACGGATGTAGGTGTCAACAAGAATGGACACGCAGGTATTGTCCCATGTTAAGAGCCTGCCATTCTTTCAAGAATAGACAGTGATCCTGTCAGTGCACTTTGCAGGATTGCAAGTATGGTTGAATGCTAGGGATCGGGGCATCCAGCTCCTCTTTAGGATGTCATTGACTTCATTGTGTCTCGTGTGCCAATCCTTGGATTTAGAGCAGTTAAGACCATGTAGACCATATTGGTCTGCTTGCACAGCACTGCAAATACAAGTATATTCTGTGTGTATTGGGGCAGTGAGGCAGAGATTCACTGCAGTACAGAGGGTCTTTAGGTTACTTAAGGCGTGTTCCCATTGCCAAAAAGGGAACTGTTTGGAGGAAGTCCCCAGAGTGAACTGCACTCACAGCTTGGAGACGGGCAGTATCCCTGTCAGATGTTACAGCCCTGAGCATGTTGGCAGGCACCTTTTCAGCGATGGAGCCATCCCAACTCGACTGTAGGCCAGTACTGCACTAGGTTTTGGTGCTGGAGCAGCGAGTCTCCCATTCGATAATGGTATTGGTGTAGCTAGGGTCCTGTATTCCTGCTGAGTCACCAAATTTGTCCAGAAGAATTTTATTTATTAACTCGTTTGATGCTATGGAAGAGGATTAAAAAAATAGCCGGAATGGCAGTCTGGGAGGATATGCTTATTCTCAGCCCATCAAGCCTGACTGGAAGTGAGGTTTGCAACCACTGTCCACCTATAAGAGAAAGATTAAGTACACTCTCTAGCATGGTCTTTAGGAGAGTCTTATTCCTCGAGTTTCGGACTGCTGAAGACTGGGGAGCAGCTTGAGAAGTAGGTAAGTTTTGGAAGGGACAGACACCTGGCGAGAACGTGGAAGGCATAATGTGTATCAGTGTTTTTCATTCTGCCTTCCATTGTCCTGAGGTCTGAGATTTTCTTTTCTAGGATCAAATCAATGGCATTGGACCCAAGAGGAGCACCAAGGAGAGTGCTCTTGGCTGGATCAATAGTTTGTGCTCCTCGCAAAACAGCACTAATATCCTCATTGATTTGTCAATTAGTCGAAACTATATCGCATTTGGTGGGGCTTAAAAATAGCCCCAAGATCTCTCTAATGACTTCAATTTTTCTGATATCCTCTAGAAGAGGACAAGGTACCATCATCTAAGAACCAGATATTGAAAATGCTTCTGTGACTTCCTTGATAACCAGACAGAAACGAAAAGGGGCGAGAGGATCCCCTGTTGCACACCCTCACATGAGTCAGTTTTATGGTTCCCAAACAATAGTTTAAAAGTCTTGCTATAACACGATTGTATGAAGAGATAGATGGAAGGGAAGTGTCTAGAAACTGCTTGGAGAGCAGCATCCCTTCTGAGTATACTCGAGCTGCGTGGGCAGCTGCTTCACAGCCTTGGTGAACACCAAAACCAAGCTGAGTTAGTTTCAACATTGCGGCAGCCTCTTGACTCACCATTCTCACTACGGCCTTGGCGACAAGGCGCCGAAGGGTGTTGCTTACTGCAATGAGTCTGATTCCTCCATCCTTTTTCCGGAGGGCACATAGTGAGGCACCAAAACACAGGAGTCTAATGGCCTCCGGGCTGCTGCCAGCCAGGCACACATTGCAAAATTTGGCGAGCTCAGACAACAACATCTCTGAAACATCACCAAGTGCTGGACTGAACATTTGTTCTAAGTGTTGTGACTTTAAACACACACACAGGCAAGTGACGTAGTGGAGGCAGGAACCATACATAGTTTTAAGACGAGGTATGACAAAGCACAGGAAGTAGAGAGAGAGAGGACCTAGCAGCGATCAGTGAAGAGGCGGGGCCAGGAGCTGAGTCTCGACCCCTGCAACCACAATTAGGCGACTACAATTAGGTGAGTACACACACACACACACACACACACACACACACACACACACATATATATATATATATATACATATACATATATATATATATATATATATATATATATATATATATATATATATATATATATATATATATATATATATATATATATATATATATATATATATATATATATATATATATATGTCGTGCCGAATATGTAAAACTGGTCAATTAGCAAGAACTCATTTAAAATTAAGTCCTTTCTAAAATTTTCTCTTACACGTTTAAAGATATATTTTTTTCATTAATGCTGATGTAAAAAATTATAATTTTGCACCAAAAGGAACTTAGAAAACTTACCTAACCTTATTATAACAAGAGTAATTTATTTTAGCCTAACCCAACTAAATATATTTTAAATTTGTTTACAGTAATTTAATACTAAACAAACACAGTGAAATATATTTTTTTCGTTAGGTTCAGAATGATTTTGGTGAAATTATTGCATACACAAATTTTCACTTGTCCTATATGGCAAGATGACCGTTGCTATTTAAGCCAAGATCGCAAGTTCTGCCTATTCGGCACGACATATATATATATATATATATATATATATATATATATATATATATATATATATATATATATATATATATATATATATATATATATATATATATATATATATATATATGCAATAAGATCACAGTAAACAGGTGATTTCAGAATATGCAAAACAACCACTCTGAAAGAATAGAGAAATACCAAGCGCTTTCGTGACTACTCACATTTTCAAGGAACATAGTTCCTTGATAATGTGAGTAGTCACGAAAGCGCTTGGAATTTCTCTATTCTTTCAGAGTGGTTGTTTTGCATATATATATATATATATATATATATATATATATATATATATATATATATATATATATATATATATATATATATATATATATATATATATATATATATATATATATATATATATATATATATATATATATATATGTCGTGCCGAATAGGCAGAACTTGCGATCTTGGCTTAAATAGCAACGCTCATCTTGTCATATAGGACAAGTGAAAATTTGTGTATGCAGTAATTTCGCCAAAATCATTTTGAACCTAACGAAAAAAATATATTTCACTGTGTTTGTTTAGTATTAAATTATTGTAAACAAATCAAAAATATATTTAGTTGGGTTAGGCTAAAATAAATTGCTCTTGTTATAATAAGGTTAGGTAAGTTTTCTAAGTTCCTTCTGGTGCAAAATTAAAAATTTTTACATCAACATTAATGAAAAAAAATATATCTTTAAACGTATAAGAGAAATTTTTAGAAAGGATTTAATTTTAAATGAGTTCTTGCTAATTGACCAGTTTTACATATTCGACACTACATATATATATATAATATATATATATATATATGTATATATATATATATATATATATATATATATATATATATATATATATATATATATATATATATATATATATATATATATATATACAAACACTGATCTCTGGCTGAAGGATATCCAATTTTTCTTTATCTAAATCATTTGATACCCTCATCTACCTTTACACACATTCTCAAACTCGTCCACTAACCTTTGCAATTTTTCTTTAGAATCTCCCATAAGCACAGTATCATCAGCAAAAAGTAACTGTGTCAGTTCCCATTTTGAATTTGATTCCCCATAATTTAATCCCACCCCTCTCCCGAACACCCTAGCATTTACTTCTTTTACAACCCCATCTATAAATATATTAAACAACCATGGTGACATTACACATCCCTGTCTAAGACCTACTTTTACAGGGAAGTATTCTCCCTCTCTTCTACATACCCTAACCTGAGCTTCACTATCCTCATAAAAGCTCTTTACAGCATTTAATAACTTACCACCTATTCCATAAACTTGCAACATCTGCCACATTGCTCCTCTATCCACTCTATCACATCCCTTTTCTAAATCCATAAATGCAATAAAAACTTCCCTACCTTTATCTAAATACTGTTCACATATATGCTTCAATGTAAACACTTGATCTACACATCCTCTACCCACTCTGAAACCTCCCTGCTCATCCGCAATCCTACATTCTGTCTTACCTCTAATTCTTTCAATTATAACCCTACCGTATACTTTTCCTGGTATACTCAGTAAACTTATTCCTCTATAATTTTTACAATCTCTTTTGTCCCCTTTCCCTTTATATAAAGGGACTATACATGCTCTCCGCCAATCCCTAGGTACCTTCCCCTCTTTCATACATTTATTAAACAAAAGTACCAACCACTCCAACACTATATCCCCCTCTGCTTTTAACATTTCTGTCATGATCCCATCAGTTCCAGCTGCTTTACCCCCTTTCATTCTACGTAATGCCTCACTTACCTCCACTACACTTACATTCTGCTCTTCTTCACTCCTAAAAGATGGTATACCTCCCTGGCCAGTGCATGAAATTACCGCCTCCCTTTCTTCCTCAACATTTAAAAGTTCCTCAAAATATTCTCGCCATCTACCTAATACCTCCCTCTCCCCATCTACTAACTCCCCTACTCTGTTTTTAACTGACAAATCCATACTTTCCCTAGGCTTTCTTAACATGTTTAATTCACTCCAAATTTTTTTCTTATTTTCATTAAAATTTCTTGACAGTGCCTCTCCCACTCTTTCATCTGCTCTCCTTTTGCACTCTCTCACCACTCTCTTCACCTTTCTTTTACTCTCCATATAGTACTCTGCTCTTCTTATAACACTTCTGCTTTGTAAAAACCTCTCGTAAGCTACCTTTTTCTCTTTTATCACACCCTTTACTTCATCATTCCACCAATCACTCCTCTTTCCTCCTGCCCCCACCCTCCTATAACCACAAACTTCTGCCCCACATTCTAATACTGCATTTTTAAAACTGTTCCAACCCTCTTCAACCCCCACACTACTCATCTTTGCACTAGCCCACCTTTCTGCCAATAGTCGCTTATATCTCGCGCGAACTTCCTCCTCCCTTAGTTTATACACTTTCACCTCCCTCTTACTTGTTGTTGCCACCTTCCTCTTTTCCCATCTACCTCTTACTCTAACTGTAGCTACAACTAAATAATGATCCGATATATGAGTTGCCCCTCTATAAACATGTACATCCTGGAGCCTACCCATCAACCTTTTATCCACCAATACATAATCTAACAAACTACTTTCATTACGTGCTACATCATACCTTGTATATTTATTTATCCTCTTTTTCATAAAATATGTATTACTTATTACCAAATTTCTTTCTACACATAGCACAATTAAAGGCTCCCCATTTACATTTACCCCTGGCACCCCAAATTTACCTACTACTCCCCCCATAGCATCTTTACCCACTTTAGCATTGAAATCCCCAACCACCATTACTCTCACACTTGATTAAAAACTCCCCACGCATTCACTCAATATTTCCCAGAATCTCTCTCTCTCTCCTCTACACTTCTCTCTTCTCCAGGTGCATACACGCTTACTATAACCCACTTTTCACATCCAATCTTTATTTTACTCCACATAATCCTTGAATTTATACATTTGTAGTCCCTCTTTTCCTGCCATAACTTATCCTTCAACATTATTGCTACTCCTTCTTTAGCTCTAACTCTATTTGAAACCCCTGACCTAATCCCATTTATTCCTCTCCATTGAAACTCTCCCACCACCTTCAGCTTTGTTTCACTTAAAGCCAGGACATCCAGTTTCTTCTCATTCATAACATCCACAATCATCTCTTTCTTATCATTTGCACAACATCCACGCACATTCAGACTTCCCACTTTGACAATTTTCTTCTTCTTATTCTTTTTAGTAATCTTTACAGGAAAAGGGGTTACTAGCCCATTGTTCCCGGCATTTTAGTTGACTTTTACAACACGCATGGCTTACGGAGGAAAGATTCTTATTCCACTTCCCCATGGATATAAAAGGAAAAGTAATAAGACCAAGAACTATTAAGATGAAATCAAAGAAAACTCAGATGAGTGTGTATAAATAAACGTGTACATGTATGTGTAGTGTGACCTAAGTGTAAGTAGAAGTAGCAAGACATGCCTGTAATCTTGCATATTTATGAGACAGACAAAAGACACCAGCAATCCTACCATCATGTAAAACAATTACAGGCTTTCGTTTTACACTCACTTGGCAGGACGGTAGTACCTCCCTGGGTGGGACCTGAGTAGCGCAAGCTACTCAGGTCCAACTCACACCCATCCACACCCACTCGTGTATTTATCCAACCTATTTTTAAAACTACACAACGTCTTAGCTTCTATGACAGTACTCGGGAGTTTGTTCCACTCATCCACAACTATTACGAAACCAGTTCTTTCCTATGTCCTTCCTGAATCTGAATTTTTCCAACTTAAAGCCATTTCTGCGAGTCCTGTAGTGGCTAGATATTTTCAGCACTCTACATTCCCTTTATTTATTCCTGTTTTCCCATTTATACACCTCAGTCATATCCTCCCTAATTCTATGCCTTTCTAGAGAGTGCAGATTCAGGGTCCTCAGTCTGTCCTCTTAGCGAACATTTTTGATACATGGGATCAACCTTATCCTCCTTTGTAGGTTTACCAGTGCATTAATATCCATTCTGTAATACGGTGACCAGAACTGTGCAGCATAATCTAAATATATATAGAGTTGAAGAACAACCTGAGGACTCTTAATATTTATACTTCTTGATATGAAGCCAAGGATTCTGTTCTCTTTATTGCGAACACTTATGCACTGTTGTCATGTCTTTAGATTACTGCTAACCAGAACTCCCAAATCTCTTTCGCAATCAGTAGTATTAAGAACTGCATTATTTAGTATATATGCGGCATGGTTATTTTCTTGTCCAATGTATAGAACTGCATTTCTTTATTTAACTGCATCTGCTACTTCTTCGACCACTGCATCAGCCTATTCAAATCTCCCTGGAGTACTCTAATGGCCTCATTAGAACGAATTAGGCGACCTATTTTGGTATCATCAGCAAGAGGAAAGGTAAATCTTCCCCTGCTTGCATCCAGTGTACTTTACGTGTATGCGAATGTGTATGTATATGCTGATACACATGCATCCGATAATTTGCCCTTAAGTTCTTGTCCCTGCAGTGTTCCCTTTCAAAATTCCATGGAGATGTGGATCTGAATAATCCCTCTGTATGTCACGCATGTCGTACGCCACTAACATGATGGAAACAAGGACGTACTAACCTCTATATCATTTGATAAAAGAAGAATATGTTTTAAGTTGGGTTGTTTCTATATGCGTGAATTTAATACAGATGACAAGGCAAAATTGATTATTAATGTTATGACTGAAAAGATGCTATATATACTAACATTTAGCTAAAAATAGGTTGAAAAGGGTGAAAGAGTGAATGGTAAGGAGTAAATGGGGTAACGAGATCTTGAGGAGAAGCTGTTATATTAAATATTCGATTGTGGAGAGTAGTGGGTATAGAGCTTATGAAAAAAGACATAGCGATACCCATAATATGCATATGAAAACACAAGTATATACAGTTAGGACATCATTAATGAATGCCCTTAGTGTATGCACGTGTTTTTTATCCATAGGTCTTCATCTATATAAAGAAATAATGCCTTCAATGTCTAATCCTGTACACTCTGCTCAATCTGAATGCATATTTCTTTCGCAGATTCACTGTTAAGTTAATGAGTGTGCAGACACATTCTGTCAGAAACAAAAGTTTTCGATGCAGCTCGAAAATTGGGTATAGCTTCGTAATCAGGAGGACGGACGTTCTGAAAGCATTTACAGCAGATGTCCAACATCCACGTCCAGTGAGCACCAAAAAATAATTAAGAACCAAAGCTCGTCCACACATGCTCACGAACCACCCGGATTTTTTTTTTTTATAGATTCTATCACCAGCCTCTCAAACAGGGCTTTTTTCTCCACTGAAACCGAAGCCCAGAACCTTGGTTTCAAGTTTACCTCTTGTATCCGTGAACTCCAGCAGAGCCTCGATTTTAACAAATGATTCGTACAAACTATGCTCATCATTGCTCTTTCAGATCCGGCCAAACCTACACTACCCAAACGCACTATTTCACCCCTACATAACCTCGCCAATTTTATAGACATCAGCATAACTACCGCTGATAAGGAAGGAGGCATTGTTGTCCTTAATGCCGACCCTTACAACCAGAAAATGCTGAAATATCTTGACCTCAACACGCATAAATGGATCAAAACCTGTGTTCGAGAAATGAACAAAATACTTGCGCACGCTGATTGATAAAAGTTCTAACAAGGAGAGACAATGACCTCATTCCGTCCAACCCCCAGCCAGCCACAATGTACAGATTACCCATAAATTCGAATCTCTAAAAATTACTTTGAACTGACTCTCGAAAATCTTAAATATGATTGCACGCCATTCGGGGAAGGCAGGGTTCAAATCAGTGACAAGCCAGTGACAAGCCAGTGACAAGCCAGTCCTAACACTAACAGGCCAGTGCTTTCCCAACTGGCCCACGCTGCTTACTAAGATTAATCCAGTAATTCATATTTAAATACTCTAAAAAGGTTAACACGTGATCATAAATGTAAGTTTCCGTGGATAAATCTCATGCTAGTGATGAGATCTAACTCAAGTAACTTCAAAGTAATTGTTAATTACTCTCGCATATCATAATAACACGAGTGTCAGTGATTCAATGAAGTAACAGTCTGAACTGACCACAAGCCAGTCTTGCATCTGGGTGAGTCATGGCCCCGGACCACAATACCAGAGTCATGGCCCCGCGCCACAACACCAGAGTCATGGCCCCGCACCACAACACCAGAGTCATGGCCCCGCGCCACAACACCAGAGTCATGGCCCCGCGCCACAACACCAGAGTCATGGCCCTGCACCACAACACCAGAGTCATGGCCCCGCACCACAACACCAGAGTCATGGCCCCGCACCACAACACCAGAGTCATGGCCCCGCACCACAACACCAGAGTCATGGCCCCGCACCACAACACCAGAGTCATGGCCCCGCACCACAACACCAGAGTCATGGCCCCGCACCACAACACCAGAGTCATGGCCCCGCACCACAACACCAGAGTCATGGCCCCGCGCCACAACACCAGAGTCATGGCCCTGCACCACAACACCAGAGTCATGGCCCCGCACCACAACACCAGAGTCATGGCCCCGCGCCACAACACCAGAGTCATGGCCCCGCACCACAACACCAGAGTCATGGCCCCGCTCCACAACACCAGAGTCATGGCCCCGCACCACAACACCAGAGTCATGGCCCCGCGCCACAACACCAGAGTCATGGCCCCGCACCACAACACCAGTCATGGCCCCGCACCACAACACCAGAGTCATGGCCCCGCGCCACAACACCAGAGTCATGGCCCCGCGCCACAACACCAGAGTCATGGCCCCGCACCACAACACCAGAGTCATGGCCCCGCACCACAACACTAGAGTCATGGCCCCGCACCACAACATCAGAGTCATGGCCCCACACCACAACACCAGAGTCATGGCCCCGCACCACAACACCAGAGTCATGGCCCCGCACCACAACACCAGAGTCATGGCCCCGCACCACAACACCAGAGTCATGGCCCCGCACCACAACACCAGAGTCATGGCCCCGCACCACAACACCAGAGTCATGGCCCCGCGCCACAACACCAGAGTCATGGCCCCGCACCACAACAACAGAGTCATGGCCCCGCACCACAATACCAGAGTCATGGCCCCGCACCACAATACCAGAGTCATGGCCCCGCACCACAACACAAGAGTCATGGCCCCGCACCACAACACAAGTCATGGCCCCGCACCACAACACCAGAGTCATGGCCCCGCACCACAACACCAGTCATGGCCCCGCACCACAATACCAGAGTCATGGCCCCGCACCACAACACAAGAGTCATGGCCCCGCACCACAACACCAGTCATGGCCCCGCACCACAACACCAGAGTCATGGCCCCGCACCACAACACCAGTCATGGCCCCGCACCACAACACCAGAGTCATGGCCCCGCACCACAACACCAGTCATGGCCCCGCACCACAGTACCAGAGTCATGGCCCCGCACCACAACACAAGAGTCATGGCCCCGCACCACAACACCAGTCATGGCCCCGCACCACAACACCAGTCATGGCCCCGCACCACAACACCAGAGTCATGGCCCCGCACCACAACACCAGTCATGGCCCCGCACCACAACACCAGAGTCATGGCCCCGCACCACAACACCAGAGTCATGGCCCCGCACCACAACACCAGTCATGGCCCCGCACCACAACACCAGAGTCATGGCCCCGCACCACAACACCAGTCATGGCCCCGCACCACAGTACCAGAGTCATGGCCCCGCACCACAACACAAGAGTCATGGCCCCGCACCACAGTACCAGAGTCATGGCCCCGCACCACAACACAAGAGTCATGGCCCCGCACCACAACACCAGAGTCATGGCCCCGCACCACAACACCAGAGTCATGGCCCCGCACCACAACACCAGAGTCATGGCCCCGCACCACAACACCAGAGTCATGGCCCCGCGCCACAACACCAGAGTCATGGCCCCGCACCACAACACCAGAGTCATGGCCCCGCGCCACAACACCAGAGTCATGGCCCCGCACCACAATACCAGAGTCATGGCCCCGCACCACAACACCAGAGTCATGGCCCCGCGCCACAACACTAGACCTCACACTCATGATCGCCGTACACGCCGTACATATTCTTATCTCTGTATTGGATTTAAAAATCTCGCCATAACAAAATGTTTCCACAGTAATTATGGAAACTCGTCAAATTGTGTTTATACCATAATTTTCATAAATAACAAAAATGCATTCTTGCCATATGTGTTGACCAAATTTGAAATACAAAAAAAAAATCAAAATGATCGTTTATGGGTTATTTTTTTAAAGATTACTCAGTTTCCCCAAGCTTTGCAATTACTCACTCAGCACCCCTCCTCTCCCCCCTCAAAAAAAAAAAAAAAAATCGACACGTATACATTACTACTGTACAATTAAGTCACTATTTTCTTTTCAGACTAAACCTCCCTTCAGTGTCTAAAAGTTTTTCTTTACAATCTTTCGTTTATATTCGGTGTCGGGTACCGTTTCTAGAACACAAACTTCTGGTAACTTAAGCAACACTGTATTGAGTATTCTTATAATTCTTTAGTTAATTCTTCTGAAGTATTCTATTTACCTATTGTCTCCCACCTTAGCATTCACTTTATCTTCACAATGATGAAGGAAACTATCAATGTGAAAGCAAACAGTCCAAAATCTGTCATGATGTGTAGCGGCGCTGACGAATCTTCTGATTCTTGACACAGAAGATCACTGAATTCAACTCCAGGAAGGGTAGCATCTTCAAATGTATAGCTCGCCACTTTGTGAAGGAGATTTTGGTCACCCTCTGTGTTTTTCTGTGGATTTATTACAGATCCCAGTGTTCGCTGACGCTGCCTAACTTGCTTTAAGGTCTGCCATGGTTGCACTGCCACTAGGTTCAATGAAGCATTTTTTCCAGAAGGGGATTATTGGGCATGACAACAGATTTTTACCTCTTGCAGATATTTTAACAGATCAGGACTGTTTCCCTATACATGTAATCGACAGGATGATCGTATTGAATGTTTCTGAGCATACGTTCATGGTCCCAGGGATGTATGCCGCAGACTATGAATTCCACAAGGAGCAAGAAGTTCCCATTTGCTTGAGCCGATTCAGAAGCCTAGTGAACATTCGTTTTGGAAGTGGTAATTTTTCTCCCCTCGCTCATCTTCGTCTGTAAGAACATTCTGCCACACTTTCCTTCACAGTATCTAGAATACATTACACTTTGAAGTTGACTTTATAGTGTTGATGAGTTGCTTGGTGTGCTTTACACCTCCAGAACAGCACTAGTTTTCATTCAGGATCATCAGTAATGTTTGTTTTATGATCAATTCATAACTACTTTTTGTATTGTTTATGGCCTCGGAACCATGAAGAAATATGAGACAATGAGAGAGTTGGAGTCAAATTTTATTGTTTTGTTGAAATATTATGTCAGAGGTGAAATAAAAGGAAAAGAACTGGAAATATAATAAACTTGTGTGCTAGAATCAAATGTCAGTCGACTAAACAGTTTAGATGTTATGTAAATGGCAGCTCGCGTCGCAAGAAAATTATTTTTTTTAATGTCTATCGATACACAAATAACCCGCACATAGGAGAAAAAAGCTTATGATGACATTTTGGTCCGACTTGGACCATTGACAAGTCACACTAACACACGAAGGTGAGGAAGCCAGTATATATAGGTGAAGAGGACAGGAATGGGACAGAGAGAGGAAGAAGGAAGTGGAAAAGCAGTGCTGGTTTGTGTATTGTTCTTGCCACATTCATTTATTTGCTGGCCATTAAGCCCATTATAATGCCTTTTAAATAGTATTAAACTCAGGTTCTATTTGTATAAAAACATTATTAGTCTGTTGCCATTTTTGTTTGATTTTCACATAAGACGAATTTAAAGATTTTGTGTTCATTTTCTTTGTTCGTGTACTTTGTTCATTTTTCTTTGTACGTATATTTTGGGCAGCTTCTATATCGTTCAGATAAACATCGTATTGACAGGTCGTATCATTAATACTTTTGACATCTTCATCTCTATAATGACTAGCTAGGAAACCCCAAGTCATCGCTAGGCAGCTGATCTTTAAGTCCACTATCTGCAGAGCAAAAATTAGGATCCTTAACTGTGATACTCAGTTAATATAAAAGGTAATAGATTTGTGATCACTTGTACCTAGCTCTCCTTTTGTTTCTAGAGTATTTGCTAGGGTCTCTTTGTTAGTCAAAACTAGGTTAAGCAGGTTATTCTCTCTGGTTAAGTTATAAACTGCTTTAAAAAGCAGTCTTGGACTACTACTAAAAAATCATTGGACTTTTAATTGTCATTAAATGAATTCCAGTCAGTTTGTCAAAATTAAAATTCATTGAATTATATTATCGTGTCGTGAAGGCTTAGCAAAACCAGTTTAATCGCAAAGAAACCTCCCTTGTTGGTCTCCAAGTTCAGGACTCGGTATAACATTCCTCAAATTCTAAAAAATATACATTTCGTTCGTTCAACTTGTCTGCTTTTTCCTCCAGTAATTCAAGTTTTCTCTGACCTAAAGAACTCTCCTCTTGCCCGTTATTTCTATCAACTTGGAGCAACTTAAACCCCTGAACGGGGCACTCGGCAGTCACCTCCCAACATTTCAAGTTAATTCACTTCTCAGTTATTGCAATATCAACAGTTTCTTCCACTTATGTATCCAATTTCCACTTTTCTTTCTCTATCTATAAATAAAAACAAAGATTAAAAAGTTTATCATGTGTCATCCTCAACGATGGCCTGACGGGGGCTTAAATTAGTTCATGACAATGGTGTGGGGAAAATTTAAAGATTCTGCAGCTGAGGATGGGAGCGAGGCAAATTTGTTAAGATTTTGTGAAGCAGAAATTATTATTATTAAGGATG
The DNA here is from genome assembly GCF_038502225.1 of Cherax quadricarinatus. NCBI lineage: Eukaryota > Metazoa > Arthropoda > Malacostraca > Decapoda > Parastacidae > Cherax > Cherax quadricarinatus. The sequence continues at coordinate 27,722,163 of NC_091298.1, forward strand.
TGGGTCTGTGTGGGGTCAGGAAAACTTTGTTGTACTGAAACATATTTCACAACCAGTATGAAAGTTTGTGAGGCGAGTTAAAGTACAAAACATAGAGAGAAAGCAAAAATTAAGATTTCCGGAAGATGCAAAAGAAAAAAAAAATATTTTTGAAAAGTTTTTCTACTGAATCAAAGAATAAGGAACAAGATAAGTCAGAATTAATTGCACGCACAAGATAGATATAATTGTAATTACCGAAACTTCGTTTACTTTAAAGAATCTGAACAAGATTACCGCAAGCATCATGCACTGAGGACAGAGGGAAGAGTAACTCCAAATGTCGGAGAAAACCTGAACTGCTGCATCAAAAACCATACTGTCAGAAGGAACTAACACAGAGTTTGTATGGTTGTAAACTTTCTGAAAGAAAAGATAATTTGGTTTTGGTGTGCTTAGAAACAGAAAAATTTAGAAATTCTCGGGGAATTTAATTTCCTCTAAAATGACTGGAATTCTTCGATTGGAAATTTAATACAGTTTCCTTAAAGTAGACCACGATTATTTATATTATTATTATCAAAAAGAAGCGCTAAACCATAAGGGTTATACAGCACGATTATTTATAACGCAGTGACAGAACCAACAAGAGGGAATAACCTGCTTGATTTGCTTCTGACAAATAAGGAGAGACTTGTAAACAGTCTGGAGATCAGGGAGGATAATGCAGTAAAGGTTTCGGCAGCTCTTTTGGCTTCAAAAGAATCTGCCTAGCATAGGCCAGTAGGCCTGTTGCAGCGCTTCTATTCTTGTTTTGTGTTGACTAGAATAACGAAGAAAAAATCCAATACTACATATTTTCAGAATATTATACAAGCTGGCCAAAGAACATGTATTCCTTATAAAGAAGTAAAATTAGACAATAATGATCCGGAATGGACGAATGGAAGATTAGAACATTTTTTTGGGGGGGAGGGGGGAGAAATAAAGGAGAGGATCGTCTTGGTAACCAATATGTTCATATTAAAAAAGAACAAAGGAATAAGAAAAACTAAAAGATTCTGAAATTTAAGTTGCAAGAGAATTAGACAAACCGAGAAGCTTCTTCTAATATCAGTGGTTAACAACAGAGACAAGTTGATAAGACACATGTGCAACAGTTAGGCATCTTTATTCCGAAACATTTCGCCTACAAAGTAGGCTTCTTCAGTCAAATAGAGGAGACAGCAAAAGCAGTACAGATGAAAAGACGGTATATTCAGTCTATCACGCTTGAAAACGTAATTTTGAGGTGGTCAGTTCTCAGTTTGGATTTGAGACGGACCTGCCCAGTAGGTTCGCTGCACTGCCTCTCAATGATTATATTCTTGTGGAAAAAGACAATTATGTACAGTTCAGGACATTTATTAGAGGAAACGTTTCGCCACGAGTGGCTTCTTCAGTCCTAATACAGAGAAAACAAAGAAAACGTATAAATATAGTGGCAGGAGTCAGGTGAGGTGACGTGTGGGTAGAGGTGGAAGTAGTAGTAGTAGTAGTAATGGAACTAAGGAGGTGATGCTAGAGAGGGACCTGCTGGCATCAAGTAACACCAGTTCCCAGGATGGGTAATATCCTCTTGCTTAGTAATTTTGAAATACTGTAACTACCGGATTTTTGCTTTATAGTGTTACTGACAGAAATTAGTGCAGCTTCAATGCATTTTCTCCGTCTTAAGTCGACTTCTCTAATCACTAGTTTAGCTTCATTGAATTTCATGAGGTGTCCAACATCGTCCCTATGTTGAACACATGCGTTTTTGCACTCATCATTTCTGCATGCATTTTTGTGTTCTGCTATCCTAATGTCCAGAGATCTGGCTGTTTCCCCTACATATACTTTGTCACACCCCCACGTGGTATAGTGTAGATTCCTGCACTTGTGCCAGAATCATGCTTGGGTTTTTGTAACAGGTTCCTAATAGTAGTTGAAGAGCTGGTAGATATTTTAGCCAGTTTTCTGTCAAACATTTCTGAAACATTAGTGGCAACGTTGCTGACCAGTAAAACGATGTATCTAGGAGGCTTTTCTTCAATTTGATTGGTGTTGGTCTTGCTGAGGATACGTGTCGCACGTTTCCTGCAGTAACGTATGAAGTGTAGGGGAAAGTGTAGTGAACTAAACGAGTTGGTGATGTATGTGCATTCTTCTTCGAGGAACTGTCAGTAACACTATAAAGCATAAATCCGGTAGTTACAGTATTTCAAAATTACTAAGCAAGAGAATATTACCCATCCTGGGAACTGGTGTTACATGATGCCAGCAGGTCCCTCTCTTGCCTCACCTCCTTAGTTCCACTACTACTACTACTACTACTTCCACCTCTACCCACACGTCACCTCACCTGACTCCTGCCACTATATTTATACGTTTTCTTTGTTTTCTCTGTATTAGGACTGGAGAAGCCACTCGTGGCGAAACGTTTCCTCTAATAAATGTCCTGAACTGTACATAAGTGTCTTTTTCCACATGTTGTCGGTATCACCATACCATTTCCTGATTATATTCTTACTTCCACTAGTGGGCCCCGCCTCTCCTGTCAAGATTATCTGCGCCCCACTTTTGACAGTATACAAGTCTCCGTTCTGTTACTTCACCTTCGCATCGTTCCAAATTATGGTGACTCCGCCTACCACTACTACACCTCATCTGCCTGCAGTATACAAGTCCCATCTCTCCGAATATGCTGCAATTTTATCAAGATTGATGGATTGAAGACATCGACTCCAGGCTGAAGGACTGATTACTTCAAATTCTTTGTCTTCCACCATTCTCTGAATTGGACTGAAGAAGCCCCTGGATGGTGAAACATTTTCGTAATAAAGATTCCCAGATATTGCGCAAGTCTCATTCTTCAATACAGGGACAGAAACGGAAAACAGCTGACGATGAGGTAATCAGTCCCTCAACCTCGCAGCAGGTGTTAAGCACCGTAGTGTTGGTGAATCTGAAGCACAGTGTGGTATGCTACGAGTATGTTACATTTTATTCGGCGTATGTCACACTCCCATATAGGTTGCCCCTCGACCAGCGAACCAGGTGCTAAGGATTTAACAATCTAATAGGGACCCCGTCGTTATATCAGCACCTCGGTTCATCGGTCAACCACAGATAAGCCCACAGGAGCTGTGAAGCAATGTGGTTCGCTTGTGACACGAGTTTCGGCAGACTTGTCTGGGCTGAAAGTTAAGACACATGTGCAACATCTGGATATCTTTATTGTAGACGTTTCGCCATCCAGTGGCTTTATCAATACAGATTCTAGGACATAATAGGAAGACAGTAGAACTATATACAAAAGATGAGGTAATCAGTCCCTCGGCCTTGGAGTTAGTGTTCACAGCATCGTGAACACTAACTCCAAGGCCGAGGGACTGATTACCTCATCTTTTGTATATAGTTCTACTGTCTTCCTATTATGTCCTAGAATCTGTATTGATAAAGCCACTGGATGGCGAAACGTCTACAATAAAGATATCCAGATGTTGCACATGTGTCTTAACTTTCATATTGTCGGTATTTTATACCTTTCTTGCACAACTTGCCTGGGCTGCTGGTTGCTCACTGTGTTCTGTGTCTTGTGCTTACAATTTGCCTCTTTTGACCACCGTGTTGTATACTTGCTCTTACATTATTGTACATAGTGTAAATAGTGTACATATTGTAAATACCAGCTTGCTTCTTTGGTGAAGCAAATACAAGTCATATAACCTCTGCTGTCTTTCGCTTGCTCCACTATTGGTTATTGCATTACGACAAGGCGTGCAGGCCATAATACACCTGTGTTCGTAATACACAGGCAGGAAGCTGGGTGCTTAATGGAGTGCAACAGATGAAGGCCATGTCACTGGTAAGTGGAACCCATCAGTGGAAGTAGGTCAAGCCCGAGAGTTGGGCCAGAGTTAAGGAAGTAGGTTGTAGATATGTCCTCAGTACCAACATCCATGATGCTGCTGCGTCTAATACGTAATATAACAATGGTAAACAATGATATTAAATTTGAGTCCTCTTCATGCAACCTCTGTACGGTTTACTGATAATGAGAAAGAAACATGCCAGATTTTTAACACATTTCCTGTTGGTTTTTAAACAAAACATAAATTATCATGGTGAACCTGACGAAAACGAATTACGTAATACATCTTTGTCACTAGAGACGCAGTAATTAAGAAGACTGGTTAAAGCAAAATAAATCCCTGGGCTCCGACAAACTGTTCGTAAGGGTTCTTACAGCATACAAAATAGAACCTAGTGAACTGCTTCAAGTCTTTTCAGTTGATCACTGCAAATGAGTGTCGTGATGGAGATGGGGAAAGTGACTAATATCATTCATTTTCATATTAGGATATAAAACCATAAAGTTAACCTTCCCCCATTATGGCTGACCTCAGTGGTAGGTAAATTATTAAAATCAATAATAGTAGACATAATAAGTAACTTGAGTATAAATGAGCCTCAACAAGGTTCACAAGGGCCTTTCTCCCCTGACACATTTAGTGACCTTCAGTAAAGTATCTGAAGTAGTGGATCATGACTGAATACGATGTAAAAACAGACAAGATGCAGTCACGTTAGAACAAGTTTAATGTACACGTTTTGATCCTGAGACCTTGGTTACATTAATATTCATGGGAAGCACTAAGCCCGTAGGAGTCATACATCGCCTGGGGGAATGGGAGGCAACCAGGTTCAATCAGTCCAAGGAGAGGAGAGGACAGGTCTAGTTCTTTGCATCAAGAATCCCTCGTCAAGGAACCTTCCTTGAGGGACTCCAAATGTACATAAGGGCAAGAAAAACTAAAGCCCCCGTCCAGTACCAGTGTCAAGTGCTGGGAGGGGCGAAGCTCGCTTGATCATGTGTGTTACTGTCTCGGCGATACTGTAATTTCCTATTGAGATTAGGGTCTGTAAAGATCATTTGCACTTTCACCCAATTTATCAAACGTGCCACTGTGTCCCTATGGACGATGCATGCAATAAGTTCGTTCTTGTTGTACGCATGTTGGTGTTCAGGGACTCTAATGGACAAATTTCTGTTTGCCTAACTTACGTATATCTTTGAGTGGCCACACGGGAGTGTGTAGACGGTTGACATAGGTTCTCTCGTGGGCTACCTTCTATTAAGCTCTTTGAATGGTGTGAACGCCGCAGTTACCACCTGGTTGTTGCTTACAGCCAGGTTACGAAATGTGTTGTTGGCTACACTGTTGACAGGGAGAACTACTGTGTAACTTTATTTGTGTTCTTCCTGGGTGTTGAATCAGGGATGGACTTCACTCTCCGCCTGCAGTCTTGTATGAAGAAGACTGGGAACTGGAGTTTGGTAAATGTCTGCAATACGTTGGCGCATTCATTCTCCAGATATATTGGACTGGAAATGCGCAAAGCCCACAGACAGACACCAATAAATAACTCTCGTTTGGTGCGTGTGATGTGATGAGTAGCAGTGAATCAGATCGTTCTTGTATGTAGGCTTTCTGTACACTTCGAAGGTGAGTTTGTTGCTGTTCTGGGATCTGCATTGATGGACATCGAGGAAAGGAAACCATGGTACGTGAACCATGTACTGATAATATATATTAAGGCAGTTGTAAATAGCATGATGATACAAACAATTTGTAGATAAAGACACTTATGTACAGTTCAGTACATTTGCTGAAGGAAAAGTATGGTCTAGAGTGGCTACTTTAGTTATAATGTAGGACTGAAGAGACCATTCGTGACGAAACATTTATTTTAATAAATGTCCTGAAATATACAGAAGTATTTTTATCCACATACACGAGGCGGTTCAGTATACAGCCTCCTCGAAAAGATCAACACAATAAAGCCCACTATTAAGTTTATCTGGGAACGGTACAAGAACGGACAGCTCTCTGATTAAATTTTTGTGGGCATGATCGAACTATGCATAACTGTTTTAATATCATGGGGAGTAAATACAGAACGGTGTTCGGCTTAGCCTTGGGACCTACTCTTAGCGTGGACCTTGCTTGTTTGTACCAGTATATGTAGAACTTAAAGTCCAGTCGGAACCTAGATACTATCCGCTGATCAGTAATTTGGACGAAGTACAATTTTAGTTATACTCCCAGAAGACGTAGTGATATTCTCAATACCATCAACTCTGTAATTTCTTAATTTCACTCTAGAGGAGGACAACCCATTACTGCTTCCCGATGTGCTATTACTAACAGGTGAATGCTGATTCTCGTTTAAAATTTGCCGAAAATCAACTTACAAGAATGATTTATTGTCTTTTTCTCCCACCACGACAACATGACTAAGACTGTAGTAGTTACATACTTCTTCCTCAGAGCCTTCAGAATTCCGGGGCACTGTTCCTCGAGGAAGAGGACACATACTTCACAAATTCTCTCAGCTTACACTTTCCCTTACATTTCATACGAGATTTCAGGAAACATAACACACATCATCATAAGCTGACAGGAGTTTGGGCCCAAGCTCCTGCCAGTCGTGTACAGGCAGTCGTATGGCAGTGACTTGGGCTTACCAGTTAGTAAAGTCAGGGCTAGCCTGCATGTGGAGTACCTGGAAGAGGAGAAACTAAAGCGGTACATCCTCAGATAAGTAACATGGTTACGTTATATGGATAATGTCCTTATAATCATACACAGATATCCTGACACCACTGAACTTCTCCACAACATCAACTTTATGGAGCCTTCTATTAAATTCACCACAGAGGAGGAGCAGAATACCTGCCAACACGTTTCTTTGTTTTACTTTGCAAGGATGATTAAAAATTGTTCTTAGTCTATTGAAAACCCAGGAACAAGACTGATTTAATGCACTAATTATCACATGGTGATGCACATACTGAGAAAAGAATCATCATAAGATTTAATATGAGAGCTTATAGAATTTCGAATCTTACGTTCTTCGAAGACGACTGCAGTTACATACATTGAACTTTTTCAAAGCTATGTCCAGGACATTTTATAAACTAGAGACAGACAGACTCCAGACCTCTACATTATTCTCCCGGCTGAACAAGGTTTGAAAAACATCCACAACCCTATTTCTGAGAGACAGACCTAAACATAGCTTCTAACAGTGAATCCTACGCTGTTATTTACACCATTCTGTGAAGTGGGGGGGGGGATGTGATTAACATTACGAAGGAAAAAATCTAGGAACTTAACGCATCAGTGAATATAAATACTCTTGTATTAATAACAAAAAAAAGGCACAATACCGTGACTGGAACGATACACAAACAACCCGCACATAAAAGAGAGAAGCTTACGACGACGTTTCGGTCCGACTTGGACCATTTACAAAGTCACACTAACCAGAAGTGGAGCAGGACGGCTATATATAGGCAGGAAGAGGTGGTGGTAGTAGCAGTAGTAGCAGTAGAGGTAGTAGTAGTGGTAGTGGTAGTAGTGGGGAAAAAGGAGGAGGAGCCAGTCAAATACAAAGAAAGGGGAGCACTGCAAGGGAGCTAGGTGCCCACAGAGGGAGAGCAAGCGCACAGAGGTGGGTGAAAGAGGAAGTGGTGAAATAAATAAAAAAGGAACAGAAACACGAGGCAGAAGAAAGAAAGACAACCCAGAGGAGAAAAAAGAAAGAGGAAAGGGGAAGAGGGAGAAGAAAAAGAAAAAGAAAAAATGAGGAGTCAGGTTAAGTCACGAGTGTTCTGAAGTTTGGAGCATTTTACAATGTAGTGGGAGAGGAAGGCATCTACAGAGACGAAGCCAGGGCTAAGATTCATACAAGGAAAGTTGTGTATTAGAGAGGATTCAACTAGACGGTGGCTGTTCGAGTTGGAAGTAGGGAAGACAGTTTTAGCAGAAGACCAGTCAATAGGATGGCTATGATCTCTGACGTGACAGAAAAGAGCATTGTTAGTGTCGGCAAGCCTAACACTATTTTTGTGCTCCCTAAGTCTGTCAGAAAGAGATCGACCAGTTTCTCCGAAGTATTGAAGAGGACAGGAGGAGCAAGAAATAGAGTAGACACCAGGAACATCTGTAGAGGGAGGAGAGGTATGAACGAGATTAGTGCGAAGAGTGTTAGTCAGGCGGAAGGTAAGCTTGATGTCTAAGGGACGGAGAGAATTGTTGAGATTAGAAAGACCGGAAATGTAGGGAAGGCAGAGGACAGAAGAGTTCCCAGGAGTAAAGAGTTTGGGAGAGAAGAAATTACGTTTAGCACGTGAGAGGGCAGAGTCTATGAAATGGGAAGGGTAGCCAAGACGGGAAAACGAATTATGAAGAGTGGAAATTTCTGCTGGAAGGAACTGAGGATCACAGATGCGGAGGGCACGGAGAAAGAGGGAGATAAGAACACTTTTCTTGACAGGGGAAGCATGATAGGAAAAGTAGTGAATGTACATGCCACTGTGCATAGGTTTTCGGTAAACGGAAAAGGAAAAACCTGTATCTGAGCGGTGGACATGGACATCTAGGAAAGGAAGCAAGGAATTAGATTCCCATTCAGCTTTAAACTTAATGGAAGGTGCAAGATTATTAAGAGCTTCAAGAAAAGGTTGGAAGAGACTGGAGTCATGAGGCCACAGAGCAAAGATGTCATCCACATAGCGGAGCCAGAGTGAAGGTTGCACATCGAGGGTAGGAAGAAGAACAGTCTCGAAGTATTCCATGTAAAGATTAGCAAGGACAGGGGAGAGATGAGAGCCCATAGCGACACCGAAGGTTTGAGAATAATATTTCCCTTGGAAATATTTTAAGTAAAAGAACAAAAGTGCAACATTTTACTCTTCACAAAGCTCCTGGAGAGCGAAACGTTGCCACAATTAAATGTGATTAGTCGCACTTGTATCCTTGTACTTAACATAAATACGCTTGTCTGCACCGAGCTCTGCAACACCTACAACTGTTTTCATAAACCACCTTGTCATTAAGAAATCAGATCTGCATCACAGAAGCTGTTAAGAATTCGCTCTCATCGTCATTGTCATCAGTATAGCTCAAAACACGTGCAACTTTTATGATGAAAGTTAAGACATGTGCAACATCTGGTTATCTTTGTTGCAGACGTTTCGCCATCCAGTGGCTTTATCAGTACAGATTCAAGGATTAGAAGACAGTAGAGCTATACACAGTTCTAATTATGTCCTAGAATCTGTACTGATAAAGCCACTAGATGGCGAAACTTCTACAATATAGATAACCAGATGTTGCACATGTGTCTTAACTTTCATCTTGTCGGTATTGTATACCTTTCTTGCACAATTTTTATGATATCTGAAATATTCGCCAAACATATGTTACTTAAGCCGATCACAACCTTCACCTCCAGCCCGTGCAGCACCTGACTCGCCCCATTTTATATGCCCGGATTTATACTGTTTTTAATTGATATAGCTGCTGGGAGATGGAGAAAACAATTTTCTTATAGGTCTCTAGTTTGGATATTTGAAAACTAAAATATAATGGTCTAATGTATGGCCTCTACCTTTGTCCACTGTCTTTAAGTTTCATGTTATTGATGTTTCCATACAAATTGCACTGCCAAAGCAGTGACAGCGTCTTGTAGTCTGTTCATAAGAACATAAGAACATAAGAACGAAGGAACACTGCAGAAGGCCTACTGGCCCATGCGAGGCAGGTCCAAGTCTCCTACCGGCTTAAGCCAATGCACCCAACCTAGTCAGGTCAGGTCACATTGACTTAAGGGAGGAACACGGCAACCGTCCTGGTAGCACAAGCTATCAGGTCTAACTCACACCCACCCACACCCACTCATGTATTTATCCAACCTATTTTTAAAGCTACACAACGTTCTGGCCTCTATAACTGTACTTGGGAGTTTGTTCCACTCATCCACAACTCTATTACCAAACCAGTACTTTCCTATATCCTTCCTGAATCTGAATTTTTCCAACTTAAAACCATTGCTGCGAGTCCTGTCTAGGCTAGATATTTTCAGCACACTATTTACATCCCCTTTATTTATTCCTGTCTTCCATTTATACACCTCAATCATATCTCCCCTAATTCTACGTCTTTCTAGAGAGTGCAGATTCATGGCCCTTAGTCTATCCTCATAGGGAAGGTTTCTGATACATGGGATCAACTTTGTCATCCTCCTTTGTACATTTTCCAGAGCATTTATATCCATTCTGTAATACTGTGCAGCATAATCTAAATGAGGCCTAACCAAGGATGTATAGAGTTGAAGAACAACCTGAGGACTCTTATTATTTATGCTTCTTGATATAAAGCCAAGGATTCTATTAGCTTTATTGCGAACACTTATGCACAGTTGTCTTGGTTTCAGATTACTGCTAACCAGAACTCCTAAATCTTTTTCGCAATCCGTAATATTAAGATCTACATTATTTAGTTTATATGTGGCATGGTTATTGTCCTGTCCAACATTTAGAACTTTGCATTTGTCTATATTAAACTGCATCTGCCACTTCTCCGACCACTGCATCAGTCTATTCAAATCTTCCTGGAGTGCTCGAAAGTCCTCGTCAGAATGAATTCGACGGCCTATTTTGGTGTCATCGGCAGACTTGCCGATGTCGCTCTTTATGCCCTCATCTATGTCGTTTATGTAGATTGTGAACAGCAGGGGGCCCAACATTGACCCCTGTGGAACACCGCTCGTGACGCTTCCCCACTCTGATTTCTCCCCATTTATGCAAACTCTTTGCTGCCTATTTGTCAACCATGCCTCTATCCAGGGAAAAATTTCTCCTCCTATTCCATGTGCCTTAATTTTCCTCAATAGTCTCTGATGTGGGACCCTGTCAAAAGCCTTACTGAAGTCCATATACACAATATCATATTCATTACCATGATCTACCTCCTCAAATACCTTAGTGAAAAAAGTTAATAAATTCGTAAGGCAGGAACGCCCCTTTGTAAAATCATGCTGAGATTCGTTGATTAATTTATGCTTTTCAAGGTGGCTACAAACTGCCTCGGCAATTAATGACTCCATAAATTTTCCCACTATGGAGGTTAGGCTTATTGGTCTATAGTTAGAAGCAAAGGACCTGTCACCTGCTTTGAAAATAGATATCACATTTGCTATTTTCCACTTACATGGCACCATGCCAGTTTGTAGTGATATGTTGAAAAGATTAGCCAAAGGTTTGCTAAGCTCCTCTTTACATTCCTTTAGAACCCTTGCATACAGTTCATCAGGGCCTGGGGATTTGTTAGGTTTTAATTTATCTATTTGCCTAAGGACCATGTCACTTGTGACCTTAATCGTGCACAGTTTATTATCGTCCTGTTCTACATAATTTATAATTTCTGGAATATCGCTGGTATCCTCCTGTGTGGTGGTAGTGATCTTGTTACTTTCTCCACAAACATGTTTTATTCAGTATATTCCATTATGATAGGCGATGGATCGGCTAATTCCTGAATGTACTACTCTAAAGAACAGACTCGTTTGCTAATTATTATTTAACCATGGTTTTTAAACATGTTTCAGATGCCAAAATTATATTCGACAGTCGAAACATGGCTGACATAGAAAGAAGTTTATATAAATGGAGTGAAATCGAAGTGAGGAACAGCTACAAGTGGCTTTCCACAAGGATCAATTTTAGGTTCACTTTTGTTCATAATTTACATTAATGACCTTGTTGAGGGAATAACAAGAAACATGAGCACATTTGCTAACGACAGGACAATAAGCCGAATAACAGATTAAAAGGAAAACCACACGAATGGAAACATTGGGTATGTTTCCTTACACCTGCTGTCTCTGTTCACCTGGCAGTAAGTAGGTACCTGGGTGTTAGCTGACTGGTGTGGGTCGCATCCAGGGAGACAAGATTAGGAACCAGAGTGGAAATAAGACAGTCCTCAGTGACGCATTGACTTACTTGGGTTATCCCCGGTGGCAAACCCTCGGGTTACAAAAAACAAGCAAATCTTGTCTTTATCTTAAATTCAGGAAGATGTAAACAAGAAAATGTTGTGGTACCAAAAGGCACAGGAGCACGATGTTGTCTGGTTGTGTTGGTGGTAGTTAAGGTGGATAATTACTGGTTGTAGATGGTAGGGTGATACCAATATAATTACTGTATAATAGAGAACACTAAACCTTAATGGATAACACAGCCCGGGGGAACGGGAGGCAATAAAGTTCGATAAGAGAGGCTGGATAGCTCCAGTTCTTTGAATCAAGAACACCTGACTAGTATCAGTGAACCCACTCGTGAACTGACAGTGTGTGTGATGGTGATAGTTGCAGTGGTGGTTAAGACATGGCGGTGGTAGTGGTTGAAAGACTGACATGGTGGTGGTAGTGGTTGAAACACTGACATGGGTAGTGGAAGTGGTTGAAAAAACTGACATGGGTGGTACTAGTGGTTGACTGACATGGTGGTGGTAGGGGTTGAAAGACTGACATGGTGGTGGTAGTGTTGGAAAGACCGATATGGGTGGTGGTAGTGTTAGAAAGACTCTTGGTGGCAAATCTTCCCTTTACGGCTGAATTTACAGGCTAAATGCTGTTATCGTACCTGGGCTCATTTCATGGTTACTCCCAATCTAAGGTATAGTATCAACCTCTGGAATGCGACCCATAAAAGTCAATTAACACCCAGGTACCTACTTTCTGCTAGGTGAACAGAGGCAGCAGGTGTAAGGAAATATGCCCAACTTTTCCACCCGTGCCAGGAATCGACCCCCAGACCCTCAAGATGGTGGTGATGGTGCTGGTGGTAGCAGCACCAGTGGTGGTAGTGGTGGTGATGGTGGTAGCAGCACCAGTGGTGGTGGTGTCAACAGCTGCATCAGCAGCAGCGGTGGTGGTGGTGGTGGTAGTAACAGCAACAGTGGTGGTGACGGTGGTGGTAGCAGCAGCAGTAGTGGTGGTGGTGGTGGTGAAAGCAGTGGTAGTAGCGGTAGAAGCAGTGGTGGTGGTGGTGGTAGCAGCAGTGGTGGTGGAGGTGGTAGCAGCAGTGGTGGTGGTAGCAGCAGCAGTGGTGGTGGTTGTGGTGGTAGCAGCAGCAGTGGTGGTGGTTGTGGTGGTAGCAGCAGCAGTGGTGGTGGTGGCAGCAGCAGCGGTGGTGGTGGTAGCAGCAGCAGTGGTGGTGGTAGCAGCAGCAGTGGTGGTGGTGGTGGTGGTAGCAGCAGCAGTGGTGGTGGTGGTGGTGGTAGCAGCAGCAGTGGTGGTGGTGGTAGCAGCAGCAGTGGTGGTGGTGGTAGCAGCAGCAGTGGTGGTGGTGGTGGTAGCAGCAGCAGTGGTGGTGGTGGTAGCAGCAGCAGTGGTGGTGGTAGCAGCAGCAGTGGTGGTGGTGGTGGTAGCAGCAGCAGCAGTGGTGGTGGTGGTGGTAGCAGCAGCAGTGGTGGTGGTAGCAGCAGCAGTGGTGGTGGTAGCACTAGTGGTGGTGGTGGTAGCAGCAGCAGTGGTGGTGGTAGCAGCAGTGGTAGTGGTGGTAGCAGCGGTGGTGGTGGTAGCAGCAGCGGTGGTGGTGGTGGTAGCAGCAGCAGTGGTGGTGGTGGTAGCATCAGCAGCAGTGGTGGTGGTTGTGGTGGTAGCAGCAGCAGTGGTGGTGGTGGTGGTGGTGGTGGTGGTAGCAACAGCAGTGGTGGTGGTGGTAGCAGCAGCAGTGGTGGTGGTGGTAGCAGCAGCAGTGGTGGTGGTGGTGGTAGCAGCAGCAGTGGTGGTGGTGGTAGCAGCAGCAGTGGTGGTGGTAGCAGCAGCAGTGGTGGTGGTGGTGGTAGCAGCAGCAGTGGTGGTGGTGGTGGTAGCAGCAGCAGTGGTGGTGGTGGTGGTAGCAGCAGCTGTGGTGGTGGTAGCAGCAGCAGTGGTGGTGGTGGTGGTAGCAGCAGCAGTGGTGGTGGTGGTGGTAGCAGCAGCAGTGGTGGTGGTGGTGGTAGCAGCAGCAGCAGTGGTGGTGGTGGTGGTAGCAGCAGCAGTGGTGGTGGTGGTGGTAGCAGCAGCAGTGGTGGTGGTGGTGGTGGTAGCAGCAGCAGTGGTGGTGGTGGTAGCAGCAGCAGTGGTGGTGGTGGTGGTAGCAGCAGCAGTGGTGGTGGTGGTGGTAGCAGCAGCAGTGGTGGTGGTGGTGGTAGCAGCAGCAGTGGTGGTGGTGGTGGTGGTGGTAGCAGCAGCAGTGGTGGTGGTGGTGGTGGTAGCAGCAGCAGTGGTGGTGGTGGTGGTAGCAGCAGCAGTGGTGGTGGTGGTGGTGGTGGTGGTGGTAGCAGCAGCAGTGGTGGTGGTGGTGGTAGCAGCAGCAGTGGTGGTGGTGGTGGTAGCAGCAGCAGTGGTGGTGGTGGTAGCAGCGGCAGCAACAGCAGTGGTGGTGGTGGCAGCAGCAGCAGTGGTGGTGGTGGTAGTAGTAGCAGCAGTGGTGGTGGTGGTGGTGGTGGTGGCAGCAACAGCAGTGGTGGTGGTGGCAGCAGCAGCAGTGGTGGTGGTGGTGGTGGCAGCAGCAGTGGTGTTGGTGGCAGCAGTGGTTTTTGGTGGTGGCAGCAGCAGCAGTGGTGGTAGTGGTGGCAGCAGCAGCAGTGGTAGTGGCGGTGGTGGCAGGAGCAGTGATGGTGGTGGTGGCATCAGCAGTGGTGGTGGTGGCAGCAGCAGTGGTGGTGGTGGTGGCAGCAGCAGCAGTGGTGGTGGTGGTGGTGGTGGTAGCAGCAGCAGTGGTGGTGGTGGTGGTAGCAGCAGCAGTGGTGGTGGTGGTGGTGGTAGCAGCAGCAGTGGTGGTGGTGGTAGCAGCAGCAGTGGTGGTGGTAGCAGCAGCAGTGGTGGTGGTGGTAGCAGCAGCAGTGGTGGTGGTGGTGGTGGTGGTAGCAGCAGCAGTGGTGGTGGTGGTGGTGGTGGTAGCAGCAGCAGTGGTGGTGGTGGTAGCAGCAGCAGTGGTGGTGGTGGTGGTGGTAGCAGCAGCAGTGGTGGTGGTGGTGGTAGCAGCAGCAGTGGTGGTGGTGGTGGTAGCAGCAGCAGTGGTGGTGGTGGTAGCAGCAGCAGTGGTGGTGGTGGTAGCAGCAGCAGTGGTGGTGGTGGTAGCAGCAGCAGTGGTGGTGGTGGTAGCAGCAGCAGTGGTGGTGGTGGTGGTAGCAGCAGCCTCCGCCGTGTCCAGTGCACTAATGACTAAGAGACACGCACGCCCGTATGTCATCTCGTCCGTTCCTCACGCCCTCTCTTGTCTTCCCTGCTTCAGCACATCCGTGCCACGCCCCTGCTGCTGGTGCTGCCGTTGTTGCTGCTGCTGGTACTGCTGGTGCTGCTGCTGGTGCTGCTGCTGGTGCTGCTGCTACCGTTGTTTCTGCACTCTTCCATCACTCGAACATCTGCCAAGATCTTCCTTGGTGAGGTGTTTCAGTGGTGGTGGTGGTGACCGTGGTTAGGCGTTTCAGTGGTGGTGGTGACCGTGGTGAGGCGTTTCAGTGGTGGTGGTGACCGTCGTGAGGGGTTTCAGTGGTGGTGGTGACGTGGCGAGGCGTTTCAGTGATGGTGGGGACCGTGGTGAAGCGTTTCAGTGATGGTGGTGGTGACCGTGGTGAGATGTTTCAGTGGTGGTGGTGAGGTATTTCAGTGGTGACGGTGGTAGTAAGGGTGGTGGTGACCCTGGTGGTGACCCTGGTGGTGCAGAAGTGTGTACTACTGCTTACTGCGTGTAGCCCTTAACACTGGATGACATTCCTGAAATTGTCTGTCATGTCTTCGTTAACTTCCCTGTATACAACATGTACTTATTAAAATACCAACTATCGGAGATTGATTTACGTATAAATCAGAGAGTGAAATGAGAAATATCTTGGGCGTTGTAGCAATATTAGAAATGGTTTACATTCCTAAGAGGCCGCTACGGCTGCTCATCGCTGCTGCTGCTCCTGCTGCTGCTGTTACTGCTGTTGCGGCTGCCACCGCCACTGCCACTGATACAGCCGCCGTCGCCGCCGCCGCCGCCGCCGCCGTCGCAGCCTGCAACATACCCGGAGAGCCACTCCTGAACACTCCAGACACGACTATGGCTTATGCTTCATTCCCACGTCTCGCATCACTAGATCCTCCAGGTTTAATAAATGTTCATTTAGCATTCTTTGCAGTTTTATCCTACAATTCACAAAGAGACATAACACTGAAAGTTTTGCTGCAGAATAATTCTGGCAAATATTGTAGCCTAACCGTCAAGATGATTATGTATTTCACTGGTAGTATTGCGAGTGTGGGGAATCTCTTGTCTGTCTAGCAACACACTGATGTAAAATACAACGTTATATATAAGAATTTATCGACAGCCTCGCTTAACCGTTTAAGATTTCCCTGATATTTCCGCCGTGTTAGAGTGAGGAAGTCGAGCAGGGGAGTATCGGAGGTGGTGGCAGGGGACAGGCAGGGAGTAATGATACGGGGCGCGTAGCTCGTAACTCATACTACTCGGTAATAATGGCCAGGAACTGTCTCATTTTCGAACGCTGTAGCCCACACGCTCATCATCCTTGGTACATACTCGTACACTGCAGCTCCTCCTGAGAGTGAGGTGCCACGAGGCTACTGACGAACTGGCAAGCAAGAGAAGACAAGCAGTCACCAGAAGGGAGACACCGCCATCACAGCATTACCCGCCCCACCTCACCCTTCAACTCTCTTAATATTACTGCCTTGACTACCTCCACCTCGCTATCAATTACACCTGCATTATACACCATTTAAGTGTACCTGCATTTCTGCTCTGTTGTCTATACGTTCAATTTTTTTCACAACTTCTGTGTATTCTCGTCTTTTCAAGTCTGATGCATGCAGTCTTCTCTCGTGTTGATCCATGTGCTTGTATGGAGTCTGCATTATAATCCCCGACAATCAGCAACATTGTCAATATAAGCAACATCGCGTACTATTGACCTACATGCTACACAAACGTTGATATTTCCGCTATAAAAAAAAAAGCCTGCATGTGCTATTATTATTTTGAATACATTACATTCAGCTCACTATACCTAAATGTAATGTACTAATTTGCCACATTTGTGGAGTGGGGTTATGTCTGTTGTTTTTAGTGAGTGTGGAATGACCACTGTGTCCACGATCCTGATAATAAACGATGAGAGTTCATAATTTAAATGAAATTAGATAGGTTTTAGGAGACATCCTCGGTGTGTTGTACCAAGTCCACCTTCGTCTCCCACGTATTTTATTTCACTTACATTTACCTGAAATGCAAAACAAATTAGTGGAATATATTTCAGAATACAGTTAAGTGATACAAAGGTGTATTGCCCACGGATATGGGTGTAAAACAATGTACATTAGATCTTGAAGCAACGTTTCACTTAGGGTTGAGCTTTACTATGCTATGTCTTTGTCCCAAATATCAGGGGCCTCCAAACTTTTCCCTACGAGGGCCACATCGTCTATTGTGCACGTTTTGAGGAGCCAAAGAAAAAAAATCAGTCTTATAAATAAATATGAATGAGTAAAATTTAAATAAGTTTTATATGGATCATTATTGTAATCATTATAATATGATTCAGAACAAGAGAAATGTGACAATTACAAAGAAACAATACCGTTCTTACACTGAGAAATGATTTATAATGAGTAAAAATGTCAAACATAAGTCAGTGTTCTGACATTTTAATGTTACTAAACTGCAGATGAGAAAAGCTGTCACAAGATTAAATTGCACAAGATTAATGGAAAGGTTGGAACTGGTTTTTTAATTTCAAAATATTGCTGAACTGAAGTTACAAGTTTGAGGAATGAGTTATTAGAATGGACTTCAAATACGTTGTACCAAAAACTGATATGAATCCACAAGCAAATCGCTTCAAATTTGGAAATTGTTCAGACTGTAAAGATTTATAAAATATGATCAGGCTTCCTTCTTAATACTTTTGAGTATGTCATCTAATTGGTGATCAATAATTTCCATTTCAAATTGACTTGGGGGTCAAGTGGATTGTGAAACAGCTTTATTTCATTTGTTTTTCCATCAAGATCAGAAAATCGTTTCCGAAATAGTTTTTGCAAGTCATTAATGATTTCTGTTGCAAATGAAGAAGGAAATTCTGCTTCACTTTCTTCATGACATTTTTCACACGAAATATGAACCAAGTTAGAGACTTTCACCTGTCCTTCAAATAGCATTAATTTTGTCCTGAATGCCTTGACATGCGTGAATACGTCACAAATCAAATTTGTTTCACCTTGCAACTTCAGATTTCGAAGCCAGTCAGCGATTGATGAAAGTGGTTCGGGTCGATTCTTTTCTGAGTAATGAATCAATTTGCTTTCTGAGTTGAAAGAACTCGTTGAACTGCTGTATAATAAGGCAAGTCAACGAACTCAGAATCAGTTTCTTTCAAAAAATCACTTAACTAGCGATGATTAAGCCCGTGAGATCGAATAAAATTCACTGTTGAAACATCAGGTTTCAGAACACAAGACATATTTTCTGCACAGTGCTTGCTTATGGATAACGCAATACATAAACATGTGTTTCGAGAATCCGTCATCCTCACAAGCTTTTGTGATTTGTTCAGCCAAACCTTTCTTCACCCCAGACATGTTCTTTCCTCCAATTGTCACGAATTGCAATGTATTCCACTCCAGGTTATATTCTAATACAGTTTTTAGCAATTCTTTGAAGATGTCTTCTCCGGTTTCTGTGCTGTGCATGCTAATCATTGATGCTAATTCTCGTGTGACTTTAAATTCATTGTCGACGCCACGGATGAATACTAGGAGTTGTGATGTGTAACTCACATCATTCGACTCAAGTTCGAGAGTAAAACTGAAAATTTCGTTCTTTGTTTACAATTTAATGAAATATATTGCTTCCTATATCCTCAGTCCTACGAGCATCAGTGTTGGCGCAAGATTTTGAACGGATTTACATTTTCTGGGCATAAGTCTGCCACTGCTTCCATCATACACTCTTTGATCAGATCTCCATTGGTAAATGGCTTTCCTCCTTTAGCTAACGCTTAAGCTACTTTGTAACTGGCCAAGGTTAAAGCTTCCTTTTCACCTCTCTTTTGCATAAAGATAAACCTTGTTGGGAAAGCAACCTGTGTTGCATTGATTCAGTTTTTTCCGAACGCTGTGTTCCTGTGAATTACTTGGTTATTGTTTGGTCTCAGTGTCGACGTAAACTGTATTTCTTCAAAACTGCAACAGTTTCGTGACATACGACACACAAGGCTTTGTCACCTGCTTGCAGAAAGAAGTACTTTGCGCTCCATTCCTCAATTTACGCCCCATTCCTCAATTTACGCCCCATTCCTCACTTTACACCCCATTCCTCACTTTATGCCCCATTCCTCACTCTACACTCTTCTTTTTCCTTCCATAATTGAAGGTTATATTTGAAAATGAAAAGATTAGAACTAAAGTTTGAACAAATTTTGCCATATAAATTGTTACAAGCAATAAAATCCTTAACTTTAAGTGACTGAAAATGACGATTTATTAGTTTTACTATTTATAAATATTTGAAGTTGCTGCGTCCCGCATAAAATCTTGTGGCGGACAGCAGTTTGGAGACCCCTGCTATATATAATTAATGAATACTCTCCCATGTGCTGAACATAGTAAATTACCTGAATATAAAACGAATATATTTGAGTGAAGAAGAGCCGCTGTCCTAAGTAGGGGACGTGTTCTGTTTGGTTAATTAGCCTTAAATCCTATCGACACACCAGGTTCATTAAGGCTGCGTGTCACCTGTTGACCCGTTGAGAATACTTTAATTTTAAATATGGCATATTGGGATTAAAGTAAACTATATACACTCAGTGACCACTTTATTAAGTACACTCTTTTATTATTAATTAGTGCTTCCCCCTTGCCCCATGAGTGTCCTGAATTCTTCATGGCATGGATTCAACAAGGTGTTGGAAACATTCTTTAGAGATTCTGGTTCATGTTGACATGATGGCATTACGCAGCTACTGATGATTTGTTGGCTGCACATTCATGCTGTGACTCTCCTGTTCTACCACATCCCTAATGTTTAAGCCAGATTCTGACCCTACCATATGTTTGTCACAGCAGAAATTGCGATTCGTTAGGCCACGCAATAATTTCCCAGTTTTCAACTGTCTAGGTGAGCCTGTGATCTCTGTAATCCAAGTTTCCTGTTCTTAGCTTACAGGAGTGGAACCCGATGTGATCATTGCTGCTGTAGCCCATTGACTTCGAAGTTCGACGTGGCTTCCTCAGTCCGGTACAGAGATGAATGGTGGAATGACAAGGGAGTTTGGAGGCAATAAGTCCCAAATGTTACAAAAGCGCCTAATTCTTCAACATGTCATTTTTCTAGCCCATTTACATCATGCGCATCTGTAATGCGCAGCAACATCTGCGGATCTTGATCAGGGTATTCTTCAACGCTTGCTTAACCTATTGGCATGACATACTTATACTTCTCTTCTGTAGGCCTATGGCTTGTCTCACGTACAAGTGAAGGTGCAAAAGTTCATAAATAAATTTCAGGTGAACATCTGGGTAGGCTGCCATCAACAGTTCAACACCTTGCTGAATTTCTTGCTTAGATGCTGTCATATTACCAAGAGAGGAAAACATTTATGCAACATCACTGTACACAGTAGCTGCTCTTCTTAAATTAGCTTCAAGTGCGTCTAGTATAGGAATAAAGAATTTTATCATAAACTTATGTTTTGAAGAGTTCATCTAAGTCATCAGGACCAGGTGCACTTCCGTCATTTCCTTGCCGTTTCCTTACTCTTTGTATCTTTGTGACAGTTCTATAGTTAACATTTGTCAAAGTGGCTTTTGCTTGTTACTCAAGCTCATCAAAATCTCTAATTTTGCTTAAAAAAATCCTGATGTGAGCTGTAAAAACATGCACAAGTACTCAATAACAGTTCTGTTTTCTGAATGGCTTTGCTGATCTTGTGAAAATGACCCAGCACACGGGTCCAAAAATGGAGCATAAGCACTAATTCCAGTTCTTCCATTTTCTGCAAAAGATTCTTAGCTTGAAGCCTGGTATCAGCCTTCTCATTAACATCAGAGTACAAATGATTAAAGGCCTCAGTCAACTTATCTATCTCACTACTTTCCTGGAAGGACAAAATCAATACAGAAATCAATACTAGTGTCACTGTCGACTTATTGGCTGAAGGTAATATTATTCTGAAACGGAGTGCAAGGAACATTACTGAAGGTTTGTCTAGAGACTACAGTCTGTCAATAATATTATATACCTTAGCCGGAGACCTCCTAGATTTTGAGGCCCTAGGCTTCAGCTTGCCAAGCCTATAGGTAAATCCGGCACTGCCTACGCAGTAGATTCTTCAGTCGAATACAGTGGAGGTAGCAGAAGCAGTAGAGATGTAAAAGAGGACGTAAATCAGTCCATCACCCTGCAGCACATAGTTTAGAGTTCGTCAATCTCTCAGCCTGGAGATGAGTTCTGCTCCATAGCGTGGAACAATGTGAAGCTGAAGTAAGAGAATGGAGACTTATATACTGTCAATGGTGAGGCGCATAATATCTTGTCGACAGTAGAGATAGGGCCCACTAATAGAATAAGAATGTAATCATTGAGAGGTGCAGCAAACCTAGTGGGTAGGTACCTCATCCAACCTTCCTCACTCGTAACTACGGAATCGTCATACAGAAAACATCGTAGGCTTGCTACACTACCTCTCAATAATTACATGTCGCTAGGTAATTTCATAGGCATGGTAACGTTAGACTTGCAAAATGCCTTCGACACGGTCAGCCATTATATATTATGTAAGAAACTACAAGCTATCGGCATTGGTTCTATGCACTAGTTTAATTTGTACCTAAGCAACAAGAAACAAATTGTAAAGATCAACAACACAGAATCAGAACCCCTGCCAATAACATGTGGGGTTCCCCAAGGTAGTATTCTGGGTCCTTTACTATTTCTATGTTGTTAATGACATGCCTCTAAGTGTCAAATGCAAGTTGCTATTGTATGCAGATGATAGTGGCCTGTTAGTATCAGGTAAAGACCCACAAGACATTGCAAATGTACTATCACTAGAACTAGAGTCCTGTAGAAAATGATTAGTTTACCTGGAGTTTACCTGGAGAGAGTTCCGGGGGTCAACGACCCCGCGGCCCGGTCTGTGACCAGGCTTCAAAATTGTCATTATACCTCGGAAAAACCGATGCCATACTTATTGGCACAATACATAAATTGAAAAGGATAAATAATTTTAATGCCCAGTGTAATGGGGAACCCACTATTTCAAAAAATTCAGTGAGTACAGTGTAGTACAGAAAGAGAATGCCAGACCTAAGATCCTCTACAGACAGGCACAGTGTCTACCTACTGAACCTCGCAGGACCCTGTGTCTAGCTCTCATACAATGTATTATAGACTACTCTTGCTCTTCATGGTACTCTGCCTTAACAAAAAAAAAAGACAAACAACTGAAAGATAGGCTACAAATCACCCAGACCAAAATGGTAAGATTCATTCTGGACCTGGGTCCACGAGAGCATGTAGGCCAGTATGAATTACAACGGATATGCTGAATGTTGAAGACAAAGTAAAACAACTAAAGTTACACTACGTTTAGAAAATTGCTTACAGCCAGTGTCCAGAATATCTGACTGCTAATTTTGTTAAGGCCGGGAACCAAAGCAATTACAGTACTAGGGGAAGGAAGAACAACTTTGTAGTACATACAGTCAGTGATCATGCTTCAAAGACATTTTATTGTATGGCAATAAAGGCAGAGAATAGACTACCTGCACATGCCAAAGCCTGTCATAGCATGAGCCAGTTCAAGAAGAGAGCCGTAATGTACCTAGTGAATATGGCTATAGAAAGGGAGGAGAGTGATTTCTTGTATATCTAAAATACATGTACATATCTAACATACAAAGCCACTTATGGTGACTCGCTGTCTAGTGACCAAAGTTCTCGCTTCACACGCTGAGGGTACGGGTTCTATTCCCGGCAAGGGTAGAAACATTGGGCGTGTTTCATTATACCAGCTGTCTATGTTTACCCATCAGTAAAATAGGTACCTGGATGTTAGTCGACTGGTGTGGGTCGCATCCTGGGACAAAATTGACCTAATTTGCCCGAAATGCTCCGCATCTAGGTGAGCACAAATAGGAAACACGTTCGTCTCGCTCTCACGAGACTGAGGATCAAGCCTCCACCATGCCTTGCGCTGAATAACCCACATGGGTTAAGCGCTTAGCATTAATTATTATTATTATCCGCATAACAAGCGGCTTTCTATATAGTAGTATGTCATTGATGTCAGCTAGGACTGTATACCTTGTACATGTACTTGTAGAAATAAAATTATTATTATTATTATTATTATTATTATTATTATTATTATTATTATTATTATTATTATTATTATTACTTACCTGTTTTTAACTTTTAAATATAATTAATAATCACAAGGACCCCAGTGGAAATAAGTAACTCTGACTTTTCTGGGTTATCCTAGGTAATCTACACATATGCTGCTATGTACGATAATCTATGTAACTGTAATTATGTGTACCTGTACCTGAATAAAAACTTACCTCTACTATTGGGCCCCGCCTCTTCTGTTGTAAAGATTATATGCTCCTCACTTGCTCATCACAGCGCCAAATTTTAGTGCGAGGATCGGCAGCATCCACTAAACCTTTTCCAGGGAAACGAAGAAAACAACGGTTTAAAATGTGGGGAAAGGGATAAGGAGATCATCAATATAATAGTTTACCCTGGACACAGACCCCCATCCAGGGGGAGCAAGTGCCCCGCCCTCCACCAGAGGTCGCCCATGTCTTGAATGTAGAGCAAGTGCCCCGCCCTCCACCAGAGGTCGCCCATGTCCTGAATGTAGAGCAAGTGCCCCGCCCTCCACCAGAGGTCGCCCATGTCCTGAATGTAGAGAGATTAATGTTAATGAGGATTCTTCATGACAGAGGACGCCTACGTATCGAACACTAATTATCAGCTGTGTGTTGTATTTGGATTATATTTTCTCTCGTCTTTGAGGCAGTGGTTGAGGTGGCGATGGTTGAGATAGTGGTAGCGGTGGTGGGGATGGTTGTTGGGGTGGTGGGAATGGTTGTTGGGGTGGTGGGGATGGTTGTTGGGGTGGTGGTGATAGAGGCTGACGTGAGGGGGGGGGGATTTTGGAAGTGGCAGTGATAGTCTATATGAGAAAGTCAAATAACAGACCACTATATCTTTATTTCTACAATTACGTGTCCAAGGTATACAGGCCTAGCCGACATACTACTGTACAGAAATCAGCTTTTATGCAGGGCATTTCGGGCAAATTAGGTCAATTTTGTCTCAGGATGTGACCCACACCAGTCGACTAACACGCAGGTGCCCATTTTACTGATGGGTATCGAACCTGGACACCTCAATGTGTGAAGCGAGAGCTTTACCTACCAGACCACGAGCCACCTCGGTATACTTTCTATATCGAGGTGATCGTATGAGGAACATATACACTGATGACCAGCTATCTATGCATAAGTTTATCCGGATACCAAGAAAGTATACAGATGATATCAGGAAAGCATTGGCGAGCACAAAGGAGAGATAACAGGAGACTTCGGCCTGCATTATGGTAATCTGTCGAGGAGTGAAACAATCTCTAGGTGCATGGAGTCAGGATAGTATAGCAAAAAGCTCTCTCCCCGTCCTTCACTCCATGCTGTACTGGAAACATAAACGATGATTTAAAACGAAAATGGAGCAGCGCTCAGGCTGCTGCTGCTGCTGCTGCTGCTGCTGCTGCTGCTGCTGCTGCTGCTGCTGCTGCTGCTGCTGCTGCTGCTGCTGCTGCTGCTGCCGCCGCCGCCGCCGTCGCCATCACCGTCACCGTCACCACTTCTATTAGTACTATCATTTTTACCAGTATTACTACTACCCCTACTATTTTTACTATTACTTCTACCACTATACTACTAATACAATTGTTTATACTACTGCCAGTGCTGTTCATACTACTGTAGTTTGGGAGGTGCAGAGAGTGGCCTCCATCCCAGTGTTTAAGCTTTGCTTACACATCAAAATGGTATACAATACCGACAGGTTGGTAGGTAAGACACATAGGCAACAGTTAGGCAACTTTATTCCGAAACGTTTCGCCTACACAGTAGGCTTCTTCAGTCGAATACAGAAAGTCAGGAACTATAGCTCCTGACTTTGGAACTGAACTTCTCCAGGCTGAGGGACTGACAACCTCAAATTCTACGACTTCAAGGGTGGTGGACTGATTACATCGTCTTCACATCTCTACTGTTCCTGCCTACTTTCTGTATTCGACTGAAGAAGCCTACTGTGTAGGCGAAACGTTTCGGAATAAAGTTGCCTAACTGTTGCCTATGTGTCTTACCTACCAAGCCTTGCTTACACATCCGTCTGATGCACACTAGGGGGAGAGAGCACAGCTTTGTAGTACCCACAGTCAGTGGCCAAGCTTCAAACACCTTTTATTGTACAGCAATAAAGGAATGGAACAGACCGCCTGCACATGTCAAAGCCAGTCATAGCATGAACCAGTTCAAGAAGAGAGCCAAAAGGTGCCTAATGAATCTAGCGACAGAAAGGGAGGAGAATGATTTTTAACATTTTTAGCTAACACACATGTAAATATAAATAACTCAGTCTACCTTATTCCTAGTATAGTATAGTATAATAGTAAGATAATAAAAGGTTAACCTAGGTTCTTTAATCATATGTTGCTATGTATGATAATCTATGTAACTGTATTTGTGTATACCTGAATAAACTTACCTCACTGGAACAATCACTTCTTATCCGTGGAGGAGGATGTTGTCCCATGGGTGCGCCTGTATACCACTTAGGTATCCCTCCAACACATGTAAGTAGGTATCCCTCGACAAGGGGAATCTGTAATAGATTGTCGCAGTTTTGTTTTTCTTCCTTTAAGTTCCTCTGAGGTGTATATACGATAGCTTAAGAACGTCTGTAACTTCTGTAAGGACATCACGCATTCTAACTTCTTAACTGATTTCACATCTTTTAGACTTAGCCATTAGGAGAAGGAGGAGGAAGGTTGTAGAGGAGAGATCAGATCAGAAAGAGGCTATTGAGGAAACTTAAGGCACACGGAATAGGAGAAATTTTTTCCTGGGTAGGGGCATGACTGACAAATAGGCAGCAGAGAGTTTGCATAAATGGGAAGAAATCAGAATGGGGGCACGTCACAAGCGGTGTTCCTCAGGGGTCAGTGTTGGGCCCGTTGTTGTTCACAATTTACATAAACGACATAGATGAGGGAATAAATAGCGACATAAGCAAATTTGCTGATGACACCAAAATAAGCCGTCAAATTCATTCTAATGAGGACACTAGAGTACTCCAGGATGATTTGAATAGACTGATGCAATGGTCGGAGAAGTGGCAGATGCAGTTTAATATTGACAGATGCAAAGTTCTAAATGTTGGACAGGTAAATAACCATGCCACATATAAACTAAATAATGTAGATCTTAATACTACTGATTGCGAAAGGATTTAGGAGTTCTGGTTAGCAGTAATCTAAAACCAAGACAACAGTGCATTAGTGTTTGCAATAAAGCTAACAGAATTCTTGGCTTCATATCTAGAAGTATAAATAATAGAAGTCGTCAGGTTGTTCTTCAACTCTATATATTCTTGGTTAGGCCTCATTTAGACTATGCTGCTCAGTTCTGGTCAACGTATTACAGAATGGATATAAATGCTCTGGAAAACGTACAGAGGAGGATGACAAAGATGATCCCATGTATCAGAAATCTTTCCTTTGAGGATAGACTGAGGGCCCTGAATCTGCACTCTCTCGAAAGGCGTAGAATTAGGGGAGATATGATCGAGGTGTACACATGGAAAACAGGAGTAAATAAAGGGGATGTAAATAGCGTGCTAAAAATTTCTAGCCAAGACAGGACTCGAAGCAATGATTTCAAGTTGGAAAAATTCAGATTCAGGAAGGATATAGGAAAGCACTGGTTTGGTAATAGTTGTGGATGAGTGGAACAAACTCCCGAGTACAGTTATTCAGGCTAAAACGTTGTGTAGTTTTAAAAATAGGTTAGATAAATACATGAGTGGGTGTGGGTGGGTGTGAGTTGGACCTGACTAGCTTGTGCTGCTGGGTCTGTTGCAGTGCTCCTTCCTTGAGTAGAGGTGACCAGACTGAGTGGGTCATTGGGCTAATCCGGGGGGGGGCCATTGGGCTTATCGGGGGGGGGGAGCATGGACCTGCTCCGCATGGGTCAGTAGGTCTGTTGCAGTGTTCCTTCTTTCTTACGTTCTTAGAGGAGAGAGGAGAACCTTGTCTATGGGTCAGAGGTGAGTGAGGGCAAGAGAAAAAGTTTAAAAAATCTAAGTTAGGAAGCTCGGAGTACCTGGAGTAGCATTCCTAGTAGTTTACAGATATTTTAAGTGTTAGTAGCACCGTTCGCCCGCCCAGTGTTTTAGTATATTTTTATCACCCTTGGTATTGGTATTATATTTTATCACCTCTTGGTATCATATTGTTCTTTTAGACATAAAATACTAATTATTTTTATGGCCACTGGTTCTAGAATTATCGTCTAAGAAATATACTTCATTTATTGTGGTTCTACTAAACTTATTAAGGAATATTACCGAGTTGGCTACTATGAGGCGAAATGGTTCTCTCGCACACCTTTGTAGAAAATGGCAAAGTGGAATATCAAGAGAAGAATGAGTTAGGCTTTAATCTCTGGTTAAGTGATTACCAGATTACTCAGGTCAGGAATTTGGTTAAGTGCTGGAGAACTTGAAGTGGTCCCTGCCAGAGGTAATTACGAAGCCCATTCCTTACCCCTGGTATGACAAGGCTTCAAACTTTCTGCATTGGTGTATCTTACTTCGATGAAGGTTCACAATGTTATTTGGCTGCGTGCGTGCTAATTTGCCAATTTTATACTTGCCAATTCCACAGTGGTTTCTGTACGATAACTAAAAATCATCTCTTCTGAGCACCTTCAAACTTTCATCACGAGTGTATCCTACTCAGAAGACTCGTATTGTCAGTGGAGAATGTAGGTAGCAATTAGCTTCAAGGTTTAAAGACTGATGCATCAAATTGAATAGATTCATTATTGTTTTAAGCCGATGAGAGTAAGACACATGTATTTATTACCAAGGTTTATACCACCCAGATGTTGCACATGTGTCTTACTCTCATCTTGTCGGTATTATATACCATTCGTACACAACTTGTCAGACACTGCAACATCATGGAATCTTAATTCTGAGGACATGTACATAACCTTCACGACTATGACAACTACTACTACAACTAACCCATGTCTTTGGGAAGGACCTACTTCCACTGGGGAATCCCGCCTACCAGTGAATTTGCCCTCGTCTGCTTCACCTGACGTTACTATATAAGCGCCAGGATTCTTTCTTCTGCTTCAGAATCTCCACGACTATGGTGCTGTTCGCACCTACTCCTAGGTTGAGGGACTGATTACCTCATCTTCTGTACATAGTTCTACTGTCTTCAAGTTATGTCCTAGAATTTGTATTGATAAAGCCACTGGATGGCGAAACGTCTACAATAAAGATACCCAGATGTTGCACATGTGTCTTATTCTCATCTTGTCGGTATTATATACCATTCGTACACACATTGTTTTAAGCCGTATGCATTCAAAGTTGACAATTTATTAACATGGTTGAAAAATTGGAAATGTTAGTTTTTTCTTTGCGATAACTGAAGAATGACTGTTGTGATCGGCTTCAGGTTCTCAGCGTTGGTGAATTTTTCTCGAAATCAGTTTTGCAATATTATTCGCATGCGTAGTTTTAGTTTTCACATAATTTTTTCATGCATCTTTATTGGAAAGCCCTTCATATACTTATTCTTCCTTCATGGTTTCTCCCGTGATAATTTGATAACACTTTCGATTTGCTTTAAACTTTTAATGTTAGTGTATCTTACTTTGAGGAAGAGTCGTAGTGTTATCGGAATGTTATGTAGAGGTCAGATTTATACATGGAAGGCGAGCAGTGCTCACTGTGTGATGCACTAACACTGCTTCTCCCACTCGTTTTATAACTTTGACAACATGTATACTACTTAGAAGATTTTGACTGTTGTTGGAGTGTGTAGGTGTATGCCAACTCTATTTAAAAAAATATAGTGTACTTTTTGTGCAATACATTAGGTGCTCCTGATCGGCTTCAATCTTCCAGTGCTGATATATTTTCCTCAGTTAAAAGTTGCCAACATAAGTCCCAGTCTGCCACTCTTACTCAACAAATGTTGATACCGATTTTGTGCGATAACTGGTGAATGCCTCTTTTGATCGACTTACAATTTTCAAAACAGATGTATTTTGCAGATGAAAATTTTGATTTGTCTTGGTCTGTGCAATTGCCAATTTCGCCAGTTTCATTGAAACTGTGATGGTTTCCGTGAGATCACTTTCCAAGTCTTCCACTGATTGGCTTCAAACCTCCAGTGCTGATGTAAATTAGTTAGAGGAAGGTTCGAATTATTCCAGTTCTTAGTTCTCTTAAGCATGTTCATCAGTGACTCCTAAGCCTTTTGAGGATGGTAAGCTACAGTTGCTAGACTTCTCAAATGTGTTGAGTAAACACTCCTGGACCTCGACCTCTGTAATGTAAATGGTTCAAGTCGGACCTAAACATCGTCCTAAGCTCCTCTTTCCTATGTGTATTGTGTATTACTTTAATCTTTAATGTAGTACTTAAACGAGGTTTTTCTGGAAATCTTCGTATGTTATATTAGCGGAGATTTTAGAATTATAATTGTCTTGTGCCAATGAAAAGTTAAGAAAATCGGTAGGCAGGATCTTTCATTGCTAAATATAATGTTGATTGTAGCTTAAGTTGTCATCTTCCAGAAGTGTTAAGATTTCGTCTCTGCTGACGGTTTCAGTGTGTACAAATAACGTATATTAAACTAACTGAACTCTATTTAATGGAATTCTCTTTTGTTGAATATCGCAGTAAGCATTTTCTAGTGCCTAGTGACTCCAGCCAGTTGGTACCTTTCTTTTCTAGTGACTGGTTAATTAAAGGTTCCTAGTTCTTCTGGTCTAGTTGACCGTCTTATGCTCTGCTTGTTTAACCTGCCAGGGCTACTAATTCCGATAATGTTTAGTACGTCAGTTTAAGGCTGTTCTGAGCAAGGAAGTCATGTCATTAAGGCTACTGGTCATTCTACCTTCATCAATAAAAGATCCTACAGTAGTTCCTATATTTTATTGCCCCCTGACACATTTCAAATTTTTTTTTAGGATTCTCTTTAATGTTATCATAATTTTATTTCATTTTCACTTATACCATTATTATATTGTTTTTGCTTTCTTGCTATAGCCTGTCACATTTAATTTGCAATATGTATTACGGTATCGTCATGTGATAATTGTCATCCTCCTGAGTTTAGTTTAATCATTCCGTCTTTTAGGTTTCCGGGAATATTATTTCCTAAATATATAAATTTGTTTAAATGTTTCGCATGTTTTCTCATATTGCATCAAAGAAGTGCCATTCAGTTTACGTTAGAAATATCACGAGGTACCTTTCTTGAGGTTTGCTGCTCTGTACTGGGAATCACTTTACCATGATAATTAAATTTTTAGAGGGATGGACCGGTAATCCAATGGAAGGCGTCGGTCAGATGACCAAAAGCTCCAGTTGCTGGTCATCATATGACAAAGACCCGCGTCAGGAAACACTTGTCCTGTTTCCTAACAAACTTTACCTAACCTAACTATATTATTTCTCTATATGAGAAAGCTATTGTCCCTGTTTCCGAATTTTTCACTCACCTGGCATGATTGTATCGTGTCGCCATCCGCGGTAAGGACAAGACCACCAATATATTATGAAATCGTGCGGTTTCCCTAGCCAGAGCCCTACACTTTGACTAACACCTGTTATTAGTCTCTCTTCTGTACTGCTGCTGGTAATCACGCTTTCCGTAAGCCGAGCGTTAATTATTTTTTCTGTATCCAACACAGCAAGCATTAAAGGTAGTAAGAGTTCGCCTCAAGTAACTTCCATCCTAAGTGTGCGTCTGTCTAGGAAATAGAGCTGGTTTACCCTCTGTCTAGGGTACATTTGATTTGATTTTTTTGCCAGCCGAGCGGCTGGTTTATGGTTCAATCCGCGCTCATATTGCTAGCGGTAGCGCAAAAAAAGGATTGCGGGGCTTACAATGGATCTTTATCAGACCTCACGGGGTATAGTTATATATTTTCGATATTACAGAGTCATTTCATAGATTATAGTCCCGTCATATAATTGTTAATTATCCACTTGGTATTGTATGTGGATACAATCTCAAGAGTTCAGATATCTTATCATTAACACTAGTCATTGGGCCATTTCATTGACTAGAATCTTGTCATTTCGCAGTTAATTTATGTAGCTGATGAAAAATGCAGATTCAGCTTCAGGACTTCAGACATCTTGGCAAATCACTTCATTGTTAATGATAGTTCCAGTAGGGTTTATTTGGGCTTGTGTCGAAGAGGTTTAATTTTTTTTTTTTTGACACTCGGTATAAATCTTGGATGACAAGTCTTGGTAACAAAGGTAGTATTAAAGCCACAATATGCAGAGCAAAGCTTTATTTACAGACTACGTTTCGCCCTAAGAAGACATCATGCCAAGCGTTTGACGTGATAGTTAGATTTAAGAGCAAACTATCTGTAAATAAAGTTTTTTCCTATTACCAAAGTGTGTTTAAACTATGGCATAACATTTTAAACTCTTCAGATTGTGTGCGTGAATATACGTAACATGAGATCGGAATCTCCATTAAATTGAACTTCCGAAGGTACTTACACTCTAATCATATTCTCGTAGTGAAAACTTTTAGTCTACTAATCTTGTTACTGTCTCATTGAACATGTTTTACTCGACCCATTTCATTATGCTGAGCTAGCACCTATAAAGGCCAGTTATAACTTAATAATTTGTTCAGGACGGACCGAAACGTCGTCTAAACTTTCCTCTTTAAGTTTAGGTTATCTGTGGATTATTTCAGCTACGCAATTGTATTTATTTTTATAATAATGCTATTTTATCCAGTGCATCGAATTTTATCATGTTCTCGGAGGCCTATGAGAAAGGGAATGCTCAAAAGTCTGAAGAATTCTTATGGTAATAACGCGTGCTTATTTGTTGATCGCCTCGGATAAAACATGTTCAAGTATCTGGCAGTTCAGATAGTTAATGTGGATTGGGAGTCAGTCAACTTGATTGGTTTCGGTCGCTGCGCAATCCAAGAGAGGTATCTCCAGCATAACATAAACCAAGCTTCCTCTACCTCAACTCATACTAGCAGCTGTACCTGAAGACCCTCTAGAGGCAGAGTTCCTGCAGTTCAGCTCCACCGAGAGATCTAGGAGTTGTAATTTCTACGGAATAAAACGTTATTTCAGTCATATGCAATGTGTTGACAGTAGATAGATGCGTGTCCACGATTTTCCATATTACCTGATGATTGTTCTGGTGATTATTGTCTCCACGACTCTCTCGGATCAGGTTTTTTGGTTCATACTCTGCTTAGCTAAGTATATGCTGCACGTAGCCCAGTGTAGGCATCACAAGTCGACTGTCAGGAACCCTAAGTTTCCACTTGAAAGTTAAGAGTCTGTTGGTAACTTCCCTTTCATATTAACTGAGGAATCCATTGAGAAATTCTGCAGTCTTCATTATCTCCCATTCTTATAAGAGTCGATGCGCAGATACTGGACAAAAAAAAACTCTCTCTATTGTTTTCTGGTTTACATTATAATACCTTGCCTGTACTCGAGGGAATACAGCGTAAGGTATATATTACGTATTCGCAACAGTTTAAGTGTTCAACCCAAGTGCTTTCAAGGTGTATATTAAAAATTATACACGACAAATGAAAGATCTCTTTTGAAACAGTATTAAGAACGTCTAATTGATGAATGACATAAATAGCGCAATATTTTGATATCAACGAAGTACAGTGGACCCCCGGTTAACGAACTTTTTTCATTCCAGTAGTATGTTCAGGTGCCAGTACTGACCGAATTTTTTCCCATAAGGAATATTGTGAAGTAGATTAGTCCATTTCAGACCTCCAAACATACACATACAAACGCACTTACATAAATACACTTACATAATTGGTCGCATTTGGAGGTGATCGTTAAGCGGGGGTCCACTGTATATCCATGAGGTGATTAGACTGAAGTTAAGCTATTTCATAAAAATTGTGGTAACATTCTTAATGATCTGGATGACATTTTATATGGGTGACATTTTGAATAACCTGGGTGACCCTTTTAATAACCTGGGTGACGTGTTTAGAGAACTGGGAGACGTTTTGAAGGACCTGGGTGACCATTTTATAAGGATCTGGGTGACCATTTTATAAGGATCTGGTGACTTTTCAAGAACTTGAGTGATGTTTTCAAGGACCTGGTGACGTTTCTAAAAACCTGAGTGACGTTTTTAAGGACCTGAGTGGCCTGGGTGACGTTTTAAGGACCTGAGTGATCTGGGGAACGTTTTCAACGACTTGGGTGACATTTTCAACTTCTAACCCCAGATTTTTCCCTGGATATTGCAGGTGTTAAAACCATAACTGGAACTGCTTCAGGCGCAGAACTATCAGGATTTGCTACAGGATGAGGACATTTTGGAAGAGAGTACATCATTACCGATTAACAATAGTGGGTCTTTCATGAAAAATTCGCCTAACATTCCAACATTATACTACGCACTAAAGTACTTGCACCTAAAATTCAATGAAGGACAGCAGTGATTGCCCCACCAAATCTTCGAGTAGTATTTTTTGAATAAATGATTTAAATGATTTTGTATGTGGGGAGCGCCCCATCTCGTAAAAGGGAGCAGTAAGCCACCTGTAACCCTAAAAATTTTACTGGACTCGCCCAAAGTTCCACCTGTGGAAGACTGTCTTTGGAGTTGGAAACTTTAGGATACAAGATGAGTGTGCTGATGGCAGTAGCGGCACAGTATTGGCTCTGAAGATTTTTCTCTAAGAATACTTGATGGGCTTTAGAGATGTGTCGTGATTCATTCGTATCACTCACGGAGCTCTTTTCAGCAATGTTCTTCACCTCAAGGCTAATGAGAACAGATTTTGAAAACGCTCTCACTCAAAAACCGACTAGTGTTGAAGGTAGCTATAAATTTTGCTGTCTCCAGAACTGAAGTCAATGTTAGATCCTCCAGGAAAACCATCTGACCAATCAACACCAGGAAATTATCTAACAGCATTAACTGCACCAGATCACTTAAGTTAGAGAGTGGCCGCTTTGTACCACTTGTGAAGATCTTGGACTGGAGTCCAGTCGAAGATCTTCACAAAATCTACACACGTTTGCCCAAGTTGACGCCTGTTCGACTTACTCTCGCCAGTGTTTGGCAGAGATGCATTGATATTCAACACAGCGGCCTTCATATCCAAGGCCAGAATTTAATTCCTGTGTTTTACCGCACAACGCTGCATAAACATGTGATGCCCAGTGCTGAGGATGTGACTCAGGAAAACGAGGCGCCACCGACACTCTTATCGCTCATTGAAATATTCATCTTAGATACGACGATATTGTCCTCTCTCATTATATTATATCAATCTTCAGAACAAGTACTGTGGTGGTCCCCAGTAATATTCCCTAGTGATATTCCCTAGTAATATTCCTCAGTGACATTTTCCATCGATTAATTATCCTTAGCGACATTCCCCAGTGGTTATTACTTGTGACATTCCCATGTCATTATCAATGGTAGTGCACAGTGGTGATCTTCCCAGTGTTTGCCCCCCAGTGGTGGTCCCCTGTTGTGGTCCCCCAGTGGTGGTGCTCCAGGGGTGGTCCCCCAGTGATGGTCCCCCAGTGGTAGTGCCCCAGGGGTGGTGCCCCAGTGGTGGTCCCCAGTGGTGGTCTCCCACTGGCGATGCCTCAGTGGTGGTCCCCCAGTGGTGGTCTCCCAGTGGTGGTTCTCCCAGTGGTGGTGCCCCAGTGGTGGTCCCCAGTGGTAGTCCCTCAGTGGTGGTCCCAAGTGGTGGTCTCCCAGTGGTGGTCTCCCAGTGGTGGCTCCCAGTAGTGGTCTCCCAGTGGTGGTGCCCCAGTGATGGTGTCCCATTGGTGGTTCCCAAGTGGTGGTCTCCCAGTGGTGATCTCCCAGTGGTGATCTCCCAGTGGTGATCTCCCAGTGGTGATCTCCCAGTGGTGGCCCCCAGCTCATTCATGAAAAAGTTGCTTGCATTGTCTATTTTTAGACTGGTTAGTGGCTCGCTGAACACAGAGTCACATTGAGATTTCAGTATCTCACTCATTTCTTCGTTGTCATCTGTGTAGTATCCGTCTTGTCTGAGCAGGGGCCCTATACTAGTAGTGGTTTTTACCTTGTTTTTGGCATATGAAAAGAAATATTTCGAATTTCTTTCAATTTCACTAATAGCTTTTAGCTCCTCTTGTCTCTCCTGGATCCTGTATGAATCCTTTAACTTTAGCTCAATATTTTCCACTTCCCTGGATAGCACTTCCTTCTATGTTCCAGATAAACTGGCATTCTTGAGGAGCTCAGTGATTCTTCTCCTTCTCCTGTAGAGGGAGCATCTTTCTCCAGTTTACTTCTTCTCCTCTTTTTTCTTAGAGGAATATGCCTTGAGCATACTTTAGCTACCAGAAGGTTGATCTTTTCAAGGCATTTGTTAGGGTCCATGTAATTTAAGATATCTTCCCAACATGTTACATTGAGGACATAGTTTACCTGGTCCCAGTTGATGTTCTTGTTTTTGAAGTTGAATTTGGCAAAGGTACCCTCATAGCTATATGCATTTTGCTGACCAAGACCCCTGTGTATGTAAGTCTGGACTTCGATTAGATTGTGATCAGAATTAGTTATTTTTGATATTGTTATGATTCTTACCAGGTCCTCATTATTTGTGAAAGTAAGGTCTAGTGTGTTCTCCAGTCTTGTTGGCTCCACTATCTGCTGACTTACCTGGAGTTTACCTGGAGAGAGTTCCGGGGGTCAACGCCCCCGCGGCTCGGTCTGTGACCAGGCTTAGGGTGTGTTTATTGCAGAAATTCAGCAGCTCATGTGTGTGGGACTTTTCATCTGAGCTGTCTCCAGGGATTATTTCTGCTACAACATTATTTGCTATATTCTTCCATTTTGTATGTCTTATACTGAAATCACCAAGCAGCAAGATGTTTGGGGATGAGGCTGGAAGGTTTTCCAGACAGAAGCCAATTTTTAATAGCTGTTCTTTGAACAGCTGGGAAGTTGCATTTGGTAGCTCATATGCAAGTACAATGACTAAGTTTTGGTTCTCGATTTTTGTTAGAACTTCAACTACATCATCTTTGGTGTTCAGCATCTCCGTGCAAATGAGCGACTCATTGACATACAGGCCTACCCCCCCTTGTTGCCTGTTCTTTTTGTCGCATCTAAAAAGGTTGTACCCAGGTATCCATATTTCACTGTCAAAGTAATCTTTTGTGTGGGTCTCTGTGTAGGTGAGCTGATTTTGTTTTAAAGTTCTGGATGGGGTGTGGTTGTGGGGGTAGTGGGGGTAGGTAGGGTGGTGTCATGAGCTGGTGGGGGCTGGTGGGGGCTGG
This sequence comes from Cherax quadricarinatus, assembly GCF_038502225.1. NCBI lineage: Eukaryota > Metazoa > Arthropoda > Malacostraca > Decapoda > Parastacidae > Cherax > Cherax quadricarinatus. The sequence continues at coordinate 27,758,712 of NC_091298.1, forward strand.
TGGGGGCTGGTGGGGGCTGGTGGGGGCTGGTGGGGTGGTGTTATTGACTGGTGGGGGCAGGTGGGGTGGTGTTATGGGCTGGTGGGGTGTAGTTATGAGCTAGTGGGGACAGGTGAGGTGGTGCTATGGGCTGGTGGGGTGTAGTTATGGGCTAGTGGGGACAGGTGGGGTAGTCTTATGGGCTGGTGGGGTGTAGTTATGGGATGGTGGGGGAAAGACATTACGTCCACGCTACCTCAGCAGTAATTGTAGAGTGCTGTGGTGAAGTGGTGGTATATCAGTGACCCTCGCTCCTCCCACCATGACCTCGCCCCTCCCACCATGACCTCGCCCCTCCCACCACTGACTGGTGAAGGAGGGAACCGTGAGGGTGAGATGGAGAGAAGGGGAGGGGCTGGGAAACAAGAGACTTTAGCAAGAAGAGTGCTTATAACATGCAACTCTCTCTCTCTCTCTCTCTCTCTCTCTCTCTTTATCTATCTATCTATCTATCTATCTATCTATCTATCTATCTATCTATCTATCTGTCTATCTATCTATCTATCTATCTATCTGTCTGTCTATCTGTATCTCTTTACATGTATCCTTAACATCGCCTAATTCTGTTTACTTGTTATAATTCGTTTAGGATTTAACTCCAAGTGTGACTGAGTTAGAAATTGAAAAAAAATCTAATGAAGGGTGCTGGCTGCTGGAGTCCTAGAAGGATGGGGGGTTGCTGGAGTCCTAGAGGAATGCTGGCTGGTGGCAGTTCTGGAGGACTGCCGGGTGCTGTAGAGCCTGGAGGAATGCTTCCTGCTGGAGTCTAGAGATGCTGGTTACTGGAGGTCCTGAGGAATAGTAGTGTGTTCAGCATCAACGTTGGCTGCTGGAGACCTGGGTGAATGGTGGTTGGAGGAGGCCCTGGAAGAATGGTGGTTGGAGGAGGCCCTGGAAGAATGGTGGTTGGAGGAGGCCCTGGAAGAATGGTGGTTGGAGGAGGCCCTGGAAGAATGGTGGTTGGAGGAGGCCCTGGAAGAATGGTGGTTGGAGGAGGCCCTGGAAGAATGGTGGTTGGAGGAGGCCCTGGAAGAATGGTGGTTGGAGGAGGCCCTGGAAGAATGGTGAATAGTGGAGAGCCAGGATGGATGGTAGTTTAAGGTTTTAGTTGGGGATGTTTTGAAATAATGATGGTTCTCTTAGAGAAGAGCCAGAGACTCTGACCGAATAAACTTATATTAGCGCAAATTGACTGTAGCCAAGCGATTCCTGCACACTCATAGTCAATAAGAACAAAGGATTTCCCTCGTCTCATAACATATGTTTGAGCATCTGGTGCACCTAGACCCAAGAGGTTATTCCCAGCTACCTGGAGTATACCTGGAGGTCGTTCCTAGAGTCAACGCCCCCGCGACCCAGTTCTTGACCAGGCCTCCCGGTGGCTCAGGGCCTGATCAACCAGGTTATTATTAAGGCCGCACGTAATCCGCGTACGACGTACGAACATATGTACTGACCACATCCCAGCTGATCGGGTACTAACTTTAAGAAACAGTTCTACGGAATATCCAAAGTGTAATGTTTAATCCTTAGTCTGATTGGAATTACCATAATGCACTTGTGCAAAGAATCTCAACAGAGCACCTACAAAAGAACACGCATTGATTCACCGTACTAATACCCAGGATAACGAGTAAACGTACACATTCTGGTATATATTCATATACCTTGAAGGGTTTCGGGGATCAACGCCACCGCGGCCCGGTCTGAGACCAAGCTTCGTTCATATATTCGTATATACACATTCTGGATACATACTCTCTAGCAGAAAGTAATTGAAGCTTCAATGTGCCTGTTTGAATGCACCTCTCTGGTTGCAGCAAAGCATTCAGTCACTAAGGCTGTCACCCTCCAGGACTCTGGTGCGTATTGCACTTTATTGTAGTCCTCACTGTCTCATCTTCCACATGATGGAGATAATGTCTGATTACAGTACAAGCCTATGGCTTGTGAAGATGAGACACTGAGGACTACAATAAGGTCCAATACACACCAAAGTTCCTGAAGGCTGAAGGGGATACAGCTTTAGTGATTCTGAATACTTTGTTACACCCCGAGGGATACAATAAAACTGCTAAACTTCAATTTCAATAAATCTACTGGTCCAGAATATACATCCTTACTGTGACTCAGTAGCAGCCATTACGATAGCATGTTTTAAGCACTCCACGACCACGCACGTCTCCAGAAGAATTTCCTTTACTACTTGAGCAGAATTGACATAGGTCAGTAGAATGCGAAAATGTGACTGTTGTCACAATCTGCAACCTGAAGTAAACATCGAGGATCTGGTATTTTAGGCTTACTGAGGCTTGTGGTCTCTCTTCGCCAGCTACTTGTCACATAGTGACAGGTGTCTGAACGATTCACTCTGATTTGGGCACATAAGCCGTCTGAAAATTAGTGTTAGTCCAGCTGGGTCTTACCTGAACTTATTGAGGATGAATGAGTGGCGGAAGTTAAATTTTGTTGGATTTCGTAGATTTCGGCGAAGTCACTTGTTTCCTCGACGGCGGAAATATCTGTGCATCACCAGTCACGTTAGCCGTAAGGTCCTCTAACACGACAAAGTTCACAGCCTTGTCGAAATTCCTGCCTACTTCTGCTGCTCAACATCATAGACAACAAAAAAAATCTCATGAGCAAAATCTTGGCATGACTTGCTGGACTTTCAGTACCAAACGCATAGGCTTTTAATTGACAATTCTTGACAAAATCATTATTTCAGTACCTCCTGTGTCGACATGGTGGCGGTTCTTTCCTGTCCTCATTACTGAGTGTGCAGCAGCACCGCTTAGTACTGCTGAGGCCAGCTAAACGTAGCCGCCTGATTTTTGAACTCATCAGATTAACGATCAAGGTTTAACTCGTTGAACAATGGCGCCATCTCTTACTGCACTAGGAATATTAAATCTACCAATACTGGGGGAATCCCGCCTATCAGTAACAATGCCTACGTGTTCTGCATCTCCCTCATCTGATACCAGTATATAAGCACCAATTTTATATGCTGGTAACGGCTTGACAAAGCTCCTGGAGAGCGAAACGTTGCCACAATAAAATGTCATATTAGTTGCACTTGTGTCCTTTTACTTAACATATTGTCGGTAATTCTACCAAGATTTATATACCATCTTTCTGCCTATGCTTTAAATTCTTCAAGACTATGGTGCTTATCACTTACTCCTAGGTTAAGGGACTGATTACCTCGTCTTTTGTATATTCTTCTACAGTCTTCACATTATGTCCTTGTATCGTACTGATAAAGCCACTGGATGGTGAAACGTCTACAAATTAAAACTATCCAGATGCTGCAAATGTGTCTAGTTCTTCATCAATATTATATTATATATCAGTTGTAATGGATCGTCATTCAATCTTTTGCTTTAATCCTATATTGTATCTCATGTTTGAGTTCCTTCTACTGCTCGTCTGGTAAGTACAGGCTCTGCTTTGTTAATACCAACAGAGCTGAGGACCACTCCCCAAACTGCTGCAAAAGACTGGTTTGTTTCTTGTTCTGTTAGTGTTGGTAGTGGTTGAGGTTCTGTTGGTTGGGGCAATTAAAGCCCTGGGTGATGATTTGAGGGCCTGGTGATGGTTTAGGGTCGTGGTGGTGATTGAGGTACTGACAGTGATAGTGGTCATGCTCGAGGTGATTGTGGTGATCCTGGTGGTGTGGTTGAGAGTCTGGTGCTAATGGTGGTAGCTGAGATACTGATGGTGGTGGCTGAGGTACTGATGGTGGTGGCTGAGGTCTTGACAAGGGTGTTTGTGGGAAAGAACCTGGTCCTAGTGTGTGTGGGGGGGGGATGGCTTGAGTTCCAGGTGGTGGTAAGGATGGTTGAGGTTCTGGTGCTTGTGACTGACGTCCTGGTACATGTGGTTGAGGTACCTGGGTGCTTGTGGTTGAGGTCCTGGTGCTTGTTGTTGAGGTCCTGGTCCTTGTGGTTGTAGCTCTTGGGTGCTTCTGGTTGAGGTCCTGGTGCTTGTGGTTGAGGTTCCTGGGTGCTTGTGGTTGAAATCCTGGTGATTGCAGTTGAGGCTTTGATGAATGTGCTTGTGATTAGGGTCTTGGTGAATGTGGTTGAGGTTCCTGGGTGCTTGTGGTTGAGGTCCTGGTGCTCGTGGCTGATGTGTTGTGCATGTGGTTGAGAGTCCTGTGCTTGTGGTTGAGGTCCTGGTGCTTGTGGATGAGGCCTGGGTGCTTGTGGTTGAGGTCCTGATGCATGTGGTTGAGGTTCCTTGGTGCTTGTGGTTGAGGTCCTGGTGCTTGTGGTTGAGATTTCTGGGTGAATGTGGTTGAGATTTCTGGGCGCTTGTGGTTGAGGTTCCTTGGTGTTTGTGGTTGAGGTCTTAGTGCTTGTGGTTGAGGTCTTTGTGCTTATGGTTGAGGTTCCTGGGTGCTTGTGGTTGAGGTCCTGGTGCTTGTGATTGAGATTTCTGGGTGAATGTGGTTGAGATTTCTGGGCGCTTGTGGTTGAGGTTCCTTGGTTCTTATGTATAAACATTTCATGATTAGAAACATTCAGTTAAAAGCTCTTTATTGAACGTTCTTTCAGTTACATACACTTGTTGTCACTTTATATATTAAAGGACTTTTAAATCTGTTTCTTCATTGATCGTAGTAAATTCTTAATTTGTTTTCGGCTCTCTTGATAATCTTTTTACATTTCATTAAAGAAAATGCTTCTCTGAGGTATTTAAATTTAACTTTTGAAATCATTATTGCCATATTTTAACAGGCCTTTTTGAGCGTCTTTTGTCTTCACCCCGGCATCTCGTCGCCTGAGACAGGTGCGCTTGCTAGGCTACCAGTCCTCTGTCTTCCAGTGAGGAGTAGCACTACACAACCCGCACATAGAAGCTTATAACTACGTTTTGGTCCGACTTGGATCATTGACTAAGACACCTGAAGCAAGGTGCCGTGCCCACCTGTGCACTGTACAAGGTAATAGAAAATATAACGGCAGTGGTATACCCAGAAGGATTTCTGACATTACTGAAGAAAAAACACCAGTTCACAGCTAGCTTTAATTAAAACGTTTCGCTCTATGTTTTCACAGCAAAATCTTGCTATATACCTGTGTTATCTCTAAAAGCAGTTGGTTTACTAGGCGATCCATACACATTGTAGGTGTGAAGGTGTTGTGGTAGTGTGTGTGTGTGTGTGTGTGTGTGTGTGTGTACTCACCTAATTGTGGTTGTAGGGGTCGATACTCAGCTCCTGGCCCCGCCTCTTAACTGATCGCTACTAGGTTCTCTCCCTCTCTGCTTCCTGAGCTTTGTCATACCTCCTCTTAAAACTATGTATGGTTCCTGCCTCCACTACTTCACTTGCTAGGCTATTCCACTTCCTGACGCCTCTATGACTGAAGAAATACTTCCTAACGTCCCTGTGACTCGTCTGAGTCTTCAGCTTCCAGTTGTGACCCCTTGTTTCTGTGTTCCCTCTCTGGAACATCCTATCTCTGTCCACCTTGTCTATTCCCCGCAGTATCTTGTATGTCGTTAACATGTCTCCCCTGACCCTTCTTTCCTCCAGTGTCGAGCAGTCCGATTTCCCTCAACCTTTCCTCGTACGACATTCCCTTGAGCTCTGGGACTAGCCTTGTTGCAAACCTTTTTACTTTCTCTAACTTCTTGACGTGCTTGACCAGGTGTGGGTTCCGGACTGGTGCTGCATACTCCAGTATGGGCCTAACATACACA
>NC_091298.1:27769462-27776962 GCF_038502225.1 Cherax quadricarinatus
CACCCAAGAGTCAACTGCTATGACAATAATCTGGAAATTCTGCCCAAGACCAAACCCACACTAGTAGCAACTGTTTACATCCCTCACACCCATGATCAGTTCTCATCATGCTGTACAAGAACTTTGTCCAGAACTGAGCACAACTACTGAACAGTAATAGTTGATTTTAATGTCAGCTTTCAACAACAGAACAGAGGGCTATGTAATAGCTATAAGCAAATTCTAGGAGTATAGAACTGCAAACAATCAACTAACCTAATTTAAGCAGCTCTCAGCCACCACACTTGACTACATTGTAACTATTTTGAAAATGTTAATTAGGCATCATTCTCGTAGGTCATACCAGGAGTGTTCCTGGAAAGAGTTTGGGGGGTCAACGCCTCCGCGGCCCGGTTTGAGACCAGGCCTCGTGGTGTATCAGGGTCTGAACAACCAGACTGTTACAACTGGCCGCACGCCAACTGACGTACGAACCACGTCCCGGCTGGTCAGGTACTGACTTTAGGTGACTGTCCAATGTTTTACTGAAGACAGCCAGGGGTCTATTGGTAATCCCCCATATGTGTTGCCTCTCAGTGTTCTCGTGGCTCCTTTGCTTTTCATTGGGGGAATGTTGCGTCTCCTGCCGAGTGACCATCTTATCACTTATTGCATTTCTGTGCACTTACGATCATAGAGTACTCAAATTTGTATTTCTTGAGGAGAAATACGAAGGTGGAGTGTGTGAGGCACCAGATTTCAGAAGAGGGAACTTTGAAGGAATGAAAAAAATCCTAAATGCGATGCAAAGGAAAAGGGCGCCAGAAGAGAAGTCACCGAATAAGATAGAGTACTAGTTAAGAATTGCCAGGCGGCATAGGAGGCATTCTTACCCAGAAGCGTTGGGAAATCTCCAAAAATAGAATTCTTGGTTTAACCTAAAATGCAGAGAAATAAAAAACAGACCACAAGAGCTTGGAAACCTATATAAAACAAAGGATAATGGAAAAAAAAGCGAACATAAGAGCCAGAAACAGATTTGCAAGATAGAGGCTGAGCGCCATTATGAGAATGACATAGCAGTAAAAGCAGAAACTGAGCCAAAACTATCTCACATCTACATCAGAAGAAAGACGACAGTAAAACACCAGGTAATGTGACTCAAAAATGAGGGAGAAGAACTCACGAGTAAAGACAAAGAAGTCTATGAGGTGTTGAACAACCAATTTAGAGGTGTTCTCAGTGATAACGAGCACTTCAAATGGCCTAGAGGAATGGATGCACCAACTGCTACTGGAAAACAAATACAAAACTATGTTGAAAATGGTATAAAATACAGGCAAGTTAATGAGTAAGACGTAACAGTTGAGTATACTTACTGTTGAAACGTTTCACCTACACGGTAAACTGCTTCAGTTTAATACAGAGTGTAGGTTGAAGACAGAAGAAGTGACGAGGTAAAGTTGATGTAATCAGTCCATCAACCTTGTGGAAACAGTTGGAGGTTATCAGTCCCCTCAGCCTGTCCTTACTTCATCCATGGTATTTGTGCCTAGGAATCTACTACAGCAGATCACCTAAAAGCAATAATAATTCAACAAGACGCCACTGTACGAATGTTTCCATCCAGTGCCAGAGAACACACTCCCCCATGTCTTCAAAAGTTTAAATTTACTCGATATACATTATATTCGTACTACTGTGTATGAAATATATATATATATATTACGATATAAATCCTGCTTTGAAACTATTCTTGATAGCTGCAACAGAACTAATAACACTAGATAAAAATATCTTTGATATCCCCTTGTCCGACTCTACAAGTGCAAAAACTCTATGAGCATTAAGGTCCTAAAATCATAAGGTCTTCCCATCTGCGAACCTTTTCCAACTGTTGTTAAAAAAACACCTTCTTACCATAATGTGAACTCTACAAAAATATTCTCGTACAGTGTCAACCAAAACTTTAACCATGATGTTTTCATCCAGTTCTTCCAACTTTCCCTCAACTCTCTTATATTATTAGAAGCATGTACTATTTTATCACATTTGTAATGTAATTTTATGTAACTAATTCCTGTTACTCTGATATACTTAACAATTGTATCTTTTTATTGTGGTTTTGATTATGAATTAACTGAGTAAATTTTAAGTATAATATAGGCTACATTTTGCCCGAAATGTTATACATTCTTTGTGTCTTCAGTTTATTATATGTCCTGATCAGTAATAATGATATTTAGATTAGTAACTGCATTTGTATTTGACCAACATTCGTGATAACCTTCACAAATGTTATAGCAAATTTACCTCCTAAAATTTCCTACAAATTGTTCGTGCATAAATTTTAGTAGTAGTAATGAATTATAAGTAACTATAAGCCAATTTTAAGTTACGTGAAATGCTCTGCAAAATTAGAGACTTTCTGTAAAGTGTGTCAATTTCAACTTTTCTGAACCAATTGTGAACTAATTCTTTATAAAAGTAGTTTATCCTTTATTGTAAATATGCTGACCAAAACAGGCGATAGAGGTGGACCCACTCAGATGACAAACGCGTCTGAGGATAAAGAATTAAGCGAGACTCAGGATCGTTTCGTAGGGTACAAGAAAATGCTATGTGAAATTATGACCTGCTGGATGAGAAGTATCTCTTCTCGTTCAGAGGTACATACCAGGTAATGTAGTAAATTCAGCATCCAGAACAAAAGGAAATAACAATCACTGTCCCCGAGAGAGTCTGACTTGGTTACTTCGGGACGGTGTAATTTTTGGCATTAAGATCACTTTTTTTTTTCCGACGACACACCAAAATCTGAAGCAGGGATTGCTTCTGTAACTTATCGTGTGTAATGATCTCGTTGCAATCTTGAATCAACTGTGTACTTCGCTCTGCTCTCTCACTGACGATGCCGAGATCGGAGACGACTAACTCAGGAGCAGGCAAGATCCCTCTCAAACCAATCAGTTAAGATTTCTAAGTTTCAGAAGAAACGTGTTGCGATCTTGACGAATGATAGGAAGGAGGAAACGTAGTTGTCATTTCTTGTACAGGGCGCTTTACCAGGGAATCTGGTAAAGCGCCGTTTCATCCTTGACAGCGGTTTCAAAGCAATCGTTAAAGCAGCCATCGAGTTCTTTACTCTCTACTTGTGACGAGACAGGGAGACGCCCTGGGTAATAGCCTCGTACTCGACCATGCATTTCAGTAGGTTCAGATCACTTTGTGGAGCCTAAAGTGCAAGTATTACAAAGAACCTGCATTTAAGTTAAAAAATAAAATAAGGATTAAGTGCAACAGCAAAAAAAGTTCACTGATGACAAGAACAACAAATCAAATCCAATTTAACTGAAAATAAAGATTATGGAACCGACTGCAGTTTAAGATGTCCTTATTGCTACCAGCAGAAAAATAGCTTCAGCTCTCTTGAGTACATGCCTTTTTGAGCTTATGAGTTGCAATCACTTGCTTCAGAAGTGTTGGAGAGTACACAGAGCCAGAACTAAAGACAGCCACAGGGTAATTAAAAATTATTTTCCCTCCAAAGTTCATAATACCAGCAGTTGATGGGTGTTGCTTATCTGATGATTTCCAAAGTATGACCTAAAGATGAGCATGTTGGAAATGGAATGCCAGGTTCTTATCAGTCAGCAGAAGGATTCTGATTGAAGTTTTTGCTGCTCTGCCTCTCAAAGTAGGTCCCTTGATGCTGGTGAGGGGCTCTTGATCTAAGGAATTAGATCTGTACTCCAATTCCTTGAGTCGAGCCTCAATGCCTTCCATTCTCCAAGGAGCTGTATAATCCTGCGGGTTTAGCGCTCCCTCTGAATAATATAGTACACATGCTGCTGCTCCTTAGAGAAGATTACAGAACTTAGATGATTCATCCAAGTATGTGAATGAGATCTACAGAGAGCAGTGAAAAAAATTCTGTCGCAACATTATGAATGTCAGCTGGAGAAGCTGAATATAGTTTTCAGTTCTGGGAAATTACATATCTTTAGTATTTTTAAGGCTTTGACTTTCTCATATAGGCATGTGGCTGTGTCAGAACCCGTGACAGCATGCACACCTGTCTGGTTGTTGTGTGTGTAATGTTATTGTTGGATGTTGGTGTGATGTCGCCCCCAGACACAAGTGCAGATACTAATGTGAATAGTTTGTCACTCAAGTTTGACATTCATGATGTGGGTGAATTGTCTAAGATGACACTCAGTTGGAGTGTACAATGATGTATAATAAACGAACACTATCCAAATTATTATTTCCCAAAAAATATTTTAAGTACCTCACAAAAATCTAACAAACTTGCATAACCATCTCATCATAGCACCAAAATAACAGTACTAAGTTTTCGACTAGTTGACTTCCTAATGGACGTCGACCTGACATAGTACCACTATTAATCTTCTACATTTCATGCATGTCTGTTTTTGTCTACATTTGGTATTGGTTGATAAATAGGTTATCTATTACATAAAGTAGAATAGGATAAGTAACTTGTAATAATTTTTTTTGATATTGTGCGTCTGCATAATGTTACAGACTTGTGATGAAACTTGAAATAGACTTTGAAAGACTTCTGCTCACTTGTCAAATTTTTCTTGACACTTGGTCTATTAGCAGTCTCACGAGCGCAAACACACGCGCACATACACACTAAATTACTAGTAATTACTACTACACACGCACACTGTCCGTAAGACTCAGTATAAGATAGTTATCTTTTTGTCCTAGAGAATTAAATTTCTGAATGAACTCCAGCAAACTGTCAATGAAGAATTCTCCAGGAGCCAATTTATCAACTTGTTTTTGGTTATTGCTAATCTTTTTCATGAATTTGCAATGGCCAAATTATTAATACCCTGGATGGGAAAACATTGTTTTAGATGACTGATGTTTCTAACAAAAATTATATATTGTATACCTATTGTCGTAATAGCCCTCTTGCATTTCTGCAAATTCTGCAAAATATTTAATTCTCATATAGTGACATCAAGAACCCATCAAGAATCCCTGACGTTAATACAGTTGTAAATAACATTGGAATGCCAACAAATGCAGGTTCACCACCTCCTTGGTCGCTGGAGTACCTTGGATATACTGAAATACAGCAGCGATAGTTTCAGCGTATTTCGAAGACTTTCTCGTTTTCTGTTCCAACCATAACAGAGCGAAAAAATAATGTGAAGGACCTGGGAGTGATAATGTTAGAGAATCTCACTTTCGAAGATCACAACAATATATCTTCTACATCTGCTAGGAAAATGATGGGGTGGATAATGAGAACATTCAAAACAAGAGATGCCGAGCCCATGGATGATTCGCTTCAAATTGCTTGTTCTCTCTAGGTTGGAATATTGCTGTACACTAACAGCCCTTTTCAAGTCAGAGAGCTTTCACGCACGTGTAAGTACGATAAAGCACCTAAATTACTGGGAACTGTTAAAGTCCCTGTCCTAGAGGGACTAGCCCCAAAACTGCACACGAAAATCACTCCCTATGAAAGCAAAAGACTCGGCAGGAGATGCAACATCCCCCAATGAAAAGCATGGGTGCCACAGTACGCTGAGAGACAACACAATAAGTGTTAGGAGCCCAAGACTGTTCAGCTGCCTCCCAGCATACATAAAGGGAATTACCAACAGATCCCTGGCTGTCTTCAAGAGGGAGCTGGACAAGCACCTCAAGTCAGTACCTCACCAGCCGGGCTATGGCTCGTACGTTGGTTTACGTGCGGCCAGAAGTAACAGCCTTGTTGATCACTACAATGATTGGCCACGGACCGGGCCGAGGGGTGCGTTAACCCCCGAAACCTTCTTCAGATATACTCCAGGTAAGCACCGTTGATTAGCAGAGAGAATTCAACAACAAATAATAATATTCACTAAAGTTTCGAAGCTTTCCTTCAAAAAATTTACTGCCTCTGTAATAAAAAATGTCCCTTAAAAACCAAACAAGTCACCACCATGAGAGTGAACAGCTCTTGGCTACCCACCAGCACCTCAGCTCTACTGAAAGAAACATACCTATGAAAAACAATATAGAATGGGCTTAATTCCCAAGGAACTAGCTATTATATAATTTTGATATTAAGCGCTATACCTGTGTGGGTTATTCAGAGCAAGACCTAGTGGAGGCTTCATCCTCCGTCTGCTGAGCGCGAGACAGACGCGCTTTGCATTTGTATTCGACTAGATAAAAAAATCTAAATTGCATTATGTAAACATGTTCGACGAGGTAGAGGATGATTTGAAAAAGACCTGGAATATACTGATCTTGCGTAAAATTGCCAAGACTAAAGAAGCTGTACTGACCAGACCAGACGAACTTCCCATCCAGACTGCTGATACAGTAAATAAACTTGACGATTATTCAGTCATAGGAACTAACCTTGCCAGCAAAATCTCAAACTCCACTGCTCAGGCTAGTGACTAACTTACTAACAGTTGCCAAGGCTCCCTGTGTCTGTCTCCGACAACTCCCACAGTAATAAAATCATTGAAAAGCAAGGCAGGTAATAAACCGAATATTTAACCATTCATACATGAGAGCTGCCCATGTATTATAACCTATTATTTGTAACTCGGTTTATTAAATGTCTTGAAACCAAATTTTTCCAAATATTATTAAGTTTGCGCTGGTTACCCCAATCCATACAGGTGAAGGCCCAATTGATATATTAGCAACTACAGATGAATCTCTAACTTGCCTTTAATATTAAAAAAAATCTTGAAAAGAATCAATGCGATTATCACTAAACATAATATTCCTAACATTGCCAATTTGGCTTCAGGTCAGGAAAAAGTACCAGTGATGTTGTCCTAAAGACACTAGACTATCTCTCTTAAACTCTAGAAAACAATGAATATCCAATGGTCCTCTATATTAATCTAAGAACAGCTTTTGACATAGTACACCACAATATTCTACTGCTGAAACTAGAATAAGATATCATGATCATAAAGCCCTGCCTTATAGGCAGACGGTAGCATGTGACAGTCTATGACATTACCTCGTCTACCCAGACTATCAACACAGAGTGCCACAGGGTAGCATCAGCATCCTTGGTCCACTATTTCTAATATGAGTGACTTATCAAGTGCCTCCCAGAAAGTTATACCAGTCCTGGTTGCAAAAGACATAACATTCAGTTATATCTAATACTGATCCCGTTGTCCTCAATAATAGTCAACGATGAGATCGTAAAAATTTCTACCAACAAATTTCATCTCAGTATTGACAAGACTTTGTACATGTTTGGGAATAAAGCTAAAAATACTCTAACGTAAAAAAATAAATATTTTTCATATAGTAAGGAAAAACGAGGGAAAATTCTCAGGTGTACATTTAAACTGTAATGGAAATTCATCACTCAATTTCAACACACATCTAAGAAAATTTCCAAAACTGTGGACATTCAATCCGAAATGCGGTATGTCTCGCAAGCAACATTGCTCACTCTGTACTGCTTACTAACCTATCCCTACCTCACTTATGGTATCTGTGGGTGGAGAT
>NC_091298.1:27781962-27799462 GCF_038502225.1 Cherax quadricarinatus
CGTAGCTGTAGGCTTCGCCACAGGGTCCTTCCTGTTCCTAAAAGTTTTCTGAGGGTCATCAGTGAACCCCAAGCACCACTGGAGGGGAAAGGGTGCTTTAATTAAAGTTAGGATAGAACTTAATTCACTCTCTTTATCTAGAAACTCTATGACTCCTGCGGATTTAGCGTTTCCCGCTGACAAAAATAAACGATGCATTTCAATCGCTGTGCGATCAGAGAAAGATATCCCACATTTACATAATCACAGCCCGTAATACCTCGGTTCACGCGATTACAATAGTGCAAAGCGCAGCGTAAATTTGTTAAGAAGTTAAATATTTTCGTTGAAGATATGAAGTGAAGCAGAAGAGGCAATCACAGGTCATCTTATTGAAGCTACTATGAAAATTTCCTCAATGAAAATGGTAAATAAGGACATACACAGTCCATTTCTAATTCAAGCATTCCCAAAAAAATTAACATCCCGAAATGCAAAAATACATTAAGCTTTAAACTGTTACGAAGTTGAATTACCAAGTTATTAGCATGGAAGACTTGAAGATAATCGCATGAGACACTCAGGAATTATTGCATGAAAGCCACATCTCAATTTTTGTAAATTTATTCCATAAGAAAAAATAAATCGGGATCTAAATAAGACAAAATTCAAACTTTCCTACTGAGTAAATTTACTAGACCTTTAGTACATAATTAAGTTTCTTTTAAATTTTGGGAGTAACATTTTTTTTTACAATGATCTTGAGTACACATAAATGTGATACATAAAAGTTTATTATATAGAATTAGCATAGGATGACGAAATAAAATCAAACACAATGACTTATTTCGGATCAGAAGTGGAATTTTCCAATTAACAGAAACTAACTAGGATTAATAAACTATCTAAATCAAGATAAAGCTTCATTTGAGGATAACCAATCAGCATTAAGACTTTATAGTTGACCAGACGATATATTCTCCAGTTATTGTCCAGAATACAGCACAATTTATCCCTACACAGACCACATTCAAGAAGCGTTGCATCTATTTCACAAGACGCATCAACCATTAATTAGTGATTGATGCCGTTCACTAAACCCCTAGAGAGTGGCATTGCTTCTGCGAAATGGGCGGCATTCAGAGTCGATTCAAGGAAGGGAAGGATAAGTCCATTTCCTAGGAACAAGGGCTCCTTACCAGCATCAAGGCGCCCCCCCCATCCCCTTTAGGAAGCATAACTAATTATATAATGCAAAATCTTACAATACCATTTCGAGTTTAAAAGTGGCAAGATGGCGCCTACACTCCTTCAACAATATCAACCTCCGTAGTACGATACCCGACTGTTGAAACTCTGCATCCGATCACAAGATACACGATTGTTGAAACTGAAATATCGATTGTTGAAACTCTCCGATCACAAGTACACGATGAATCCGATCCGACTGTTGAATCCGAACAAGATCTGAAACTCATCCGATCACAAGATACACGATTGTTGAAACTCTGAATCCGATCACAAGATACACGATTGTTGAAACTCTGAATCCGATCACAAGATACACGATTGTTGAAACTCTGAATCCGATCACAAGATACACGATTGTTGAAACTCTGAATCCGATCACACGAGACTCTTAAAGCTCACTCTTGGCTACCAATTTCAGAAATAGTTTATATATTGAGCGGAAGGAGCCTACACGCGTAAGTTCAAAATTTGAATCTGATCGGATGAGGCATTCTGAAGTTATAAACGAAAGGTTAAAGGGATGTGAGATGGGACAGGGTGTTAATGAAAGACACATGTGCAGCTGTTGGGCAACTTTATTCCGAAACGTTTCGCCTACACAGTAGACTTCTTCAGTCTGGAGCACCGAGGGGTTGACCAACTCAAATCGACGTCTTCAAGGGTGATGGACTGATTACATCGTCTTCGCATCTCTCCAGCTTCTGCTGCCTCCTCTGTATTAGACTGAAGAAGCCTACCGTGCAGGCGAGACGTTTCGGAATAAAGCTACCTAACTGTTACACATGCGTCTTCAACTTGTCGGTATTATATACCATTGTCATATTCGCTCAACGTGAGATGTATTGAACCAACCACCTGCACAGCGGTATATATACACTATGTGCAGTCGACACAAAGGTTTATCAGACAACACGTGAGACAAGGCAACAACAGAGATCTAACAAGTGTCGTGATCTGCTCGATGTCTAGAATGAGTGTGACAGCAGAAACAAATTACCCTTTAAGTCACCTAAGCAGAGTCGGCCATTGCATGTACAGTCCGTTCTCTTAACCACAGTCAACATGACACTGTTGTAAAAAGTCAAATGAGTGGCTCTTGACGGAGCCTTGAACACTTGATATATGACAGTTATATGAGCGCCACATGAATACAAGAATAAGATGTTAATAAATAATCAATGTAAATTGACCTAAAATAAGTTAAGTGAGATTAGGCTAAATTAAATTTTCTTTAATTATGAGAAGGTTAAGCAAGGAGGCCAAGTTTTGGTGAAAAAAATGCAAAATTTTAAATTAAAAAATATACCAATAAATGCAGAAGATAAAATTTTAGATATGGTCTATTTTCAAGGTGAGTTCTGTCTAACTGACCTATATTGTTATTCTGCACAACATATCCAGAGTTGACTGTACTCACTTATTTTAGGGGATAAAGTATTCTCGTTTATTAATCAATCTTGACCCTCGTGTAATTGATAGACAAGCCAATCAATGTAGTAAGTAAATGAACTCAAGTAGTTGATAGATAAACCGACCAGCGTTGTTATGGAAGACGCTGGAGTGTGATGGGTCATATAAAACAGTAATTAATGCAAGTGTTGACACACGACTATGACATATATAGACAATGATCAGAATCAATGTTAAGGATAAAGTCAGACTGATGGTCAAGTTTTAATCACTATGCTAGACTCTCTGTTGAGAAATACAGAAACACAGTAAAGTAGCCTACCTTGACTTATGTCTCTTATTAGTGAAAAAAAATACCAGCAACAACCAGTAGGTATTTTAGATTTGCTTGTAACAAAATATCAATTCGTATATATTACTCAGGTGTACTGTTAGTTAACTCAGGGTTAACTAACAAGACAGACTCAGAATGCCTAGTTCCTGGTCATTTTGCCTATCTATATGCCTTTTTGCTGCCGTCCACAGAATATGCATAAGAATAGAGAAGCATTAAATTATGGAAGGTTGGCCATACTTGGTAGGTCTTACGCCCGAATATTCCCACTTAGGTATCTGTCCAACCCACTTTTCAATCTACCCAAAATACTCCTTGGCAGTTGATTTCGCTCGTCTGTGGGCGCACAATCATCTAGCTGTTTTGTTGGCAAAATCTTGAAATATAATTTACTTTTATGTGAGGACACTAACATAAACAGATGTGTGACCTTACTACTACTACTACTAATAATAATTATAATAAACATTAATTAACATAATACAAGAGCAACAAAGAGCCTTCAGTGTACTGAATCAGAGAGGTTGTGGTAGAGACTGACTGAGCCTGGTCTGAGACCGGGCCATTTGGTCGATGATCTCCGGATCCGCCTAGAAAAGAAATACCACCATATTAAACACAATCTTCATCACTAACGCCGCTAGAGCATTTCCTCACTGGAACCACTACAGCAATCCGCTGTTAAAACAATCACTTCTCTCTCACCCATTGCAGTACCATCACCAGAACCGCAAAAAAAAAAAAAAAAAATCAAACACCACCACTAGAATGACCATCACAATCGCTACCACCACCACATTCAAAATCCTGAGCCACAACAACTATCACAACCAAAACTACAATTTCCAGCGTCTTTTCCAGTGTATTAAGCTAGAATTTCCTTCAGTTTTAAGGGAGGCTCGGGATCGACATGTCAGATTTATTCTTCAATTTAATTTTTTGCTGAGTATGTGCATATATGGAAATATGACACTATAGAAGTTTCATGATGATGCCCCTGAAAATAAAGAAGTTACAAAAAAGATAATTGATATACGTATAAGAAAATTAGACGTAGGAAAAGTGTCGTAGACGAGAACACAAGATTAACAATAGATAAGTTGAATTTTTAATGTGATCAAAGGAATTAAAATTATTTTTAATTTAAAAAGGTTTTTTTTAAATTTTCCAAATAAAATAATAAATATTTTGAGTGATTTTGTTGAAAATATCAACAAGGGTTTGAAGAACATTGATTTCTTTAATAATATCAGAAGTAATTTTTATGGTTGTTCAATAAATAACGAAGTTAAACGTGCAGATGTAAAAAATAACGAAGTTAAACATACAGACGTCCAAACGTCTGACGTCCCACATAATCGATGATAAAGAAATAACGTGTCTTCAAATTACTATAATTTTTCTTCTAATCGCCAATTTCCTCCTCAGGCAGTTGCAGAAAAGATTTATATACATTAATGCTTGAAATTTAATAATGACAGAACTATCCACAAAACAGCAAGTCAGAATATACAAATATTTCTGACAAACTGTATTTCCACAAAATTTGTAATTTCCGATTATTCGGCTTAGAAAAACCAAAGAAAGGAACTTAGGTAAAAAATTTTTCCTCTAATATTGTTTAAGAAAATTTAAATATATATATATATATATATATATATATATATATATATATATATATATATATATATATATATATATATATATATATATATGCGATAAAATCACAGTAAACAGGTGATTTCAAAATATGCAAAACAACCACTCTGAAAGAATAGAGAAATTCCAAGCGCTTTCGTGACTACTCACATTATCAAGGAACTATGAAAGTAAAGCATCCAAGGAAGCTATATAAGGGGTCTGTCCAACACTTCACTATCAGATCCCACAACGGTTAAACACCTGACGTGCGCCGACCCAACTGGACAGGTCCTTTGCACAACTCACCAGCAAACTATTCTACCCAAGAAAATTTAAAAATTATTATTTGTCCAGTGTATTATTAAATTCTTCCCAAATTCTATTAATTATAAATGGATCTAATTTATATAAACCAAAGGAAATATTCATATTATTGTCAAAACTGCTTTTTATGAAACAAGATTCAATTATATTCCTGTCGACCATGGACTTGCTTGATACTCAAAAAGTTGAGAAAGTAGTATCAAGCAAGTCCATGGTCGACAGGAATATAATTGAATCTTGTTTCATAAAAAGCAGTTTTGACAATAATATGAATATTTCCTTTGGTTTATATAAATTAGATCCATTTATAATTAATAGAATTTGGGAAGAATTTAATAATACACTGGACAAATAATAATTTTTAAATTTTCTTGGGTAGAATAGTTTGCTGGTGAGTTGTGCAAAGGACCTATCCAAGTTGGGTCGGCGCGCATCAGGTGTTTAACCGTTGTGGGATCTGATAGTGAAGTGTTGGCCAGACCCCTTATATAGCTTCCTTGGATGCTTTACTTTCATAGTTCCTTGATAATGTGAGTAGTCACGAAAGCACTTGGAATTTCTCTATTCTTTCAGAGTGGTTGTTTTGCATATATATATATATATATATATATATATATATATATATATATATATATATATATATATATATATATATATATATATATATATATATATATATATATATATATATATATATACGCAAAACAATTGCAGACAGGCGATCTTAATGCAGGACAAGCCACGGGGGGTGGAAATCTTTGGCTAAAGTACTTTCACACTTCTCAGTGCTTCATCATGAGCTGTGCAGCGTTGCCTTTGCAACATTGCACTGCTCCTAATGACGCACTGAGAAGTGTGAAAGTACTTGAGCTAAAGATTTCCACCCCCGTGGCTTGTCCTGCATTGTTTAGATCGCCTGTCTGCGATTGTTTTGCATATATATAATATATATATATTCCCAGGAAGAAGCCTCTCTTAGATTGGACAAGTTCACGAAAGGGTGAGAGTTAGACCTGCCTAGCATGGGCCAGTTGACCTGCTGCAGTGCACCTCCCTATTTATGGTCTTATATGCACCACCACCACTACTTCCACCCAGACCAACACAGTCCAACACATAAACTACTACCACAATCCATCACTGAAACCATCTTAAATTCAGAAACAGTCACCACCACTATCACCCACACCGCTATTACTACCTCTATCATCACAATCCTTACAACAATCCACCACCACTAATACCATCGCCCTAACCCTCACTACTACCACCACCCTAACCCTCACTACTACCACCACCCTAACCCTCACTACTACCACCACCCTAACCCTCACTACTACCACCACCCTAACCCTCACTACTACCACCACCCTAACCCTCACTACTACCACCACCCTAACCCTCACTACTACCACCACCCTAACCCTCACTACTACCACCACCCTAACCCTCACTACTACCACCACCCTAACCCTCACTACTACCACCACCCTAACCCTCACTACTACCACCACCCTAACCCTCACTACTACCACCACCCTAACCCACACTACTACCACCACCCTAACCCTCACCACTACCACAATCCTCCACCCATCCACCACAACAATCACCCCACCTAACCTCCTCCACCACAATCCTCCATCCTATCCCCACCACAACCATCCCCAACCCAACCCCCACTACAACAATCCTCCACAAGAGCCACTACCAGTACTACTAAAATCCACCAGCCGACCGTCCAGAACAAACATGATTTAATGAAAATAATCCCAGTATTTACAGATGATTTCCTTGATGCAAGACGAGACGCCTGGCTGCCCCTGGCTTCTTGGCGGGGCAGCCCCCCAGAGACGGGGGTTTACGCTGGTGGGTGGGAGGGACCGTTGTGAGGGGAGGGGTGAGGTAGTGAGGGAAGGGGTGAGGTAGTGAGGGGACGGGTGAGGTAGGGCAAGAGGAGAGTGATTGGGAGGGTTGGCGAGGAGAACAGGGCGTGGGAGGGACCATAGTGAGGGGAGGGGTGAGGAGAGCAGGGCGTGGGAGGGACCATAGTGAGGGGAGGGGTGAGGAGAGCTGGGCGTGGGCGGTGGCAGCTAAAAGGTAAAATGGTGTGGAGGAAGGAGCACCAAGAATCACGTACAGTAGTGGTATTGTAGAGGTGGTGGTATTGTAGAGGTGGTGGTATTGTAGAGGTGGTGGTATTGTAGAGGTGGTGGTATTGTAGAGGTGGTGGTATTGTAGAGGTGGTGGTATTGTAGAGATGGTGGTATTGTAGAGGTGGTGGTATTGTAGAGGTGGTGGTATTGTAGAGGTGGTGGTATTGTAGAGGTGGTGGTATTGTAGAGGTGGTGGTATTGTAGAGGTGGTGGTATTGTAATGGTGGTGGTATTGTAATGGTGGTGGCATTATAGTGGTGGAGGTATTGTAGTGGTGGTGGCATTGTAGTGATGGTGGTATTATTGTAGTGGTATTGTAATGATGGTATTGCAGTGGTGGTTATATTGTAGTGGTGGTATTGTAATGATGGTATTGTAGTGGTGGTGGTATTGTAGCTGTGGCATTGTAGCGATGGTATTGCAGTGGTTGTGGTATTGTTGAAGTAGTGGTGTTGTAGGAGTGGTGGTATTGTAGTGGTGGTGGTATTGTAGTGGTGGTGGTGGTATTATAGTAGTTATTGCAGTAGTGGTGGTAATGTAGAAGTGGTGTTGTAGTGGTGGTATTGTAGAAGTGGTGTTGCAATGGTGGTGGTGGTGTAGATGTGGTGGTGGTATTGGTGTTGTAATGGTGGTGGCATTGTAGTGGTGTTGTAATGGTGGGGGTGGTATTGTAGTGTTGTTGTAGTAGTGGTGGTGGTGGTGGTGGTGTTGTAGTGGTATTATAGTGGTATTATTGTAGTGGTGGTAATGTAATGGTGGTCTTATTGTAGTGGTGGTAATGTAATGGTGGTCTTATTGTATTGTAGTGGTGGTGGTATTGTAATGGTAGTCTTATTGTATTGTAGTGGTGGTGGTATTATAGTAGTGGTGGTAGTGTAGAAGTGGTGTTGTAGTGGTGGTGCGCTATTAGAGGGGGTATTGTAGTGGTGGTGGTACTGTAGTGGTGGTGGTACTGTTTACCTGGAGTTTACCTGGAGAGAGTTCCGGGGGTAAACGCCCCCGCGGCTCGGTCTGTAACCAGTAATGGTGGTGTTGCAGTGTTGGTGGTATTGTAGTGGTTCTGGTATTGCAGTAGTGGTGGTATTGTGGTGGTGGAAACGTCGTGGTGGTCATGTCGTGGTGGTCGTATTGGTTGTCTTGCATTAGTGGTGGTATTGTATTAATGGTAGTTGTGGTATTGTATTAGTGGTTGCGTTGCATTAGTGGTGGCATTGTATTAGTGGTTGTGTTGCATTAGTGGTGGTATTGTATTAGTGGTTGTGTTGCATTAGTGGTGGTATTGTACTAACGGTGGTGTGGTAGTAATGGTTTTGTGATTTCTCGTAATTGTGGTGTGATGGTAGTGGTAGTGGTGATGATATTTGTGGTTGTTGCTGTGGTGGGGGTGGTGATGGTACTTGCAGTTGTGACTGCGGTGGTGATTGTACTTGTGGTTGCGGTGCTGGTGGCGGCGGAGGCGTGATGGCATGGGTAATACTGTCAGGCGATAGTGATGGTAATTGTGGCATACCAAGGGAAGTGGGAAGAAATCTTTTACCATCCCAAGAGAGAACATTAAATACCAATTCTCTCGCTTCATCAATTCGTTAACAAAATATAATACCCTTAAACAGTAATATTCACAATGAAAGAGGAATGAAATAACACTATATGAGTTATTACAAGGATTTATTACATAATGAGAAATATATTACAATATAACTGAGTGTAACTTACAGTTAGTTATGTCCTTCCCTTATAGTGTAATGAAGCTGGAAGTAACTGCAAAAATAGCTCATTTTTACTGTGTTAACACTGAAGAAAACCTAAGGAACATTAAATCCAAAATGCAAACAATGGAAGTTGGCGTAAAATAAGTATATAATTATTCGATTTGTTTTTTAATATAAATTTATTTTCTTTTTGGTATGAATTTTAGTGCTAATGCTTTTTTAAAAAACCTATTCTCAAAAATGCATTGTTGCAATCAGTAAGGAATTTTCTAACGTATAATAAACATTAGATAAAGAACGTGGTTGAGTGTGTTGAGAAATATTGATGCTTCACACTATTCATGGAGTGTGCAATAAAAACATTAAAATTTGTGGAAACTGAGTTTAATCCGCATAACCTGTCGTCCCAATAACTCTCATAAGCACTTGTGTGGCATGCAAAGAGTATGTACCTTTTATTCGGCGCATGTACACACCCTCATTAAAAGACTACCTCCCCAACCAGCGAACCGGGTGCTAAGGGGCGGACGATGGGGCCCAATCGTCAGATCAGTACCTAGGTTCAGCCAATGAGAAGGTGGGTCTGGCAATTGTGGAGGTGGTGTGGTCACCACTCACGGTTTCCACTCTTGTCATTCCCATTCTAGTTGAACACGGTTGTCCATTGTGTCTCCTGGCTGTGTCTTTACCTATTGATTCACCGTGTGGTACACATATATTTCCAACTGTAAATAGTGTACATACTTGTAAATACTTATAATCTCACTTGGTGAAAGAATATATAATTCAAAGTCACTCAGCTGTGTGTGTTCTGCTCCTTGCTGCCCTTTACACTCAGGATAACAGGCCTTATTGTTCCTGGGTTGTAATAACTTGTTTGATAACTAGATTTGATGACAATCCAATGTCTTTCACGTAGCTGAATAACATGGCGCTTTGGAAGGAAGAAAACACATCTGGATGCTGGCTCTCGAGTTAGATCATTTGTTTCAGTAGATTTCCAAAGGTTTTACGTACAGTGTGTCCAGAAGTAGCCAGATTTGGCAGCATGCCTTGTAGAGAATGGCGAAGAACATCAGTCATCTCTATTGCAATCAAAGACGTCCAGTGCAATGGTAAAATATTGGTCTTTTCGGGATCCAGATTTCTTGGATCTTTTCAAGGAATACTTCTAGATAAACTACATCTACCGAAAGCCCACCAGTCAAAAGTTGGTCATATATCTGTACTGCTAGAATGAAGTCATCAACGATGTCTTCTGCTGAAAGAGAAACGACTTGTGTCGGTTCAGTCAATGGAAGTCGACAATGTAAAATCTAATACATTACTGCAGTCATGTCCTTCAAGTCAGAATCAAAAAGAGTTGATCCTCAGACTAATATCACCACAGCTGATTATGTACTACACTGTGTTCAGCACATAAACATTCTTAAGCATTTCTCGAAGGACTGTGCCTAACATTAAATGTCCTATGCAACCAATGAAAAGCAATTCAGTAAGCGAAGCAAATATCAAATTCACTGGCCACTGAGGACAGTAAACACAGTTTACCTGAGCAAATGCAACTTTCACCACTAGTATTCATGTCTATCGTTGGCAGGTATTTAATGGATGATATTCCTGGATGACTTCCTTTACTCAAAGCTAGCATCGTTCCTGATCAATCAGGCTATGGCAAATACATTGCTCATGGAGTTTTATGACTCACTCAGCGGGGGATCAAACCCCACTCGTTCCGTGGCTTGCTCATATAATGTTACAAGGAAGATCATGTTTCCTCGACTGGATGTCATAGTGGAAATTAAGCAATTCTTTGTAAGTCAGTGAGTGGTCACTGCTGGATGGTCTATTAAAAGAAGTTGAAAGCCTGTCTTCCCGAATGACGATACATCTAAGAGATTATCTTTACGTTGCTATTTGCCATTTAGTTCCAGGCGTCACTGCAGCTGCATTAGATTCAAACCTTTTCACGTCGGAGTACCTGGAGTTTACCTGGAGAGAGTTTCGGGGGTCAACGCCCCCGCGGCCCGGTCTGTGACCAGGCCTCCTGGTGGATCAGCGCCTGATCAACCAGGCTGTTGCTGCTGCTGTCTGCTTTAGGAATCCATCAGGAGCTTTGAGCTAAACTGGTGATGTATCTGAACTACTAGACCGTTCTGAAGGGTAATGAGTAGCTTGACCAATGACATGGCATACTGACACATTCTTTAGGTATGCATTCTATATTGTAAACAATGTTTTTAAGAAGAGCTACATAGTCTATGGTAAGAGCATTATGTTCTCTTTCAAAGAAGAAAATTTGTCGGAAGGGGCTACATATTTTTGGAAGTGTTCTATACACTTAATATCATTCATGGTGAGAGTTGTAGCTGTGTACACAATCCTTATTTTTCTTTGTCAAAGTCTGTCAGTTTAAGTTCTTGGTGAATTAGACACTTGTGCTACACTTGTGTATCTTTATTTTCAACAATAATGACACCCAAATGTACAACTGCCTCATTCATCAACTTGTCGGCGTTTCTTAACCATTTATATATTAGGTGCTTGTTCCCGAAGTGTTCCACGATCTTTCTTTCTTTTTGACACTCTAGGTGTCAACACGGAAGTATTATCTCGTCTTTTGAACAAGATCACTGAAGTTTATCTCTTCATTATTTTCTGTCAGTTAGTCCGCCACTTTCTTGAATGCTGCTTATTTAACACAAAGTCCAAATGGTACTATGCTCTTTGAATATGTGTTGAATGGTTGGTTGAAAATCAGTGATTCTTACAAGATATTAATATCTCATATTATTTGGTAGTTTTTTTGGGATAACTGCAAAATAGTCGAAGTTAAACAATAGTCATTCTTTCTCATTGAGCACTGTTTAAGACTCGTCTGTCGAACATGGTTCTGTCGATTCTTGTCTTAAAGGTCGCAACTGGTACTCTTGCGGTACTCGTGTATGCATTTTTGTGGTCCAGATGTTTTTAGGGGTGGGTTGATGATGTTTTTTTGTGCTTTTACTCGGTTCATTCTATTGCATTCCTTTTCTCGAAATACCATAGTTTACTGAACGTTCTCAAAGGCTCCATTGAGATCGTAGAGTCCATGCTCATCAAATATGAGCAACAATAAACTGATTTATCATTCTTCGACAATGACTGAATATACAAAACGAATTACAGATTCGGGTGATATTATTGCTTCACCCAGGTGATAACTTGCGCTAATTTCTTGGAGCTCGATGCAGTTCATGCTTCAGGGATGAAGGTCTTTACTAACGGGTGAAAGTGGAAGGGAGGAAAGGGGATGAGATTGGCTTTGATGTGATTACCATTGAGGACTCTTGTGCACAGCTGCCACAGAGTCCTGTGTCGACTGTGGAGCTTCAAACATTCCTCGCTGCTCTCGTCCTGATATCCTATCTAGATGGTTTTCTATTCACTATGTGCTCAGGTTCACAGTGTACTCTGCCTGTCCTAGCTTGCTGTGCTCTATCTGCCTTTGTGGTCCAAAAGAGACAAAAGTGGTTAGCTCGTCTCCCTGTGTGGCACAAGGACGTGGAGTTCTGTTGGTGCCCGGACCACGGTAGAGTCTCGGAAAGCAATTGGGGGGGGGGAGGCAAAGGCTGCTGCAGCAGCTCGCTCTATTGCAGACTGTTTCCTTACACTGACTTTATGGTACATATATACACAGATATATTCTTGGAAAGTGGTAGGCCTGGTATCCCGTACAGACGAGCAGCAAGTTATATAGAATTCAGCAGGAAGTGGTTATTTGGCCATCCTCATTCGACAGGAACTGCCACTTTAAAACAGTCTGTCGATTCTGGATCAGGCACATCCATTTTGCCTATAACCATCTGTTTGCAGGTGTTCCTGCCTGCCTCTGTGTAGCTTGTAGCGTGCAGCTGACTACGGAATACGTTAAAAGAAACATTCATAGGGTTAGGGCTTTCTAAGAAAGTATTTTGACAATTTAAAAAAAAATAACTGGTGGTTATTTTAAGTTCGTATTATAATTATTTGTGTCGGGCATTCTATTCATGTTAATAGTTTTTCTTTGATAATTTTAATTCGTTTTTATTGTGTATTGTAATAGAATTATTTTTATTACTAAGAGCGCTGAGTAACTTACGTGGTAAAAGTACTCAGTAAATATCACTACTTCTACTATATATATTGTGGTTTCAGTTGTGCTCAGTTTTACCTCTGTTTAGCAGTTTATATTAAATATATTTCACTGAAGGAGAAATTTTGCAATATATGGTGAAAAACTTTTATACATTTTTGCGAAACTTCAATGTTAATCTTAAAAAATTATTGAACAAAAGATGCTCAGTGAGGCAGAACTACAAAAAATATCTAAACAAAAAAGAACATTTGAAGCAATAAAAAAAATGAATATGACTGAAACAGTAAGGAAAAAAGGTCAATGTAATCTTTCCATAAACAAAAAATAATAAAATTTTCCACTGGCCATATTCATCCCCATGGTTTATAGAATAAATTGCTACAAAAAATATTTCCTATGTAATTTGTTCCAAGTCACACCAGAGATTAACTAGACTGTTGGTAGACAGCTTCGCACATCCTCTTCTTCATACGTGGAAACCAAATCCTGTCTGTACACTGACGAACCTGTTTCAACCATGTTCAATAAACAAGGAAGCCTCGTCTTCCACAACACGTACATTCCAAGCTCAGGTTGACAGTTGGTGCCCAGCGTCACATCCCCTTTTCCCAGCCTCTTAAAACTAATGTTAGGAGAGACTGCAGGTTTTTCCTGAACTCGTGTGTTATTTTCATCAGAAACCTTCACTATATAAATCTCTCAATATACAGAAACTTAATTTTAATATTAGTTATAGTTGTACCTTGAAATATCAGCATTATCTAAAGACTCAAAAATAAAAACTCACATATTCATTGAAAGACTTCTTCCCATAGTTCCTCAAAACCTATAAGAAATTACGACATAGTACTCTTCACTTCCATATTTCAGTCCCAGGTAAGTCTACTGCCAAGAATATTCCTAGAGCACTCCGGCCATCCCCTTTATACTATCAGTAGCAATAAGCTAAACAAAGAGTGAGCCGCCATACATATTACAGGATCACTCACACCAGGCTACACATTTCTTATACATAAGCAACTTCCTACTTCCAAAAACCAACCACTTGATCCCCTCGTCTTAAAATCAAACATCAGCAGTATACATAAATGCTAATACATTTCTATCCTTAACTTTTTATAGTTCTACTTACATTAATAATTTGAGCTATTATTGAATGCTAGTCTTTACTGCATATTTTGCAGTACTTATACTCTATCTCCTACGTAGAATTAAATTATTTCTTGTGCAAATCGTTATTTTGAGAAATATTAAAAAAAATGGTTCAAATGCCATGTCATGGTCAATTAACAGTTAGCATTTGAGTCGACGCATCTGGCCAGTCACAGTGAATATATAATGTGTGATAGCAACTTAAAAAAATCTTAGTTATTGTGAAGCTATATATTGTATATATATATATATATATATATGTATATATATATATATATATATATATATATATATATATATATATATATATATATATATATATATATATATATATATATATATATATATATATATATATATATATTATAGCATCTATTTTATAATTCATAATATCATCTATTCTCCAAATGTATTTGTTCTTGCAATCTTGTGTCCAAATGTCTAGCTGTTTCCCCCATATAAACGCAATCGTATCCCCCACGGTGGGTACTGTACACTCTATTGTGAACACAGGAAGCAATTCCAGGCCAGATGCACCTGGCCGTAACTAATGTCAGCAATACTGCAAACAACTAGGCAAGACGAGGGCAAGACAAACACAGAAGGGGTATTTTTTCTTTACCGGTATATTCCTTCATCGCTACGTACAATATTTACACAGTTACGTTATTAAGTTAGCAGTATAATTATAAGACAGAGCAAAGAGTCAATCAAAGCAGGAGTGGATTCGACCAGAGTAAGGGAGAGTCTGCCCCCTCAGGCAGGCAGGCAAGCAGGTGTGATGTCACCTCGGCTGAGGAGCCGGCTCCCACCTGACTGGTGGGTTGACCGGCTCTCCAGAACTGATATACTCTGAATTGCCAACTGGCTGGTCGAGAGGGTATGCCAATGGTTTGTGGTGAGCGTCGAATAAATTGTAACATACTCGGCACACGCCATCCCTTTCTCCCCCTGCTGTGACTATTCGTGATGGGGTGTGGCTCACTGGTGAATTCTTTAATAGGCTTCCTGGTGAAAAACACTACACCAGTATTAGCTGTCTAGAGTAGAAGGGTGATAGAAAGTCTGTGTAGTAGTGTGTACGTAGTGAGACCACCACTGATAGTCAATTGATTACGCTCAGTTATTAAGGATAATTTTTTCAGAGTACTAAACCCGTTATTAACAGGGGCTACTCTGTAGTTGAAAGTTAGAAACATAAAATTCTTTTAAACTGGAATAAAGAAACTATATGCAATATGGAAACTTTAAGAATGATGGCTTTTCGTTTGAAGACAGCATTTTCAAGTCTATGGACATGAAAAAGGCTTGGTCTCCGATCGAAACGTCCCCTCAAGGTTTCCCTTCTCACACAATTAATATAGGTCACACGAACATACGTTAGGCCATGAGGACTCAACTGAAGTCACCATAGATTATCACTAATCAAAAAGTTTAGGGTTATAACAGTGCCGTTAGCGGGATATTAATACCATTCTGCTGAGAAAACTTTTTAAAGCTTGATAAAACTCTACAAAGATTGAAACGCTGAATAATTAAAACTTGTTGTGAAAAGCCTATCTCCTCCACTAGTGCCATTAACCCTCATCGTAGGTCAGCAGAACTTTCCAGAGTGCATCCAAGGTCATGAATCGTCACCGGGTTCAGTGAAGATAGCTGGAGCCACTGGAGGTCATCATTACGGGTCTGTGGGCTCAACAGGTAACCGCATGACACGATGCAAAGATTGAGCATTTAATTGAAGGCAGAGGGGACGAGGCTATTGGTTGAGACATTGCTCATCATTACGTATTCATCTGCCAATGAGGAGCCAGCACGCCCACCATTGGCTCACCACAAGACGAGTGTGGGGACGCGCTCCACTGAACGCTCATGATTCCTCTCTCTTACTGGAAATTACCGGGTGGAGCGCTAAAAACTCGCTCTAATTGTAGACTCTGAGTGTGTGACTGTGCGTGCGTGTGTAGTCATGCTTGTATCTGTATGTGTGTGTGTGTGTGTGTGTGTGTGTGTGTGTGTGTGTGTGTGTGCTTGAGCTAGATAACTCTTAGTACCCTGCCTACCCTCTTATCTAGTCATGACCGGGTTCACTCCTAGATGTGTGTGCCCTGTCATAACTCTTCTTAAAACTGCGTATGGAATTTGCCTCCACGTCTTCATTCAAACCGTTCTGCTTTCCATCTACCCTCAGGCTAATGCTCCATTTACTTTCTTTTTCATTCACTTGCCCAAGAAGTGTATCATGTGCACACATATTGAAGAAGCAACAAGCAGCAACTAACAATTCTATATTCCATTAACGTAGAATTTTGTCACTGAATATATAAAAAGTACAATAAATATACAACAATAAACATATAAACTATCAATACAAGAACAAGTCACCGACTCGAGTAAAGTTGCTATCGCTGGAAATGTTCACGGCCGCAGTTATTAAACTGAGCAGTACTTGACTGACTGCTGTGCAACCACGCAGGAGAGAAGCTTAGAGGTTGGAACACTGCCTTACAATGAATTAGTCTTTTCTCTTCTGTATATGGATTAGTTGTGCCTTTAATTTCCATCACTGCAGCAGCGTTTCTCATTTTAAGTCTGGACACATCTCTTCCTGTCTCACTATCAAGTATCTTGAGCGTGTCAGTCAAGTCTCTGGTCTGTCTGTCTTTTATTGTCATTATTTTCTGCTCTTTTATCCCCTTTAAGGTTGGGAATAGTGTCACTGCTAACCTCTGTTCTTTCTTTAGTTATTAAAAATGCTTTACCTGGAGTAGGTTCCATGATGTTGCTACATACTCTTGGATGGTCCTGAAATATGTCGCAATTTTAGCCTGAATGACCCCCATCCCCCGTTCCCTCCCCGTCCCCGAAGTTCCTGAAGCAGTTTAGCAGTCTCGCATCCTTACCAGAAGTTATTTAGCTGATGTACTGCTCTGGAGATATGCTCAGTGTTATTCTTAACCCTAGGTCCTGAGACAAGTCATACCTGCTCTTGAAGCTGCGTATAGAGTTTGCCTTCACAACGATTTCGTCTAGTTCGGTTCACTTACTCCTCACCCTAAAACTGATAATGATTTTTTATACATCTCTGTGGCTCATCTGTTTTTTTTTTTTTTAACTTTCTTCTGAGCTCCTTTTCTACCTTTTCTAGATCCTCATCAGCATGTGTTTATCCATTCTGCCCAATTCTAAGTATTTTGTATATGGTGATCATGTTCTTCCTTGTCCTCCTTCTTTCTAGTGATGTTTAGTATCCCATCTTTCCTGGCAGTTCATCCCCATCAGTTCCTGTACCAGTCTCGTAATTCTTTATATCTGCTCGTTTCTCAGTGCTTCCTCGGGTGCGAGACTCATGCTTGCACCTCGTACTCTAATGTGCAGAGTTGAGGAAACAAGTTCCAGGACAGTTTCTCCAGGGCAGAAATAG
>NC_091298.1:27801962-27804462 GCF_038502225.1 Cherax quadricarinatus
TATATATAGATATATATATATATATATATATATATATATATATATATATATATATATATATACATATATACATACATATATATACATATATATATATATATGTATATATACATATATATATATATATGTATATATATATACTGCAGCCAAGGCTGCAGTAAGAAGGGTGAGTCAAGAGGCTGCTGCAATGCTGAAACCAACTCAGCTCGGTTTCGGCGTTCAACAGGGCTGTGAAGCAGCTGCCCACGCAGCACGAGTATATATCAAAAATATGTCCTATGAAAAAGCCTTGGTCAAATTGGACTTTGCCAATGCTTTCAACTCAGTCAGAAGGAATGCTGCTCTCCAAGCAGTTTATAGAAACTTCCCTTCCCTTTATCCCTTCATAGAATCGTGTTATAGTGTGACTTCCAAACTATTGTTTGGGGACCATGAAATTGACTCGTGTGAGGGCGTGCAACAGGGGGACCCTCTCGCCCCCTTTCTATTTTGTTTGGTCATCAAGGAAGTCACGGAGGCACTCTCCAGCGAGCTCAATATCTGGTTCCTGGACGACGGTACCCTGGCTAGCACAACAGAATCTCTCCTGGAGGACATCAGTAAAATTAAAGACATGGGAGAAAGCCTGGGCCTTTCTTTAAACCCCACCAAATGTGAAATAATTTCTACCAATCAACAGTTGATCCAGAATATTAGTACCGTTTTACCAGGAGCACGAGCCATTGATCCAGCCAATAGCACTCTCCTCGGTGCTCCTCTTGGGTCCAATGCCATCGATCTGATCCTAGGAAAAAAAGTCTCAGACCTCCGGACGATGGAAAGCAGGATGAAAGACATTGACACACACGATGCCTTCTACCTACTCACCAGGTGCCTGTCAACCCCAAAACTTACCTATTTTCTGAGATGCTCCCCAGCCTCCAGCAGTCCAAAACTCAAGGAATATGACTCTCTCCTGAAGGCCATGCTAGAGAGTGTATTGAATCTTTCCCTTGACGATGGACAGTGGTTGCAAGCCTCACTTCCGGTCAGGCTTGGAGGGCTAGGAGTACGCAGATCCTCCCAGATTGCTCTACCAGCTTTCCTATCCTCTTCCATTGCATCAAACGAGTTGATAAGACAAATTCTTCCTGACACCCTCAGTGACTCAGCAGGAATAGAAGACCCTAGCTATGTCAGTGCCATCACCGAATGGGAGACTCTTGCTGCTCCAGCACCAAACCCTAGTGCAGCACTGGCTCACAAACAGTCAAGCTGGGATAGCCCAATTGCTGAAAAGGTGCTTGCCAACATGCTCAGGGCTGCAACATCAGATAGGGAGATTGCCCGTCTCCAGGCTGTGAGTGCACCTCACTCCGGGGACTTCCTCCAAACAGTTCCCATATCGGCAATGGGAACGCGACTCGACCCTAAGACCCTCCGTATTGCAGTGGCTCTGCGCCTTGCTGCCCCAATTCACACAGAATATATGTGTATTTGCGGCGAAGTGCAAGCAGACCAATACGGTCTACATGGTCTTAACTGTTCCAAAACCAAGGGCTGGCATGCAAGACACAATGAGGTCAACGACATCATTAAGAGAACCCTTGCTACAGCTGGATGCCCTGACGAGAGGGAGCCACGATCACTTGCAGCAAACAATACCCACAACCCAGCAAACCGCCCCGACGGGATCACTATCTATCCTTGGAAGAATGGCAAGCTCTTAGCATGGGACTATACCTGTGTGTCCACACTGGCTGACACCTATATCCATCACAGTGTGGGGCGACAGGGAGGAGCTGCTGACCACAGGGAGGAGTACAAGATCAGCAAGTACAGGGACATTAGCCAACAGTATCAATTTGTCCCAGTGGGATCAGAGACCTTAGGATCATGGGGAAAAAATGCCACACGTTTCCTTAAAGAATTGGGTTCCAGACTCATCGACACCACCAGGGACCCAAGGGCAGTCACTTTCATGTTCCAGCGCCTCAGCGTCGCCATCCAGAGGGGAAATGCTTGCTGCATACTTGGCTCACGTCCAGCCACGGAGGAGCTGGAGGAAATTCATCATCTTTGATACTTTGTGCCATTGTATTCATGTTTATGTTTTTTTCTGTAAATGTATTTTGTTTATTATATATATATATATATATATATATATATATATATATATATATATATATATATATATATATATATATATATATATATATATATATGTCTTGCCGAAAAGGCAGGACTTGCGATCTTGGCTTAAATAGCAACGTTCATCTTGCCATATAGGACAAGTGAAAATTTGTGTATGCAATAATTTCGCCAAAATCATTCTGAACCTAACGAAAAAAATATATTTCACTGTGTTTGTTTAGCATTAAATTATTGTAAACAAATCTAAAATATATTTAGTTGGGTTAGGCTAAAATAAATTGCGCTTGTTATAATAAGGTTAGGTAGGTTTTCTAAGTTCCTTTTGGTGCAAAATTATAAATTTTTACATCAACATTAATAAAAAAAA
>NC_091298.1:27809462-27811962 GCF_038502225.1 Cherax quadricarinatus
TGCAATCCCATTCATTGACAACTGGAACAGCTTTTGTGGCAAACATGATATGTATGCAAGGGATGGGGTACATCTCTCTGGGGCTGGGGTGGTAGCACTTGCAGACTCGATTGAGAAGGCCATTGGTGAAATGCCTATGATTTTAAACTGATGGAAGATAGAGGTATGGGTGTGCGTGGGAAACAAGCAGGTTGCAACACCAGGGTTGGAAACAGTAAATGTATAAAAGGCATTCAGCATGAAGTTATAAATAAAAACAATAGATCAGGTCAGCAAACAAAGGGGGACAGCAGAGGGCAGCAAGGGACTAGCTCCCTTAAGGTTTACTATACTAATAGCAGGAGTGTAAGAAATAAGATAGATGAGCTAAGATTAATTGCAAGTGCAGGAAACATAGATATTGTTGCTATAACAGAGACCTGGCTCAATCTGAAAGATAGAGAGATGCCCTCTGAATGTCACATACAAGGCTATAAATTATTCCACACTGACAGGGTCAACAGGAAAGGTGGTGGAGTAGCGATGTATGTCAGAGACAATTTAAATTGTTGTCTTACACAAGATATTAATTAGAAGCGTGAGCCACTGAATCTGTTTGGTTACAGCTTCTCGAGGGCCGAGAAAAACTAATTTTGGGTGTGATTTACAGGGCCCCAAATCTTGATAGGGAGTGCAGTAAACTTCTATGGGACGAAATTCGTAAGGCATCTACATACGAAAATGTTGTGCTAATAGGAGATTTCAACTATAGACAGATTGACTGGAGCAATTTGACAGGAAATTTAGAGTCAGGTGACTTTCTTGATACGATCCAGGATTGTTTTTTAAAACAGTTTGTGACAGAGCCAACTAGGGGAAATAACCTCCTTGACTTGGTTCTTGCCAGTAGGGAAACACTAATTAATAATCTTGAGGTTAATGATGAGCTTGGGGAAAGTGATCACAAATCACTCAGTTTTAATATATCATGGAATTCCCCTAATAATGGCAATCAAGTCTCTGTCCCTGACTTCCGCTTGGCTGATTTCATAGGACTGAAAAATTACTTAGGTGGGCTGAACTGGAATGACCTGACTAAGGGTCAGGTAGGTGGTGATGGTTGCCGATATGATGCTTTCCAGGGCATAGTTCTAGCTGCTCAGTCAAATTATGTTCCAAATAGGGAAATCAGATCAAACAAAAATGACCCTAAATGGATGAACAATAGATTAAAATGTCTAATTGGTCAAAAGAGAGGCATATATAGACAAATCAAAAGAGGAGAGGGGCAATTAAGAAATCGATATATTCAGTTAAAGAGAGAAATAAAAAAGGGAATTAGAAAAGCAAAAAGAGATTATGAGGTTAAAGTTGCAAGAGATTCGAAGACTAACCCAAAAGGATTCTTTCAGGTATACAGAAGTAAGATCAGGGACAAGATAGGCCCACTCAAAAGTTCCTCGGGTCAGCTCACTGACAGTGATAAGGAAATGTGTAGAAGTTTTAACACATACTTCCTCTCAGTTTTTACACAGGAGGATACCAGCGATATTCCAGAAATGATAAATTATGTGGAACGGGACGATAATAAACTGTGCACTATTAGGGTCACAAGTGACATGGTCCTTAGGCAAATAGATAAATTAAAACCTAACAAATCCCCAGGCCCTGATGAACTGTATGCAAGGGTTCCAAAGGAATGTAAAGAGGAGCTTAGCAAACCTTTGGCTAATCTTTTCAACATATCACTACAAACTGGCATGGTGCCAGATAAGTGGAAAATGGCAAATATGATACCTATTTTCAAAGCAGGTGACAGGTCCCTAGCTCCGAACTATAGACCAATATGCCTAACCTCCATAGTGGGAAAATTTATGGAATCAATAATTGCCGAGGCAGTTCGTAGCCACCTTGAAAAGCATAAATTAATCAACGAATCTCAGCATGGTTTTACAAAGGGGCGTTCCTGCCTTACGAATTTATTAACTTTTTTCACTAAGGTATTTGAGGAGGTTGATCATGGTAATGATTATGATATTGTGTATATGGACTTCAGTAAGGCTTTTGACAAGGTCCCACATCAAAGACTATTGAGCACATGGAATAGGAGGAGAAATTTTTTCCTTGATAGAGGCATGGTTGACAAATAGGCAGCAGAGAGTTTGCATAAATGGGGAGAAATCAGAGTGGGGAAGCGTCACGAGCGGTGTTCCACAGGGGTCAGTGATGGGCTCCCTGCTGTTCACAATCTACATAAACGACATAGATGAGGGCATAAAGAGCGACATCAGCAAGTTTGCCGATGACACCAAAATAGGCCGTCGAATTCATTCTGACGAGGACATTAGAGCACTCCAGGAAGATTTGAATAGACTGATGCAGTGGTCGGAGAGGTGGCAGATGCAATTTAATATAGACAAATGCAAAGTTCTAAATGTTGGACAGGACAATAACCATGCCACATATAAACTAAATAATGTAGATCTTAATATTACGGATTGCGAAAAAGATTTAGGAGTTC
>NC_091298.1:27821962-27846558 GCF_038502225.1 Cherax quadricarinatus
ATTATAGATCCATCGACCGACTTTTCCTGTTATTCCTTTAGCACGCATTTTGTGCGCTATTACGCCATGGTCACACTTGTCGAAGGCTTTTGCAAAGTCTGTATATATTACATCTGCATTCTTTTTGTCTTCTAGTGCATTTAGGACCTTGTCGTAGTGATCCAATAGTTGAGACAGACAGGAGCGACCTGTTCTAAACCCATGTTGCCCTGGGTTGTGTAACTGATGGGTTTCTAGATGGGTGGTGATCTTGCTTCTTAGGACCCGCTTAGCTATGCACAGTGTGATTGCAGAATACGCATACAAGCAAAGCTGACTGCAAAATTCTCCACACCGAACAGGCTAGTAACAACTGACACGCAAAATTTGTAAAGCAATGCCAGACAGCTACACTGTTCTAGAAGATTGACCGTAACGAAGCGAGCACACCGAACAAGCTAGTAGCGAGCTGTTGAACGATCACACAATAGCAAGGCTGACCATAAAGCAACTGACACGCAAAATTTGTAAAGCATAGGCAAAGCTAATGCAATGCCAGACAGCAAGCTGCACAATGTTCCTGCTACGAGCTTCACCCTAAGTTCAACCGTTTCTCTAAATCCAGCTCCAGATCCCGGACAGGCCCCCATATTACAACCCAGGAATCCAAATGGCCTGTTATCCTGGGTGTAAAGGGAGCAAAATTAAACACAGCAGAAAAAGTTTAGACTTATATTATCCTTCACCAATTTAGAACAGCAATATGTACGCTATGTACAGTGATAAGTATAGTGCACTCCACGGTAAGCAAGGCAGAAATAGAAGCCACAAGATAGCAGACCGTGCTTGAACCAGCTCTAGAATGGGAATGACAAGGGCAGACATGAGAGTGGTACCCACATAACCTCTGCAATTGCCAAAACCATCTTCTTATTGGCTGGAACCTGGTCACTAGTTGAACGACGGGGCCCCATCATCAACTCTCAGCAACCTGGTTCGCTGGTTGGGGGAGATAGCCTGTAAATTAGGGTGTGTACATGCGCCGAATAAAGGTTACATACTCTTTGCATGCCACAATATATATGCAATAAGATCACAGTAAACAGGTGATTTTAAAATATGCAAAACAACCACTGTGAAAGAGTAGTGAAATTCTAAGCGCCTTCTAAGCCCTTTAATTGCCTTCCTTTGATGTATTACTTTCATAGTTCCTTGACAATGTGAGTAGTCACGAAAGCGCTTGGAATTTCACTACTCTTTCACAGTGGTTGTTTTGTATATATATATATATATATATATATATATATATATATATATATATATATATATATATATATATATATATATATATATATATATATATATATATATATATATATATATATATATATATATATATATATATATATATATATATATATATATATATATATATATATATATATATATATATATATATATATATATATATATATATATATATATATATATATATATATATATATATCTTCTTCTTTCAACATACCTGCCGTATCCCACCGAGGTGGGGTGGCCCAAAAGAAAAAACTAAAGTTTCTCCTTTTAAATTTAGTAATATATACAGGAGAAGGGGTTACTAGCCCCTTGCTCCCGGCATTTTAGTCGCCTCTTACGACACGCATGGCTTACAGAGGAAGAATTCTGTTCCACTTCCCCATGGAGATAAGAGGAAATAAACAAGAACAAGAATTAGAAAGAAAATAGAAGAAAACCCAGAGGGGTGTGTATATATATGCTTGTACATGTATGTGTAGTGTGACCTAAGTGTAAGTAGAAGTAGCAAGACTTACCTGTAATCTTGCATATTTATGAGACAGACAAAGACACCAGCAATCCTACCATCATGTAAAACAATTGCAGGCTTTCGTTTTACACTCACTTGGCAGGACGGTAGTACCTGCCTGGACGGCTGCTGTCTACCAACCTACTACCTATGCGTATATATATATATATATATATATATATATATATATATATATATATATATATATATATATATATATATATATATATATATATATATATATTACACAGGGTTTGACAAGGTTAAGGTAAGGGTTCCCAACTTTATTTACAAGCTAAGAGCTGTTACATACATCAGCTCATTTGACATCAGCTCATTTGTTCCGAGACATACAATTAAGGAACAGGATGAAGTTGGAGCCATCTGTGGACCAGCAATTTCCTTTGATCAAGTCACTATTTCGCTAATATCATTATGCTTATACTCTCTCTCTCTCTCTCTCTCTCTCTCATACACTCTTGGGACTTATTTCTTTCTCATTCGCCGTCTCTTTTGTTTTGTTTTAGTTTCTTGGTAAAACAGGCTGTCATTCGTGATTTATTCAGTGCTAAGTGTTGGTGGTTCAGATTTGTGTGTTAAATGGTGGTTATGTAGTGAGATTACAAATGTTTATGTACGAAGCAGTTGTACATTAGTTCTTTTAATGTCCTTGGTGGTATATTAGTGGCATCAGTATTAATAAGGTGGCACTTCAGTAATACTGTGTGGAGGAATGGTAATGTGTTGGCGCTATTATTTGTAGGTGGTGATGTTACGAAGGTTGGTGATGTAGGTTCGGTGTGTGTGTTGTATGTCATTTAAAATTAGAGGACCGTGTGTGTTGTGGTGGTGGTGGCAGTGCTTATAGGAGATGGTAATAATAGTGGTTACTCGTGTGTGATTGTGGTGGTGGCAATAGTGTTTATAGGTGGCTGTAGAATTAGTAGTTGTTTATGGATGGAGGTGGTGGTGGTCATTTATAGGTACTTATGATAATGGAGGTCTGGAGGTGGAAATACTGGCAGCGTGATGGTGTTATTCGTGATTTATTATTGATGATACTACTGGGGATCCATTTCGTGTTGTCAGTGGCGGTGACAGGAGTTGTGGTTATAATAATGGTGATAGCAATAATATGGGGTAAGAGTGGTGTTAGTGTCAATGGTCATTGTGGTGATGGTGGTAGTATTAGTAGCTGTGCTAGTAGTGGTGATGACAAGGGTTGTGTTTACTATGAGCATGGGTTAGTCCAAAACAAAGGCTTGAATTATACGAATCAAGTCTCTTTTTATTGAGACCAGAGGTACGGCAGCACGGTAGCATATGTCCACGTCTACTACCAGGTACCAGCAGAAACAAGGAATCCTAATTGAATGGAAGGTGGTGTTCAAGTGACTAGGAAAACAGAGCTCCGTTTATAGAGCTGCATTGATTAAGGGCAAATGTGTAAGGGACAAAAACTGCAGGACCAGATTTGCTCGGCCCCATACATGATGACTTCGTCATGACAGTTAATTTTAGGTACCAGCAAGTATCTGAAATATAGAAACTAAGATGTTCCTACTGGCTTTGCATCTAAAACAAATGAAAAAATAGAAGAGGAAAGCTAAAAAAAATAAATTCTTCCCTCTGGATAGACAAAAAAAAATGATCGATAATCAAAAAACAAATCTTTTTGGATGACCGACACCTTGGGGCGTTAGTAGTGGTGGTGGACACTATACATTGCTGCTGCTCTATCCAACACAACACGCTCCAGGTGTAGCTCCTTGGATGACATTCTTCGAAAATTGATTGAGAACGACAGTGCTGCCTAGACAAATGATGTTATTGCAACAAAGGCTGAGGTCTCAATGCAAGTCAAAATAAGGACATTTCCAGTTCACCAATACGCTCTACAACATTATAAAAACAAAATAAAAAACTTATATTTGCAAAATGGCCATTTTTAATACGAAAATTACAATATCTATATACATATATAAAAGTCTCTACGTAAACATCCGAGCCTGTACCACTAATTTTGTAACAGGAGGAGGACTTTAGTCACACATTGCCATTGATTCCCAGCTCGGTTGATAAGCAATTTGCATAATCTTCATAAGAGTCACATGAATTGAAATTAGTGTCTCAGGCCATTACAGTAAAGACCTAATTTATGCGTCGGTTATATTCAGGAAAATTGAAATTTAACCGAAATAATAACTGGGCTGAAGAACATGTAAGAAAAATAGTGTTATGTTCGAAAAACAAATTACAAATTGTTGCGCATTTTTTATGTAGATTGTAAATGATAACAGTTTTTGTTACCACACACAGTAGCTGTCGTTGCTTGTTAGTCCGGAAATGTGTGGGGAAAATAGTGGTTGGTGTTTGCAGTCGTCATTGACATAGAAGTGTGTGGAAATAATTTATGCGGCTCTTCTGTGCTGAGGTGGAAAGCTGTAGTTCTTGTATTCATGTGAACGCGGAGTTACCAGTAGTCGATGGTTGTACCGGAGCGTTCAGGTGTTCCATATTGTATTAATGCTGTATATGAACCCAGAGAACCCTATTCCGCTGATGATAAGACATCACATGCTCCAGACCAATCTTTACCATAATGCTCCTAGATGTGTCAAGGTCCAATTCTCTCCAAAAGTCTGCATATTTACCAGTACCCTGGGGTGTTTCTTGTAGCTCTTGGAGTGTTAACTGTTTGGGTACACTTTCATTTACCTCATCCTCTTCCGTTAACTGTCTCACTTCTAACTGGGATATAAGCTCCTCCAGCATTTCTTCGTTTGGTTGTAAATGATGATACCGATAAACTGTGGAAAAGGACACTTATTTAAGAAAAGGACGTTTATTATTTAAGAAAACCTTACGCCATGAGTGGCGAAGCGTTTTCTTAAATAAATGTCCTGAACTGTACACAAGTGTCCACATATTCTTTTCGTCTGTTCATCTCCTAACAATTCATAAAATCGTCAATAGCTTTCTTAATTTTCTCTCTCGCTTTATTGGAGAATGAGTTGGGTGTTCAGTCTTAGTCACACAAATATCGTGAAGACTGTAGCTCAACTGTGGGGGAGAAGAGTGCTTAATGAAGACAATTATCATCTTCATGAATTACAAAATGCATTGTATCTCATACAGTACTAGTAAGAGAATTCTTTAACTTGCACTCAGTCTAGGAATGCATCTTTCTAGGAGGGTGTACATGTAAGACTAATGGGCATTTTTAACTCCAAGAATTTTCGTATTGATGAGTTCTTCTAAACCATTACTCGTCCGATGATGCGGGGCCCCTAATTACTTTGACCTGTTGTTCGAAAAAGCTCTAGGACTGGTTTGAAGAACCAGCAACACTTTATTTAAGAGCCTTAGCTACGATATTGTCTCCTTTTATCGGGAACTGCTACTAGTTCATAATATCTGGAAAATTATCAACACGCACAACTGCTTATTCCTTTTCTCTAGGATAGAAAAAGCTATTTTTCTGTGGAAGTTCTTTCCCAAGCCTCTTCTGTGACTGGATATTTAACAGTGGATGTCTCAGTTCTTTCCGTTGGATTATCTCAATGTCCTCACTGGTAACTGGAGAATCAGTGACAATAAAAGCTATACGCCTCAACAGGGACTCAATGACAATGCTCTGCTTTCCAGGAACGTCATAAATTTTAAGGAGCATACTCCAAGAAGGTTAATGTACGTGTGGAGTGTTTTCCTGAAAGCTGCTTGGACACAAACTAGGAAATCAGGGCAAATGATCATTGTAAACCATGAGGAAATACATTTGGAAAATAACTTGTATATGATGTTTCGGAATAAAAGATCTAGGCCCAAATAATGACAAGGATTTTGAAAATAAGTAATGGCGAGGTTGTAAACAGCTCACCGAACGAAGGGTTTGAACACATTTCAAGTCATTCGTAAAACTAACAGCCCAGTGCCTATCTACTGTACTGTGCTGACATAGTTCAACACATAGCGCAATGATCTTCTGGCTTTAGGATTGGTTTGCCATGGATTCGAATCCTTTGTTTTGTAAGAATGGCTTAGGCTCACTGGTTAGTGGCTGAATATCTCTTGAGATTGGTAAGGACTGTGCTACCACAAGTCACTGACAATCTTAAAATGAGACTGCAAATGTGCTGAAGCTACTGCCATCAGTTATTGAAATGGATTCTTTTCTGAAATCTTAAAATTTTAGAATAAGTGTTGATAGAAATTTCCTCTTGAGCACTAAAATGTTCCTTGATCTGTGACCATTTGGAACATTTTTCTTCAGGAACTGAGTTAAAGGAGAAGCAAAAGATGAAAATCGGCTATTAATGGTCAATAAAAGCCTGCTAAAAATGTGAAAGATCTGCTGACAAGGACTTAGGGAAATTCTGAACAGTTGCTAATTTTTAATTCTCATTGGTGACTAAGGAACTATATTCAATGAACATTTGTCTTAAAAAACTGACACTTTGGGAGATATATATAAAAATTTGCCTCGGTTAATTTACTTTCTAAAGATATGTACGATGCTTCGATGCATCCTGGTACATGACGATTAAGTCTGGGCACACCATGAGTCGTCATGAAGGTGGAGAATGTGGCAGTTTAAATGTAATTTGAACAGCATGCTAGTATTGATAAATATCCGTAAGGGTCGTAAAAGCAGTCTGATTTTACGAAATTTGTTAAAACAATTAAAGTACGTCCAAGGTTAAAAACTTTAATTTTCAGTATTCAGAATATAATTTTTGAGAGCAGGCAAAGAAAATATATCAGGAACAGCTTTTGCTTCATGTGATCAATTACTGAATACCAGGTAGTGTTCACAGCAAGGCAACGCTAAACTGAATTCCTCAGTAACTCTATCTTTAAGAGGCACGTAAGTTCCCCCGTCTTTAACATATTCATTATAATCTACCTTGTCCATAATTACTATCACATTTGCTTTGTCTGTTTCGTAAGGTGAAGTCCAGGATCTTTCCTTAACAAATCTTTGAGCTCAGACCTCTACAACAAAGTTGTTCTCAAAGATTTGTTAAGTTATACCGTGAATTAAGGAAAGATCCTGGACTTCACCTTACGAAACAGACGAAGCAAATGTGATAGTAATTATGGACAAGGTGGATTATAGTGGAAAAATGAACATGTTATTAGAAGACGGAGGAACTTACGTGCTTCTTAAGTATTGTGGTAGTGAACTCTTACATACATACACACACACACACACACACACACACACACACACACACACACACACACATTCACCACACACTCACACACACATACTCTGAGACTGAGACTGCAGCAGTCTGTGAGTAGGCATATATATAGGTTTTATTCCTTTTCAGCAGGGATAAAGTGACCCATAGATTAACCTCTCAATACAATGGTTTCAAGAGAATTATTCAGGACTTCCAATTGGTGAGAAATTTTGTCTGAGTAATCTGAGGAAGTTATCTACCGCCATGCAAATGGCAAAATTATTGATAGGAATTTCCTCTTCAAGTGTGACACCACCAGCTGGTTTGCAGAAATGTAACCCTTATTTCTTACTGGAAAATCTATAATACGAGATCAGTAAAGATGTGCAGTCTTCTGAGATCTTCAACGAGTAAGGATAATTTTACGAACAAGCACTTGGCTCCGCACGAATTACTTTTAAATAAAACTTCTCGATTGGGAACACCAAGCAAAATCATTGGGTGAGTTAGTTACAACATAGATATCTTGGATCGTTTGGGCAGTAACTATACTTACTGAAAACATGATGCAATTCAGATAACCTTCTGATAGTATTCCATCTCGTAATCACCATCTGAATCTTGCATAGAGTAAAAGCTAGAGTCCAGATTTGCTGAACATCCAATGACGGCTTTCTTCACCATATGGGGACTGAATTTAGATTTTGCCTCAGAACTGGCTAGTTTATTTTGTTTCCCACATACATCGTGAAGGTTGTAGCACAAGAGCATATGGTTACACAACGCCTAGGAAATAAACTCCAAAAGAGGTTGGCGGGGGGTACATCTGGATATATATATATATATATATATTCACAATCTATATTTCATCTGTTGAAAGCAAATTTGGGATATTTGCTTAAAATATCTGGTATCTTTGTTTTCATTAATAAGATATCATGACATCACATAGATTATTATACTATCTCTATATTCTTTAAGTGAACACTGAAGCATATGGTGTGGAGCAGGTGATCATAAGACTGACCGTAGTTTAATAGTCTGTGTATATACCAAACTGCCAGAAATATTTGCAACTAAACTAAAGTTTGGCTACTACAACATCAGTCAGTTTTTTACAATACATATTGCTTCGTTACATTATCATTCAAGTTCTTTCAGTTTCATTATTTCTATCCTATTTTTTATGTATATAATGCTTGACACGGGCATACTATAGATGCATTCATCTTTTCCGTTCAAGGCATATTTTTTGGCTAATTTATCAAATTTATCAAGTAGGAATAATTCATTATGTGATGGAATATACAATAATTGCCCATTTCAATCTTTCTCTCTGATTTTTGATGTTTATAACTGGTCTCTCCTTTACAGTAAATCGTAAAAACACAGCTGATAAGTTTCAATGTTTTTACAGTGTTTGACTACGTTCAACTTCAGCTCCTGGGTGTAATTATATTATTATTATTTTCATTAAGTAATGAACCTTTAGGGTTCTTCTGGCGCCTAGGAAATTGAAGGTAATAAGATTTAATCAAAGAGAAAGGAGGGTAGCTCCAATTCCCTGCGAGGAAAGGGTTCTGAATCTCTTGGGTGTGTTGTTCCACAGCTGCATAGTGATCATCTGTCCTGGAACTTTTTAGGGTATTAAGCTACATGTACGAGGCTTCTTGAATGTATACATCTTACAAC
This sequence comes from Cherax quadricarinatus, assembly GCF_038502225.1. Classification (NCBI taxonomy): domain Eukaryota; kingdom Metazoa; phylum Arthropoda; class Malacostraca; order Decapoda; family Parastacidae; genus Cherax; species Cherax quadricarinatus. The sequence continues at coordinate 27,830,645 of NC_091298.1, forward strand.
TTTTGAGTTCCATCTTTCATGCCTCTTGGGACTGAGGGAGTTGGGCTGCAGCTCCTCTGCATATTGAGGGTTTTGATGTATAACTGCTAAGCTTCTTTTGTGGGCTAAGCTGAGTACGGAGTGGTTGAGGTTATGTAATATGAGGGAATACCTCTCTCGGATCACGCAACGACCTAAACAAGTCTAGTTAATATATTTATTATTTTTGAGATATGCACAGCACATTGGCGCAATCTAGTGATTTGTCAAGTTAGCTGACTTTTGGGAAGAAAACACTTACGAGAGGAACACCCTATATGACAAGGGACTCAAGTACTTCTCTTGAAAAAAAGACAGAAGCCAAATTAGTTCTTATTGGAACTATGACTCTGTGGGAGCTCTATCAAGTCACGACTTTATGAAGATTTAAATAAAGAAACGTTCTCTCAATAAAAGCTCATTTTGCAATTTTTTTTACCATTGTCAACAGTGCACTAATTGAAAACAGGACACTTCCCTAATGACCCAACTAGGAGCTACAACACTGACGCTATCAGAGACTATCCCGATGTCTTGCAAAGAATCGCTAGCAGCATCTCCTGGTGCCTGTACCTTGAGACCACAACAAAACAAGGAAGAACCTGCATCCATGTCCACGGATCTGCATGCACCATGACAGGATATACATTAAAGTTCATCTCACTTGTCAACTTAGTGTTATGGGCGCTTCTTGTTCGTTATTCACATGGCAGAATAATGTCATCAGTCCATCAGCTGATTCACACGTCACTGAGGGATGCAGCCTACCCGAGATTTAGTACTACCCATCTTTCAAGAGGGCTGCCTTTATGCTGGTTAAGGGATCTTAATCGATAAAGAATTGGAGCTACCCACCCTTTCCTAGAATCATAGCTAATTACTTCCTATTCTACTGGGTCTATATGACCCCTCCGGGTTAAATACTTCCGATCAATACTTCTAACTTCTAAAACATAGTGCCTTCCCTACAGTGAAGATCATCTTAAGCCAGTAGGAACTGATCCACTGATTACTGGAGTGTGAGACGTAACTCCGGGAAGCCAGTTGCTGGCCATCCTTTGACGATGACCAGTGTCGGGAGAGACATCCTGTTTCCTGACTAATGAATCGCCAGCAGTTGCTCTGTTTGCTTTGTCTCGTTCCTACATGCAAAGCCGGAACGTTGATGTCTCACCAGTTGTTAAGAGCTTAAATGAAATGAAATCAGATTCTGGGTTATTCTAGATGAATTGTAGCAGCGAGAAAATATTTTTATTCTTGAGGTGTCAGCTCCACGTTTTTCCTGCTGTGTGTGTACTCACCTAGTTGTACTCACCTAGTTGAGGTTGCAGGAGTCGAGTCCGAGCTCCTGGCCCCGCCTCTTCACTGATCGCTACTAGGTCACTCTCCCTGAACCGTGAGTTTTATCATACCTCTGCTTAAAGCTATGTATGGATCCTGCCTCCACTACATCGCTTCCCAAACTATTCCACTTACTGACTATTCTGTGGCTGAAGAAATACTTCCTAACATCCCTGTGATTCATCTGTGTCTTCAACTCCAACTGTGCCCCCTTGTTACTGTGTCCAATCTCTGGAACATCCTGTCTTTGTCCACCTTGTCAATTCCTATCAGTATTTTGTATGTCGTTATCATGTCCCCCCTATCTCTCCTGTCCTCCAGTGTCGTCAGGTTGATTTCCCTTAACCTCTCCTCGTAGGACATACCTCTTAGCTCTGGGACTAGTCTTGTTGCAAACCTTTGCACTTTCTCTAGTTTCTTTACGTGCTTGGCTAGGTGTGGATTCCAAACTGGTGCCGCATACTCCAATATGGGCCTAACGTACACGGTGTACAGGGTCCTGAACGATTCCTTATTAAGATGTCGGAATGCTGTTCTGAGGTTTGCTAGGCGCCCATATGCTGCAGCAGTTATTTGGTTGATGTGCGCTTCAGGAGATGTGCCTGGTGTTATACTCACCCTAAGATCTTTTTCCTTGAGTGAGGTTTGTAGTCTCTGGCCCCCTAGACTGTACTCCGTCTGCGGTCTTCTTTGCCCTTCCCCAATCTTCATGACTTTGCACTTGGTGGGATTGAACTCCAGGAGTCAATTGCTGGACCAGGTCTGCAGCCTGTCCAGATCCCTTTGTAGTTCTGCCTGGTCTTCGATCGAGTGAATTCTTCTCATCAACTTCACGTCATCTGCAAACAGGGACACCTCAGAGTCTATTCCTTCCGTCATGTCGTTCACAAATACCAGAAACAGCACTGGTCCTAGGACTGACCCCTGTGGGGCCCCGCTGGTCACAGGTGCCCACTCTAACACCTCGCCACGTACCATGACTCGCTGCTGTCTTCCTGACAAGTATTCCCTGATCCATTGTAGTGCCTTCCCTGTTATCCCTGCTTGGTCCTCCAGTTTTTGCACCAATCTCTTGTGTGGAACTGTGTCAAACGCCTTCTTGCAGTCCAAGAATATGCAATCCACCCACCCCTCTCTCTCTTGTCTTACTGCTGTCACCATGTCATAGAACTCCAGTAGGTTTGTGACACAGGGTTTCCCGTCCCTGAAACCATGTTGGCTGCTGTTCATGAGATCATTCCTTTCTAGGTGTTCCACCACTCTTCTCCTGATAATCTTCTCCATGATTTTGCATGCTATACATGTCAGTGACACTGGTCTGTAGTTTAGTGCTTCATGTCTGTCTCCTTTTTTAAAGATTGGAACTACATTTGCTGTCTTCCATGCCTCAGGCAATCTCCCTGTTTCGATAGATGTATTGAATGTTGTTGTTAGGGGTACACACAGCGCCTCTGCTCCCTCTCTCAATACCCATGGGGAGATGTTATCTGGCCCCATTGCCTTTGAGGTATCTAGCTCACTCAGAAGCCTCTTCACTTCTTCCTCGGTTGTGTGCACTGTGTCCAGCACATGGTGGTGTGCCCCACCTCTCCGTCTTTCTGGAGCCCCTTCTGTCTCCTCTGTGAACACTTCTTTGAATCTCTTGTTGAATTCCTCACGTACTTCACGGTCATTTTTTGTTGTCTCTCCTCCTTCCTTCCTTAGCCTGATTACCTGGTCCTTGACTGTTGTTTTCCTCCTGATGTGGCTGTATAACAGTTTCGGGTCAGATTTGGCTTTCGCTGCTATGTCGTTTTCATATTGTCTTTGGGCCTCCCTTCTTATCTGTGCATATTCGTTTCTGGCTCTACGACTGCTCTCCTTATTCTCCTGGGTCCTTTGCCTGCTATAATTCTTCCATTCCCTAGCACACTTGGTTTTTGCCTCCCTGCACCTTTGGGTGAACCATGGGCTCATCCTGGCTTTTTCATTATTCCTGTTACCCTTGGGTACAAACCTCTCCACAGCCTCCTTGCATTTTGTTGCTACATATTCCATCATCTCATTAACTGGCTTCCCTGCCAGTTCTCTGTCCCACTGAACCCCGTTCAGGAAGTTCCTCATTCCTGTGTAGTCCCCTTTCTTGTAGTTTGGCTTCATTCGTCCTGGCCTTCCTGCTTCTCCCTCCACTTGTAGCTCTACTGTGTATTCGAAGCTTAAAACCACATGGTCGCTGGCCCCAAGGGGTCTTTCTTATGTGATGTCCTCGATATCTGCACTACTCAAGGTGAATACTAAGTCCAGCCTTGCTGGTTCATCCTCTCCTCTCTCTCTCTTGTAGTGTCCCTTACGTGTTGGTACATGAAGTTTTCCAGTACCACCTCCATCATCTTAGCCCTCCATGTATCTTGGCCCCCATGCGGGTCCAAGTTCTCCCAATCGATCTCCTTGTGGTTAAAGTCACCCATGATCAGGAGCTTTGCCCTGCATGCATGAGCTCTTCTGGCCACTGCAGCCAGTGTGTCAACCATCGCTCTATTGCTCTCGTCGTACTCTTGCCTTGGCCTCCTGCTGTTCTGTGGTGGGTTATACATCACTGCAATTACCACCTTTGGACCTTCAGAGTGAAGCGTTCCCGCTATGTAATCACTTTCTTCTCCGCTGTCTCCTGTGTGTGTGTGTGTGTGTGTGTGTGTGTGTGTGTGTGTGTGTGTGTGTGTGTGTGTGTGTGTGTGTGTGTGTGTGTGTGTGTGTGTGTGTGTGTGTGCGCCTGTGTGTGTGTGTACTCAACTAATTGTGGTTGCATGGGATGATTCATAGCTCCTGGCCCCGCCTCTTCACTGGTCGCCACTAGGTCCACGATCCCTGCTCTGAGCTTAATCATACCTCCTCTTAAAGCTTTGTATGGCACCTGTTTCCACTACCTCACTTTCCAGACTCTTCCACTTCCTGACAACTCTATGACTGAAGAAATACTTCCTAACATCCCTGTGATTCATCTTAGTTTTCAATTTCGAATTGTGACCCCTTGTTGCTGTGTCCCATCCCTGCAACATCCTGTCTCTGTCCACCTTGTCGATTCCTCTCAATATTTTATACGTCGTTATCGCGTTATTCCTGTCCCTCCTGTCCTCCAGTGTCGTCAGGTCGATTTCCCTTAACCTCTTAATCTCCGGGACTAGTCTTGTCGGAAACCTTTGCACTTTCTCTAATTTCCTTACGTGCTTGGCTACGTGTGGGTTCCAAACTGGTGCTGCATACTCCAATATAGGCCTGACATACAGGGTGTACAGAGTCCTGAACGATTCCTTATTGAGATGTAAGAATGCTATTCTTAGGTTTCCTAGGAGCCCATATGTTGCAGCAGTTATTTGGTTAATGTGCGCCTTAGGAGATGTGCCTGGTGTTATACTCACCCCAAGATCCTTTTCCATGAGTGAGGTTTGTAGTCCCTGGCCCCCTAGACTGTACTCTTTGAACTTCCGCAATCTTCATGACTTTGCACCTGGTGGGGTTGAATGAACTCCAGGACTAAGTTTCTGGACCAGGCCTGCAGCCTGTCCAGATCCCGTTCTAGTTCTGCCTGGTCCTCGTCTGATTGTACTCTTCTCATCAACTTCACATCATCTGCAAACAGGGACACTTCTGAGTCTATTCTTCCGATATGTCGTTCACATATACCAGAAACAGCACCTGTCGTAGGACTGACTCGTGTGGAACCCCACTCGTCACAGACGCCCACTGAAACACCACGTCACGTACCATGACTTGCTGATGTCTTCCTAGCAGGTATTCCCTGGTCCATTGCAGCGCCTTCCCTGTTATACTTGCCTGGTCCTCCAGCTTTTGCAAAAATCTCTTGTGTGGAACTGTTTCAAAACTTTCTTGAAATCCAAGAAAAAGCAATCTACCCACCCCTCTCTTTCTTGTCTTACTGCTGTCACCCTGTCATAGAACTCCAATAGGTCTGTGGCACAGGATTTCCCATCCCAGAAACTGTGCTGGTTGTCGTTGATAAGCTCATTCCTTTCTAGGTGCTCCACTACTGTTCTCCTGATAATTTTCTCCATGACTTTGAAACTATACAAGTCAGTGGCACTGGTCTGTAGTTTAATGCTTTGTCTGTCTCCTTTTTTTAAAAATTGAGATTACATTTGCTGTCTTCCATACCTCAGGTAGTCGCTCTGTTTCTATAGATGTGTTGAAGATTGTTGTTAGTGGCACACACAGCGCCTCTGCTCTCTCTCGGGACCCATGGAGAGATGTTATCCGGCCCCATCGCATTTTAGGTATCTAACTTGCTTAACAGCTTCTTCACTTCATCCTCATTTGTATGTACTGCGTCCAACACTCGATGGTGTACCCCACCTCTCCGTCTGTCTGAAATCCCTTCTGTCTCCTCTGTGAATACGTACTTCTTTGAATCTCACGTTGAGCTCCTTGCATACTTCTCGGTCGTTTCTTGTGATCTCCCCTCCTTTCTTCCTCAGCCTGATTACTTGGACCTTGACTGTTGTTTTCCTCCTAATGTGACTGTACAGCAGCGTCGGGTCAGACTTGGCTTTCGCTGCTATGTCATTTTTGTATTGTCACTGGGCCTCCATTCTCACGTGTGAATATTCATTTCTGGTTCTACGACTGCTCTCATTATTTTCCTGATCATACTTCTTCCATTCTCTAGCATACTTGGTTTTTGCCTCTCTACACCTTTGAGTGAACCAAGGGCCCATCCTGGCCTCCTTGTTATTTCTGTTTCCCTTGAGAACAAACTTATGCTCAGTTTCCTTACAGATATCCCATCATATAATTTACTGACTTTCCCGCCGGTGCTCTGTCCCACTGACAATCGTGCAGGAAATTCTTCATACCTGTGTGGTCCCCTCTCTTGCAGTTTGGCTTCATTCGTCCTGCCCTTCCTGCTTCCCTCTCCACTTGTAACTCTACTATGTATTCAATGCTCAGAACTATGTGGTCACTGGCCCCGAGGGGTCTTTCAAGTGTGATATCCTCAATATATGCACTACTCAAGGTGAATGTTAAGTCCAGTCTTGCTGATTCATCTCCTCTCTCTCTGGTAGTGTCCCTGACGTGTTGGTAGATGAGGTTTTCCAGTACCACCTCCATCTTAGTCCTCCATGTTTCTGGGCCCCCATGTGCATCCAGGTTCTCCCAGTCATTTTTTTTGTGATTGAAGTCACCTACAATAAGTAGCTTTGCCCTACTCGCATGAGCCCTCCTGGCCATTTCACCCAGTATGTCAACCATTGCTCTGTTACTCTCATCATATTCTTGCTTTGGCCTCCTGCTGTTCTGTGGTGGATTATACATCGCTGCAATTATCACCTTTGGACCTCCAGACTAAAGTTTTCCCATTATGTAGTCTCTTGCTTCTCCTCTGTCTTCTCTCTCCAGCTCATCAAAATCCTGTTGGTTTTTGATGAGCATTGCCACTCCTCCACCCCCTCTGTTCCCTCTGTCTTTCCTCAAGATCTGATATCCCATTGGAAAGATGGCATCTGTTATCATTCCTGTGAGCTTAATTTCGGTGAGAGCTATGATATCCGGTGATGTCTCATTGATTCTTTTGTGCCACTCCCGCTTATTCGTTATTCCATCAGTGTTGGTGTACCGTTCTTTCAGCTTCCTCTCCAACACTGTGTTCTGGGGGGTCTGTAGGGGTGGGGAACCTGGCAGTGTACTGTGGGATTCTACAACATAGTGTGGGGTAGGGGCTGTAAGTGAGGATTGTGGTTTGTGTTGTGATAGCATGTCTGGCTGTGGGGCTCTAAAGGTGGTTCTGTGTGTACTTGCACATGTTGCTCTGCCTGGCTCTGGTTGTCCTCTGCTGACTCTGTCCTTGTCTCTCTTCCTAGTCCCCTTCATTTCTCTGTCTTCTCCCTCAGTTGCAGTCATTCTGTTCTTGTTCTCTTGCAGTGTAGGAACATCCTCTTGTATACTGATGATTCCTTCAGCCATGCTTTCTCTTGCATGACCCTGTTCTGCACCATTTCTGTCTTAAAAATCAAATTGGCCAATTTCTCCCCTTCAAGTACTCTCCTGTTCTCTGAAAATATAATATCTCATTCATGTTCCCCTCACTTATTTCTTTGATGAAGTTTTCAATCTCCTGTTTTTCTTTCTGCTGTCTTTCATTATGTGTCCCTTCGCTCTCCTGAAGCCCATGAATAAACACTGTTCTCCCTCTCCTCCTCCCATTGCCTTTCCCTCTGTGTCTCTGGGTCCCATTTCTACATAGCCATTGTCGCCCTTATTTTTTCCTGTAACTCTTGGTGGCATGATTGTGCCTCTGCATAGGACCTGTTACCTTATCTTTCTCCCCCCTCACTTACTACTATCCTTGCTCCTAACAGCTCTCCCCCTACATTCCACGGCCATGTTTGGTGGACTGATAGGGCATTAGCATAAGTCTTGTCTCCTTCCTTTCCATTGGGCTCCTTGTTTAATAGAGGTGTACCTGTTTCAGAAGCCTTGTCTCCTGTGGGCAATAGCCCTGTAACTCGCTTCAGCATATTTACCTCATATTCTAAGAGCCGATATCCTGGCTTCTGTGGCTTTAGCTTGTGACTCCCATTTCTTCCTCTCTGCAACCATTCTTTTCTCCATTTTCACAGAAAGCTCACCTAGTTTGCTCTTCCACTCTTGTTCCATCCTTTTACATTGCTCTGCCATTAATTATTCCTTACCAGGACCATCTTCCTCTGAGCCCGTGTGTGTGCGTGTGTATGCATGTGTATGTGTGTGTGTGTGTGTGTGTGTGTGTGTGTGTGTGTGTGTGTGTGTGTGTGTGTGTGTGTGTGTGTGTGTGTGTGTGTGTGTGTGTGTGTGTGTGTGTGTTAGCAGCTTCTTCACCTCCTCCTCTGCTGTGTGCATGTCATCCAACAATTGTTGGTATATTCCTTGTTGGTGTCTCTCTCTGTTCTGTTTTCCCAGAATCCTTTCTGTCTCCACTGCAAATACTTCCTTAAATCTCGTGTTGAGCTCCTCACATACCTCTTGGTCGCTTCTTGTGAGTTCCCCACCTTCTTTCCTCAGCCTGATCACCTGGTCTTTGACTGTCTTCCTCCTATTGTGGCTATACAGCAGTTTCGGGTCAGACTTGACTTTCGATGCTATGTCGTTTTTGTACTGTTGCGGGGCCTCCCTCCTTATCTGTGCATACTTGTTTCTGGCTCTTTGACTAATCTTCTTATTTTCCTGAGTCCTTTGCCGATTGTACTTTTTCCATTCTATAGTGCACTTAGTTTTTGCCTCCCTACACCATCGAGTAAACCATTGTCTTCCCAATGTTTCTGTTGCCCATGGGAACAAACCTTTCCTCTGCCTCCTCGCATTTTGTTGATACGTATTCCATCATTTCGTTTACTGACTTTCCTACCAATTCTCTGTCCCACTAAACCTCCTGCAGGAAGTTCCTCGTACCTTTTATAGCTTGGCTTTTCCCATTCAACTCCTGTAACCCTCTCCATGTATTATAAGCTCCATGTATTCTAAGTTTAGAACCATGTGATCACTAGCTCCAAGGGGCCTCTCGTATGTGATGTCCTCAATGTTTGAACTGCTCAGGGTGAACACGAAGTCTAGTCTTGCTGGTTTGTCCTCCCCTCCCTCTCTCTCTGGTAGTGTCCCTGACGTGTTGATGCATGAAGTTTTCCAGTACCACATCCATCATCTTGGCTCTCCATGTCTCAGGGCCCGCATGTGGCTCCAGGTTTTCCAAATTGATCTCCCTGTATTGAAATCGCCCATTACCAGTAACTTTGTTCTGCTCGAGTGAGTTCTTCTTGCCACCTCACCAGTGTGTCCACCATCGTTCTGTTGCTCTCTTCGTGTTCCTCTCTTGGCCTCCTGCAGTTCTGTGGTGGGTTATACATCACTCCTATGACTACCTTTTGTTCCCCAGACTGAATGGTACCTATTATGCACTCCCTTTTCTCCACTTTCGTCCATGCCTTCCATTTCCTCAAATCCCCATCGGTTTTTGATAAGCAGTGCAACCCCTCCTCCCCCCATGCTCCTTCTATCTTTCCTCAGGATCTGATATGTCAGTGGGAAGATTGCATCTGTTATTGTCTCAGTGAGTTTCGTTTCTGTGACTGCTGTAATGTCTGGGGACTTCTCATTGATTCTTTCATGCCACTCCTCATATTTGTTCGTTATTCCATCCACATTCGTATACCAAACCTTCAACTTCTTTTCTAAAACTGTGGTCGTGGTTGAATATTGGGGTTGGGGAGTGGGAGCTCTGGCGGGGACCTATGGAGGGTTGTGGTGGGTGTGGGGTTTGTGATGAGGGGGTGGGAGCAGGGTGCCCATACGGGGCTGCTGTAAGGGTGGGGTTTGAGATGGGGTGAGTACAGAGGGAACAGTGTATGGGTTTTGGTTTGGAGTGTTCAGATGCATTGGGGTTGTCATAGTTGGAGTCCTTCTGCAGGTGTTTCTGGGAGGTGTGTTTGCTCTTCCACCTGGGTCTGGGTTCTGCTCATCTTCATCATTGCCTCTCGTTCCTCCTTTCGTCTTTGTACCTTCTCTTTCAGTATTGTCTTTTCCTCTTGTGTTCTGTCTCGATCAAGGTACACTCTCTGGTTCTCCGGTTTGTCCCTCAGTCATTCTTTATCCTGCAGGATCCTGGTTTGAGGTGATTCTGCCTTGAAGATTACTCTGACAGGCCGTATTCTTCCACTTGCAAACTACCCAATTCTCCGAAAATTCGTCACCAGGGTCATGATGCTTTTAATCTCTTTTGGAGCCCATAGTCAAAACCTGACCTTTCCCATTTATCCTCCCGCTGTTACTTCCTTTGCATCCCCTGAGGTGTTTTAGTTCCTTCCACTGAAGCGTTCCTGCCTTCAATCCCTTCCCTGGTCAAAGCCCTTATGCTCAGTGGTCTGTCTTTCCTGCTCAGCTGTTCCAGGCCACTGGAGTTCTCTAGAGTCTCTGCATGGTGCATAGCTCCTTCATTGCCTTCAGACCCCTCATTTGTTCTTAGTATGCTCCTTGTCTTGTCCTGGGCCTCACATGGGTCTGATAGGACCTTCACATACAGTATAGCTCTTTTGTTCCCTACAGGCCACTTGTCTGTAATTGATATAGAAGTCCCTGATGTCATGGCTGTGCTGTCTTCTGTTTCTTTAGGCTGTTCCTCTTCTAAGCACCGTGTCTTAGCTTCTGCTGCTTTGGCTCGTAGCTCCCATTTCTTGCTCTCTGCAGTTATTCTCTCCATTTTCTTGCCAAGCTCTTCTTCTAGCTTCCTTCCTCACTCTTCCTCCCTTTTTGTGAGATCTTCTGAGCCCACTGGCTGTTCATGTATGTGTGCTGGCGTGTGTGTGTGTGTACTGGCTGTGAACGTTAGCTGTCGCCAGAGCTTTCTTATCCTCGCTACTTTGATTTAAATGAAATAAGTCAAGCTGTCAGACTTTTTGGTTATCCTAGGTATCCATGTATGCTGCTATGTATGATGACCTATGCACTGTACTCATATATACCTGAATAGATTTACTTACTGAATAAACTATGTTAGCACCTGCACGTGCACTCCTACCATGTGGTGCCCCCTCTTAAGCCCCTCCCCAATTCTTCTCCTTTACTATGTGATCAGTGCTTTGAGTACGATATTCAGTTCTCCAGAGCAGGGTTAATGACCTTCAGCTATCAGTAATTCAGGGTGTACTCACCTATTTGTGGTTGCAGGGGTCGAATCACAGCTCCTGGCCCCGCCTCTTCGCTGATTGCTACTAGGTCCTCTCTCTCCCTGCCCCATGAGCTCTATCATACCTCGCCTTAAAACTATGTATGGTTCCCGCCTCCACTACGTCACTTTCTAGGCTATTCCACGGCCTGTCTACTCTATGACTGAAGAAATACTTCCTAACATCCCTTTGATTCATCTGAGTCTTCAACTTCCAATTGTGACCTCTTGTGTCTGTGTCCCTTCTCTGGAACATCCCGTCTTTGTCCACCTTGTCTATTCAATGCAGTATTTTATATGTCGTTATCATGTCTCCCCTGACCCTCCTGTCCTCCAGTGTCGTCAGGCCGATTTCCCTCAACCTTTCTTCGTAGGACAACCCCCGTAGCTCTGGGACTAGTCTTGTTGCAAACCTTTGCACTTTCTCTAATTTCTTGACGTGCTTGACTAGGTGTGGATTCCAAACTGGTGCTGCATACTCCAGTATGGGCCTGACGTAAATGGTATACAGAGTCTTAAACGAATCCTTACTGAGGTATCGGAACGCTATCCGTAGGTTTGCCAGACGCCCGTATGCTGCAGCAGTTATCTGATTGATGTGCGCCTCAGGAGATATGCTCGGTGTTATACTCACCCCCAGATCTTTTTCCTTGAGCGAGGTTTGCAGTCTTTGGCCATCTAAACTATATTGTGTCTGAGGTCTTCTTTGCCCTTTCCCAATCTTCATGACTTTGCATTTGGCAGGGTTAAATTCGAGGAGCCAGTTGCTGGACCAGGCTTGTAGCCTGTCCAGGTCTCTTTGTAGTCCTGCCTGATCCTCATCCGATTTGATTCTTCTCATTAACTTCGCATCATCTGCAAACAAGGACACTTCTGAGTCTATCCCTTCCGTTATGTCGTTCACATATACCAAGAACAGCACAGTTCCTAGGACTGACCCCTGTGGAACCCCGCTTGTCACAGGCGCCCACTCTGACACCTCGTCGAGTACCATGACTCGTTGTTGCCTCCCTGTCAGGTATTCTCTGATCCATTGCAGTGCCTTTCCTGTTATGTGTTCATGATCCTCTAGCTTTTGCAGTAACCTCTTGTGAGGAATTGTGTCGAAGGCCTTCTTGCAGTCCAAAAATATGCAGTCGATCCACCCCTCTCTCTCTTGTCTTACTTCTGTCACCTTGTCATAAAACTCTAGTAGGTTTGTGACACAGGATTTTCCTTCCCTGAAACCGTGCTGGTTGTCAATTATACACTTGTTTCTTTCCAGGTGCTCCACCACTCTCCTCCTGATGATCTTCTCCATGACCTTGCATACTATACACGTTAGTGATACAGGTCTGTAGTTTAGTGCCTCATGTCTGTCTCCCTTTTTAAAAATTGGGACTACATTTGCCATTTTCCATACCTCAGGGAGTTGCCCAGTTTCAAATGATGTGTTGAATATCTTTGCTGATGGCTCACACAATATCTCTGCTCCCTCTTTAAGGACCCATGGAGAGATGTTGTCTGGTCCCACCGCCTTTGAGGTGTCAAGTTCGCATAGCAGCTTCTTCACCTCCTCCTTGGTTATATGTGTGTGTGTGTGTGTGTGTGTGTGTGTGTGTGTGTGTGTGTGTGTACTCACCTAACTCACCTAATTGTGGTTGCAGGGTCGAGACTCGGCTCCTGGCCCCGCCTCTTCACTGACCACTGCTAGGTCCTTCCTCACCCTGCTCCATGAGCTTTATCATACCTCGTCTTAAAACTATGTATAACTCCTGCCTCCACTACATCGCTTGCCAGACTTTTCCACTTCCTAACTACTCTATCACTGAAGAAATACTTCCTAACATCCCTTTGACTCATCTGAGTCTTCAACTTCCAGTTGTGACCTTGTTTCTGTGTCCCATCTCTGGAACATCCTGTCTCTGTCCACCTTGTCTATTCCACGCAGTATTTTGTATGTCGTTATCATGTCTCCCCTGACCCTCCTGTCCTCCAGTGTCGTCAGACCGATTTCCCTTAACCTTCCTTCATAGGACATTCCCCTTAGCTGTGTGTGTGTGTGAGCTTGGTCCAAGCCTCGCAAATATTATTGTTACATTCACTCAGCTTTTTTTAACAGCCTTCTTCGTGTTGAGTTATAAGTGGAATGTTCCGAGTAACGGAATTCGATCAGAAATAAACTTAATATGTGAAAGACATTTGAAGATAAAATTCCACGCCCACAATTTTTTTTATTCCTGATTTTTAATATTACGGTTTTAACCTCATTCTTTCCATCTGCATCTCTAGTCTCCTTATTCTTTTGTTATTCTTCATCCCTTTTCGGTCACTGTACTTGCTTTGTATGGATGGTTGGTGTCGTGTGCTGTCTGCCCTCCCATGTGCTCCTTTGTACACTCAACTCACACAGACATTTTCCTTACTTAATATTTTCAATAAAAACAAAAATAGATACATCTGCAGTGTGCTGCCCCTTTATTCTGTATGACAGTTACACAGTGGACACAAAATCTAGATATGTTACCCCTGTCCTGTTGTTGACGCAGATGCCACTAATGGAAGGTTATGAAAACTGTCAACCGGTGCTGGGAGACTACAATGGCGTTCACCCGTCTTCCCCACCCTGGTTTCTTTACACTCTCCCCTCATCCTGGCCTCATCACACTCTTCCCTCACCCTGGCCTCATCACACTCTTCCCTCACCCTGGCCTCATCACACTCTCCCCTCATCCTATCCTCGTCACACACTCCCCTCACCCTGGCCTCATAACACACACTCCCCTCACCCAGTCCCCACCACACACTCCCCTCACCCTGTCCCCACCACACACTCCCCCCACACTACCCTCACACTGTCCTCACCACACACTCCCCTCACCCAGTCCTCATCACACACTTCCCTCTCCCTGGCCTTATCACGCACTCCTCTCACCCTGCCCTCTTCACACTCCTCCCTGACCTCGGCCTCATCACTCTCCCCTCACCCTAGTCTCATCATTCTACACCTTTGCCTTATCACACTCCCTTCATATTTGCTCCTTCACCTTGGTTCCCCTTACTCTCACTTTCTCATCCTGTCCCCTCTCCCTTCCCCCTTCCCCCTCTCACCTGCTCACTCTGAGCTGTGTTATTATCGCTACCGGATAATTCCGGGAGCTTCACATGGACATTACTCACAAATAATTCAAGTAATTACTGAAACAAAAGTAATTACTAAAATAAAAGGCTGTGGGAGCGACTGTCAGGAACATTAGATATAAACGAGAGACTGTCCACGAGACTCGAGCCATTTTAGGAGAGGGAACACACTCTCCACTCAAATATTTGCATTTATTATAATTATTACAGGAGTCATTTTACTGACTTACATGGCAGTGATGAGAGCACAACCCTGACACTGGTGTGTTATCAACGACCGTCACATCCCAGTGTTCGCTGGCTACAAGTCACATACTTATTTTTCAGTCTTCAATTTTGGCCGCTGCTGAGTCATCTTGCTCCTCCTTTCTTGAGTTTTCCTGAGACTAGTGTTCTAATTTGCTTACTTCTGGAGTTGTATTTAGCGTTACACTGGTACGTTTGTACATACAACCAGCAGGCACATCAGTCTCACCTTTCTTATTACTTCACATGCAAAAACTACTCTGCATGGAGGTAAGGCTTTGATTGTAGCTTTATATACAGTTTAATTTTGATAGTACAAGTTTCCTTACAGAATGAAAAAAGTTCTCGCGAGATTAACTTAACATTAGAATATATAGGAAACCCACTAATGTTCGTACAGGTGTTTATCCTGAATTACCAATACATCTTTTTTTGTCGTATTGGTTGGATATAATTATAATCTGTATAAGGGTTTGTCTTATTTGCGATTTACTATTATTGAAATTATGGACCAGTAGGCCTCCTACAGTGTAATTTGAGCTATTGCTTTGCCTTGTTTAGCGATACCTCACTGTGAGGTAGCACCTCACTGGGTGAGGCAACACCTCACTGATTGAGGCAACACATGAAATGCGCTTATCTTGAACCTCTTAGTATTTCTCAGTGCATAAAAGCACAGAGTACACGAAGTTATTCCTCACTTCCTGCGCTGTGGAAGGTCCTCTGCTCCATAATTTCAATAATAGATAATAGTAAAACTTTTCAATAAAACACTATAATGTTATTAAGTCAAACCTCTAAATAAAAATGATATCGACCCGGTAAGAAAGAATATTAATGGAGAGGCGCTGTAGAAGGCTCACCAGCCCACTCCAAGAATGTGACTCCAAAATCCAGCCTCCCACACACACACACATACATTTATCTAACATATGTATAAAAATCTAGACAAAGTGTTCTTTTGATAAGTAACACACACACACTGTATTTTTGCGAAAAATATTTTTTTACCTCTAAGATAATCATTACGATATAATTGTCAAGTTTGCAGATACCAGAACTCAAATCTGAAATGCTGTGGATCCTGCTTAATAAGAGATGATTCCACAGTGTTTCATTGAACTGTAGTGTTGCATACAAGTAATTCTTTGGCAATAGTCCAACCTACACACTGGCCTGTATCCCTTACATGAATGGACAAAACACTGGATTCTTGTTCAGTAGTTATTTCATGCTCATGTTGTTTAACTATGGTCTCAAGAGACTTAATAGTTTATCCTAATTTAAAGCTATCACAACTTTCACAAGGAATAAAGTAAACAAAATCCAAAGATTCCTTGGGACAATTTTTAATGATTTTTTGTTTTACGGTAATCATATTTAAAGACGTCTTTAACATTACAGTACCACCCAACCCGGTAGGGTTGGGTGGTACTGTATTGAGGCACGCCAGTACAACATGGGTTCGAATCCTTGGCTAGTGCAGTGTTGTTATTGATTATAT
>NC_091298.1:27846658-28040447 GCF_038502225.1 Cherax quadricarinatus
CTCCTTTGCTCTGTCTCGCTACCACTGGTCTGTACCCTTGTACTTCAAAATGCGCCTCATCTGATAACGTAACTTTTCTCCATTCATCTGTCGTCCAGCCTTTATGACTGAGTGCCCACCGCAGCCGTTTTTTCTTCACAGCAGCAGTCAATAATTGTTTATTTACAGGCTTTCTGGCAGTTCTGCCAACGTCAAAGAGCTTTCGTTGAACAGTTAAAAGATCAACATTTACGCCAGCTGAAGCCAAATCTCTTTATAGATCTTTACTGGTTTTCATGGGATCTTTCGCACTATTTCCTATAAGCTTGTCATCGTGAGGGATTGTCTTGCATTTTCTTACACATCTTCCTCGATGCAGTACTCCACAATCACCAGTGTCATCAGCTCTTCAGAATCTGATCAACAGTTGACTTTGCCATTCTCAAATTTTCGGCGATCTGTTTGATACTTAAATCAGCATTTTTTGTAAGAGAAACGATACTTGCATGCTCCCTAGGTGTAACATTCATCATGAATTTCAGCAGTAATCATGAAATGAAGGGATAATTTGGTGAAACCACATTCGCTCACAGAACACTCTTGCAGGAATAGCTTTACAGAACAACAGCTGTTGGAGCACTGACAAGAATCGCAGGGTAACACCACAGCTGATCATTGTCAGAAGTCAGTAATAAATTCTTCTGAAAAGAAAAGAACCCAAACTACATTAATTAGGCCAGAGACTAAGACATAATGAGACAACTACAAAATTTACTTCTGTCACAATTAATCTGCACATTACTGTATACTCAGATACAGTGTTCTTGTTTTCACTCCAAGTTTTTCATTGATAAACTTGAGAAAGTCTCATCCACTAGGCTTCAGTTTTTCAACACTGGTAAACTCTAAAGAGAGAGTTACCTTTGCTCAGTTTTGTGTACACTAATCACAATTTCGTTTTTTCATGTGATAGTCTGAGAAAGCGTCTTCTGATCGGCTTCAAACTTTCAACATTGTTGTATTCTAATAAAAAGGTTGGGATTATTACTGGATACACAGGTGCCAATTTTCCTAAGTTAATTTTAAAATGGTATGGCACTTTACATAAAATTTTCTAAGTTGCCGAAATCCTTAATGTCTGACATATTTCTTAAAAAATAATGATTTTTTTTTTTTGGCTCAGATTGTGTAGGTACAAATTTCCTCACATTATTAATAAAATAATTGCTAGATTCTTTGCAATAACTGGAGAATATCTTCTCTGATCGGTTTCAAACTTTTAGCATTCGTCCTTTTTTTTTTTCATTCAAATGAAGATTCGCATCTGTTTTGAATTATGTTAATTTTAGTTTGCCAACTTCAATAAACAAACTGGTTTACGTGTAATGACTGGAGAATGCCTCTTCCGATCAGCTTCAAACTTCAAGCACTACGTTACCTAACGCAAAGAAAAGTTTGGCGTAATTTTGGGCTGTATAGGTTCCTGTATGCAAATTTTTACCAAAGAAATTGTTAGTTATTTTACTGGTCTTCATGTGATTATTTCTCAATGTGTTAACCGATCGCCTTCAACCCTTCAATGTTGATACCTTCGGAATGCAACTCCTGAGCGACTTAAACATTAAAATGGTATAAAATACCGACAGGTTGTTAGGTAAGACACATATGCAACAGTTAGGTATCTTTATTATGAAACGTTTCGCCTACACAGTAGGCTTCTTCAGTCAAGTCTGTACTCGACTGAAGAAGCCGACTGTGTAGGCGAAACGATTCATAATAAAGATACCTAACTGTTGCATATGTGTCTCACCTAACATCCTGAGCGACTTACAACTTAAAGTGCTAAAGTATTTCGGGATATTGATCTTTGTACGATAACTTCTGACTATAAACTCAAAGTTGTTGTATCTTAGTGGGAGATTTGAATTAGATTTAGGTTGTATTGATGACAGTTTTGTAATTTTTGTTGAAAAAGAAAATTTAGTTAAAAGTTTGTAGCAGATAACAGCGGGTAACAGCAGCAGCAGCAGCAGCAGCAGCAGCAGCAGCAGCAGCAGCAGCAGCAGCAGCAGCAGCAGCAGCAGCAGCAGCAGCAGCAGCAGCAGCAGAGGACAGAAGCAGCGGTCAAAAACAGCAGCAGCAGCACCAGCGAACAACAACAGCAGACAGCAGCAACAGGCAGCAGCAGCAGCAGCAGCAGCAGCAGCAGCAGCAGCAGGCAACAAGAGCAGCAGCAGCAGCAGCAGCAGCAGAGGACAGAAGCAGCGGTCAAAAACAGCAGCAGCAGCACCAGCGAACAACAACAGCAGACAGCAGCAACAGGCAGCAGCAGAGGACAGAAACAGCAGGCAAGAGCAGTAGAGGCAGGTAACAGCAACAGCAGGCAACAAAGCAGCAGAGGCAGGCAACAGCAGCAGAAGGCAACAACAGCAATACCACCGAACAGCAGCCTGGTGGCTATAGCTCTCGCTTCACACACAGAGGGTCCGGGTTCGATTCCCGGCGCATGGAAACACTTCGACACGTTTCCTTATATCTGTTATCATGTTCACCTAGCAGCAAATAGGTACCTGGATGTTAGTCGACTGGTGTGGGTCGCATCCTGGGGGACAAGATTGAGGACCACAATGAAAATAAGTTAGACAGTCCTTGATGACGCACTGACTTTTTTGGGTTATCCTGGGCGGCTAACCCTCCGGGGTTAAAAATCAGAACGAAATCTAATCTTAACAGCAGACAGCAGCAAAAGGTATCAATAGCGACAGGCAGCAACAGTGGACAGTAGCACCAGGCAACAGCGGACAGCAGCAGCAGACAGCAGCAGCAGGCAGCAGCAGCAATCAGTAACAGCAGGTAACGACAGCAGAATCAGGAAACTAAAGCAGCAGGCATCAACAGCAGCATCAACAACAGGAAACAGCAGGCAACACCAACAGCAGGCAACAACAGCAGCAACAGACAACAGCAGCTGCAGCAACGCTGATAGCAGCAGGTAGCAACAGCAACAGCAGACAGCAACAACAGCAGCGGACAGCGACAGCAGCAGGCAACAGCAGCAGCAAGCAACAGCAGCAGCAGCAGGCAACAACAGCAGCAGGAACAGCAGACGACAACAGCAGCAGCACCAACACCGGACAGCAGCAACAGGTAGCAACAATAACAGCGGACAGCAGCAGCAGGCAGCAACAGCGGACAGCATCAACAGGCAACAAAAGTAACAGCAGGCAATAGCAAAAGCAGACAGCAGCAGCAGGTAGCAACAGGAGCAGTAGAAGCAGACAACAACAACAGCAACAGGCAACAAAAGCAGCAGCAAGTAACAGCAGCAGCAGTAGTCAACAGCAGCAGCAACAGCGGACAGCAGCAAACAATAACAGCAGACAGGAGCAGCAGCAGGCAACTACAGAAGCAGTAGACAGTGGCAGGCAACAACAACAGCAAAACATCGGACAACAGCAACAGCAGAGAGTAGCAGCGGCAGGTAACAACATCAGCAGACAGCAACTGCGGACAGAAGCAGCAGGCAACAACAGCAGCAACAGCGGATAACAGCAGCAGGCAACAATAGCAGCAACACCAGAGAACTGCAGCAGCAGGCAACAACGACAGCAACAATGGACAGCAGCAGGCAGCAACAACAGAGGACAGCATAAGCAGCAGGCAACAACAACAGCAGCAGCAGCAGCAGCAGCAGCAGCAGCAGCAGCAGCAGCAGGCAACACTGGCCATCATAATAGCAGGGAAGTTTAAGATTTACAGGGAGCCTGCTCTCTCATCACTGGCTGGACACAACCACAAAATTATCCATCTGACCTTTCTTTATTTCCTATCCTAATTGGTGTCTCACAGAGGGGTCGTGGCCAGGATGTAGTCGTTCTCAGTCGTTCCTGCCTCAGTGGGGGTCGTGGTCAGGATGTGGCCGTTCTCAGTCGTTCCTGCCTCAGAGGAGGTCGTGGCCAGGATGTGGTCATTCTCAGTCGCTCCTGCGTCAGAGGGGGTTGTGGCCACGATGTGGTCGTTCCTGCCTCAGACGGTGCCCTGGCCAGGATATAGTCGCTCTTAATCGTTCCTGCCTCAGAGGGGGTCGTGGCCAGGATGTGGTCTTTTCAGTCGTTCCTGCCTAGAGGGGGTCGTGGCAAGGATGTGGTCGTACTCAGTCATTGCTGCATCATAGGGTGTCATGGGGATGTACCCGTTCCTACTTGAGAGGGGGTAGAGGGAGGATGTCGTTCTCAATCGTTCCTGCCTGGGGGGGGGGATGTTGTCGTTCTCTAGCGTCCCTGCCTCAAAGGGAATCGTGGTCAGGATCTAGTCGTTCTCTGTTTTTGTTGCCAAGGCGAGGATAGGGTGGTATAGAGTCGTTGCTGCCTTGAAGAAGGTGATGACAAGGATGTTCTTAGTCATCGCTGCCTCCGTGGTCATCCTCACCTCGACCCACTTACCCAGAAACAAGAATACTTAGAAATAATGTATCTTGTGTCTGACTGCTCCCTCTCTCCTGCTCCCTCTCTACTGATCCCTCTCTACTGCTCCCTCTCTACTGCTCCCTCTCTACTGCTCCCTCTCTACTGCTCCCTCTCTCCTGCTCCCTCTCTACTGCTCCCTCTCTACTGCTCCCTCTCTACTGCTCCCTCTCTCCTGTTCCCTCTCTACTGCTCCCTCTCTACTGCTCCCTCTCTACTGCTCCCTCTCTACTGCTCCCTCTCTATTGCTCCCTCTCTACTGCTCCCTCTCCACTGTTCCCTCTCTACTGCTCCCTCTCCACTGTTCCCTCTCTACTGCTCCCTCTCTACTGCTCCCTCTCTACTGCTCCCTCTCTACTGCTCCCTCTCTCCTGCTCCCTCTCTACTGCTCCCTCTCTACTGCTCCCTCTCTACTGCTCCCTCTCTACTGCTCCCTCTCTACTGCTCCCTCTCTCCTGCTCCCTCTCTCCTGTTCCCTCTCTCCTGCTCCCTCTCTACTGCTCCCTCTCTACTGCTCCCTCTCTACTGCTCCCTCTCTACTGCTCCCTCTCTACTGCTCCCTCTCTATTGCTCCCTCTCTACTGCTCCCTCTCCACTGCTCCCTCTCCACTGTTCCCTCTCCACTGCTCCCTCTCTACTGCTTCCTCTCTACTGCTCCCTCTCTACTGCTCCCTCTCTCCTGCTCCCTCTCTCCTGCTCCATCTCTCCTGCTCCCTCTCTCCTGCTCCCTCTCTACTGCTCCCTCTCTACTGCTCCCTCTCTACTGCTCCCTCTCTCCTGCTCCCTCTGTACTGCTCCCTCTGTACTGCTCCCTCTCTCCTGCTCCCTCTCTCCTGCTCCCTCTCTCCTGCTTCCTCTCTACTGCTCCCTCTCTACTGCTCCCTCACTACTGCTCCCTCTCTACTGCTTCCTCTCTACTGTTCCCTCTCTACTGCTCCCTCTTTTCTGCTCCCTCTCTCCTGCTCCCTCTCCAATGTTCCCTCTCTCTGCTCCCTCTCTCCTGCTCCCTCTCTCTTGCTCCCTCTCTACTGCTCCCTCTCTACTGCTCCCTCTCTCCTGCTCCCTCTGTACTGCTCCCTCTGTACTGCTCCCTCTCTCCTGCTCCCTCTCTCCTGCTCCCTCTCTCCTGCTTCCTCTCTACTGCTCCCTCTCTACTGCTCCCTCACTACTGCTCCCTCTCTACTGCTTCCTCTCTACTGTTCCCTCTCTACTGCTCCCTCTTTACTGCTCCCTCTCTCCTGCTCCCTCTCCAATGTTCCCTCTCTCCTGCTCCCTCTCTCCTGCTCCCTCTCTCTTGCTCCCTCTCTACTGCTCCCTCTCTACTGTTCCCTCTCTACTGTTCCCTCTCTACTGCTCCCTCTCTATTGTTCCCTCTCTCCTGCTCCCTCTCTACTGCTCCCTCTCTACTGCTCCCTCTCTACTGCTCCCTCTCCACTGTTCCCTCTCCACTGTTCCCTCTCTACTGCTCCCTCTCTCCTGCTCCCTCTCTACTGCTCCCTCTCTACTGCTCCCTCTCTCCTGCTCTCTCTCTACTGCTCCCTCTCTACTGCTCCCTCTCTCCTGCTCCCTCTCCAATGTTCCCTCTCTCCTGCTCCCTCTCTCCTGCTCCCTCTCTCCTGCTCCCTCTCCACTGTTCCCTCTCTACTTCTCCCTCTCTCCTGCTCCCTCTCTCCTGCTCCCTCCTGCTCCCTCTCTCCTGCTCCCTCTCTACTGCTTCCTCTCTCCTGCTCCCTCTCTACTGCTCCCTCTCTCCTGCTTCCTCTCTACTGCTCCCTCTCTACTGCTCCATCTTCTATCCCTTTTCGTCGTCGTCCTTCGCACTGTTGACTTACTGTACTAATGGGGTGCGTTGTAAGCGATAGGTTGGGTTTAGTGAGAGGGGGAGAGGCCAGAGATGTAGTGAACGCCTCACATACTGAGACCAATTTGTGCTAGTAGAGACAGAAAACAATAAGAGTCTTCAAGAATCTTTTGGAGACGTTAACCAGCATGGCCACCAACATTCACTTCTGATAAGACCTTGTGCATGTTGTTTGGTAATAAAGCTTAAAATATTCAGTGAAACATAAAAATTAATAACTCATTGAAAAACGAGACGTGGGAAAATTCTTAGCCATTCACTTTGATTGCAACTATAACGCCAACACACACACAGTCAACAAATTGTTTTTCTGTAACTGTGGGCATTCTTAAAAGAAATTCACCGCTGTGTGCAGCAAGCAATGTTATTTACTCTGTACCATTATCTAATCTCTGTTTTTCCCTCACTTTATGTACCTGTGTGTGGGGATCTACATTACGTTGATCTTGTAAATTTCATCGTTACCTAACAAAAAAACAGCTGTTAGAATGATCACTTAAGTAAGTGTAGATTTTTCTCAACATTACGAACATTCACATGTACTCCCGCACATACTGTGTATACAAGACATTAACTACGTATAGCAACCTAGCACTCAGTATCTTCCTGGAGAGCTACACTACACCACATTAACAATACAAGAAACACTTCCCACTTTGATATACTACGTGTTCCAGTCGGAGTCGACTCAACTAATGGATGAACTCTACGAAAAATATGGCACTAAAATTTGTAACTCCGTGCGAGAGGATACTTAAAGGTCACTTACTGTCAAATGCTTCAAAAATGGCTAAAAATGCCTTCATAATTCAATGTAAATTCTCCAGAGATTAACCCTCTGATAATCATTTGTATTAATAGTAATTACATTCATTGTATTAACAGTAACTACATTCATTGTATTAATGGTAACTACATTCATTGTATTAATGGTAACTACATTCATTGTAATCAAACCATCAATCCTAGTCACCGACTCTTACCAATATATTTCTTTAAATGTTATACACAAAATGTCTCTCCAATGCAGTATTAAATATGCAGTATTAAGTATGCAGTATTAAATATGCAGTATTAAGTATGCAGTATTAAATATGCAGTATTAAGTATGCATATAAAACTGATGTATTATATGCAGTGATAAAAAGTAATAAACTTGTAGCACAACAATTTAATAATCGAAACCAATAAAACATGATACTGTAGTTTTAAACTAGCTGTCTGCCATCACAGATGCAAATGCCATAAGAAAGAGTTCTCATGTGTGTTATTTTCACACAAAAGAAGAAATAGGAAGCGCTTTACTCTCTTGCAGATAGATGGAGGATCAAGCCTCCACCACGACTTGCGCAGCATGACCCACATGGGTTTAGCGTTTAACATGAATTATTATTAGTATTATTATTATGTTATTCTTCTTCATATTATTATTATTCTTAAGCTAGGTTTAAGGATGTCTGGGATGTTCTGCATAACCAGGAATTATTTCCACAAATCTATATAACTTATCACTTAATCTTATATCAACTCTATACTGTTTTACTGGAGATAAACATTTTCTGTAGGTATTAGGTAGGCAGACAGCAGCCACCCAGGGAGGTACTACCGTCCTGCCAAGTGACTGTGAAACAGAAACCTGTAATTGATTTACATGATGGTAGGATTGCTGGTGTCTTTTACCTACACGTAGGTCACACTACACAGGCATGCACATGCATATATATACATACACACATCTAGTTTTTTCTTAATAGTTCTTGTTCTTTATTTTCTTTTATTGTCCATGGGGAAATGGAAAAGAATCTTTCCTTCGTAAGCCATGCGTGTCGTGTGAGGGATTACTAGCCCATTGCCGGGAGCAATGGGCTAGTAACCCCTACTCCTGTAGAAAATAAAAAATGTGAAGAAGAGAAACTTTATAAAACTGGGATGCTTGAATGTGCGTGGATGTAGTGCGGATGATAAGAAAGAGATGATTGTTAATGTTATGAAAGAAAAGTTGGATGTTCTATCACTAAGCGAAACAACACTGAAGGGGGTAGGTGAGTTTCAGTGGGGAGTAATAAATTGGGATAAAGTCAGGAGTATCTGAATGAGTTAAAGATAAGGATGGGGTAGCAATAGTTGAATGATCAGTTATGGAAGGAAAAGAGGGAATATAAATGTGTAAATTCAAGGATTATGTAAATTAAAATAAGGGTTGGATGCGAAAACTGGGTCATAATAAATGTGTATGCACCTGGAGAAGAGAGGAGTGTAGAGGAGAGAGAGAGAGATTTTGGAAGATGTTAAGCGAGTGTGTAGAAACTTTTGAACCAAGTGAGAGAGTAATTGTAGTAGGGGATCTAACTGCTAAAGTAGAAGGTTAGGTAAGGTTTGTCAGGAAACAGGACAAGTGTTTCCTGATGCGGGTCTTAGTCAGATGATGACCAGCCATTGGAGCTTTTGGTCATCTGACCGAGGCCTTCCGCTGGTTTACCGGTCCACCCCTTTAAAAAATTTGGTTTTAGTTATAACCGTCTGTTTATTCTAAAGTAGGAGAAACATTTAGAGAGGGTGTAGTAGGTAAGTTTGGGGTGCCAGGCGAAAATGATAATGGGAGCCCTTTGACTGAACTTTATAGAGAAAATGGGTTTGGTTATAGGTAATACATATTTTAAGAAGGATAAATAAGTATGCATGATATGATGTAGGACGAAATGACAGTAGTTAGTTTGACTGCATATTGGTAGATAAAAAACTGTTGAGTAGATTTCAGGATGTACATGTTTATAGAGGAGCCACAGATATATCAGATCACTTTTTAGTTTTAGCTACGGTGAGAGCAAAAGGTAGATGGGATAAAAGGAAAATAAAAGCAGCAGGTAAGTAAGAAGTGAAGGTTTATAAACTAGAGGAGGCAGCTATGGTAAAATATAAACAACTATTGGAGGATAGATGGGCTAGTGAGAGTCTAGGCAATGAGGTCGAAGATGTATGGGGTAGGTTGAAGAATGTAGTGTTAGTGTTCAGCAGAAGTTTGTGGTTACAGGAAAGTGGGTGCGGGAGGGAAGAGGAGCGATTGATGATGTAAAGAGAGTAGTAAGGTAGAAACAGTTAGCATATGAGAGGTTTTTACAAAGTAGAAGTGATGCAAGGATGGAGGAGTATATGGGGAGAATAAGAAAAGTTCAGAGAGTGGTGAAGCAATGTTAAAAAAAAGAGAAAACGAGAGAGTGGGTGAGATATTATCAACAAATTTTGTTGAAAATAAGAAAAAGTTTTAGAGCGAGGTTAATAAGTTGAGGAAGCCTAGGGAATGAGTGGATTTGATAGGTAAAAATAGGAGAGAAGAGTTACTAAATGGAGAGTTAGAGGTATCGGGAAGATGGAAGAAATATTTTGAGGAACTGTTAAATATTGATGAAGATAGAGAAGGTGTAATTTCGTGTATATGGCAAGGAGGAATAACATCTTGTAAGAATGAGGAAGAGCCAGTTGTGAGTGTGGGGGAAGTTCGTGAGGCAGATGGTAGAATAAAAAGGGGTAAGGCAGCTGGGATTGATGGGATAAAGACAGAAATGTTAAAAGAAGGTGGGGATATAATTTTGGAGTGGTTGGTGCTTTTATTTAATATATGTATGGAAGAGGGTAAGATACCTAGGGACTGGCAGAGAGCATGCATAGTTCATGGAGCAAACTCTTCCACACAGCCAATTACAGTTGATGTCCCACAGGGAAGTGTCCTTGGCCCTCTTCTCTTTCTCATTTACATAAACGACCTATCAAATGCATCGCAACTACTCAAACCCACACTATTTGCAGATGACACTACATATGTCTTCTCTCACCCAAGCCCAGTCATACTAGCCAATACTGTAAATACCGAATTACAGAAAATATCTACCTGGATGATGATTAATAAACTTACTCTCAGTATTGACAAAACCTACTTCATTCAGTTTCGGATCAGAACTACAGATGTTCCTTTTAACATAATGATAAACGGATCACCTCTCACAAAGCATACAGAGGGAAAATTCTTAGGAATCCACCTTGATAATAGACTCAAATTTCATACACATATTCAACAAATTTCCAAGAAAATCTCCAAGACAGTAGGCATACTATCGAAGATACGGTATTTTGTTCCACAGTCAGCCCTCCTGGCCCTATATCACTCACTCATTTACCCCTATCTCACCTAATGGAATTTGTGCATGTGGCTCAACAACAATAAATCATCTCAGATCATTAATTACCCAACAAAAGGCTGCAGTCAGAATAAATTACCACTCCAGGCAACATACTCCACCAGTATTCAAAACTCTAAACTTACCGTACAAAACATCCATACTTATTATTGTCCCTACTGCATACGTAGAACACTAAACTCGTATATAAACCCTCCCCTCAATCTTCTCCTTACCAACCTCAACAGAGCACATGACCATAACACAAGGCACAGATCACTCTTTGATGTTCCCCGTGTCCATCTAACGCTATGTAAAAACTCAATGCACATAAAAGGCCCAAAAATCTGGAATTCATTACCTGTGAATATAAAAGAAATACTGTCTGTTTATCAGTTCAAGACTTCTTACAGACCACTTACTCATCCACAACTATATAAATACTGAATAACTGTATCTCATAAATGTATAACCTGTGACCCTATCAAACTATGTTTTTTTTTTAATTACATTACCTAATAAAATACTCCATTCTCTTGAATGCACAGTAACTCATCTAATGACCATATGACCTGTTTCTTCACTACAAATCGTTGATTTTACTCGATTTGATCGGATTATATTAAACATTGTTATGCTACAAATTTGTACAACTTTAATGCTTCTTATTTGAAATACTCATTTGTACTTCATGTTGTAATTTGTTTACTGTAATTTTTACCACTGAATATATCATTGCTTAGTTGATCTTAAGTTAATTTTAAGCTGCCCATAATGCTCTGCATACAAGGGGCTTTTGGCATGTAGACCCAGTCACTAAATTTCTTTGTACAACTATGTATCATGTCCAAATAAAAAATAAATAAATAAATTTGTATAAAGGCAAAGGGGACGAAAGAGAGTGCAAAAATTATAGGATAAATCTGTTGAGTATACCTGGTAAAGTGTATGGTAGAGTAATTATTGAAAGAATTAAGAGTAAGACAGAGAGTAGGATAGATGAACAAGGAGGATTTAGGAAAGGTAGGGGATGTGTAGACCAAGTGTTTACAGCGAAACATATAGGTAAACAGTATATAGATACGGGTAAAGAGGTTTCTTGTAGCATTTATGGATTTGGAAAAGGCCACTGACAGGGTAGATAGAGGGGCAATGTGGCAGATGTTGCTAATGTATGGAATAGGAGATAGGTTACTGAAAGCAGTGAAGAGTTTTTACGAGGATAGTAAGGCTCAGGTTAGAGTATGTAGGAAAGAGGGAGATTATTTCCCAATAAGAGTAGGCCTTAGACAAGGATATGTGATGTCACCATGGTTGTTTCAATATATTTATAGATGGGGTTGTAAGAGAAGTGAATGCGAGGGTCTTGGCAAGAGGTGTGGGGTTAAAAGATAAAGAAGCTAACACAAAGTGGAAGTTGTCACAGTTGCTCTTTGCTGATGACACTGTGCTTTCGGGAGATTCTGAAGAGAAGTTGCAGAGGTTGGTGGATGAATTTGGTAGGGTATGTAAAAGAAAAAAATTAAAAGTGAATATAGGAAAGGTAAGGTGATGAGGATAACAAAAAAAATTAGGTGAAGAAAGACTGAATATCAGATTGGAGGGAGAGAGTATGGAGGAGGTGAATGTATTCAGATATTTAGGAGTGGACGTGTCAACAGATGGGTCTATGAAAGATGAGGTGAATTATAGAACTGATGAGGAAAAAAAAAGTGAGTGGTTCACTTAAGAGTCAATGGACACAAAAAACTTTGTCCAGGGAAGCAAAGAGGGGAATGTATGAGAGTATAGTTATACTAACGCTCATATATGGGTGTGAAACACGAGTGGTGAATGTTGGAACAAGGAGAAGGCTGGAGGCAGTGGAGATGTCGTGTCTGAGGGCAATGTGTGGTGTGAATATAATGCAGAGAATTTGTAGTTTGGAAATTAGAAAGAAGTGTGGAATCACCAAAACTATTATCCAGAGGGCTGATGAGGGGGTTGATGAGGTAGTTTGGACATGTAGAAGAAGGGAACAAAACAGAATGGCTTCGAGAGTGTATAAATCTGTAGTGGAGGGAAGGCGGAGTAGGGGTCGGCCTAGGAAAGGTTGGAGGGAGGGGGTGAAGGTTTTGTGAGCGAGGGGCTTTGACTTCCAGCAAGCATGCGTGAGCATGTTAGATAGGAGCGAATGGAGACAAATGTTTTTTAGGACTTGCCGTGCTGTTGAAGTGTGAACGAGGTAACATTTGTGAAAGGACTCAGGGAAACCGGCAGGCCGGACTTGAGTCCTGGAGATGGGAAGTACAGTGCCTGCACTCTGAAGGAGGTGTGTTAATGTTGCAGTTTCATAACTATAGTGTAAACGCACCTCTGGCAAGACAGTGATGGAGTGAATGATGATTTATTTTTCTTTTTTGGGCCACCCTGCCTTGGTGGGAGAAGACCGATGTGTTAAAAAAAATAAAATAAACATTTTCTTTTTCATGTCTTTTTTCTTGAAAACTATTTTTCTTCTTATAAAATAAAAAAAATTAACAAATTTTTTTATGGTCTCCCATTCACCAAAAATTTGAGTGTTTTGAACACAGCCGCCGCGTTCCACTAAGGTGGTGGGGAGAATGATGGTGATTGTTCCCTCCAGGAAACGCATTCACTACTATCGTGGAAACACGTTCACCACCGTGGAAACACGTTCACCATCGTGGAAACACGTTCACCATCGTGGAAACACGTTCACCATCGTGGAATCACATTCACCATCGTGGAATCACATCACCATCGTGGAATCACATTCACTGTGACATGCAAAGATAATGTTACAATTTATTCGGCGTATGTCACACTCCTATATAGGCTGCCTCCCAACCAGTGAACCGGGTACTAAGGGTTTAACGATCGATAGGGCACCCATCGTTAATTCAATACCTTGGTTCACTGATCAATCACAGGCAAGCCCGGCAAAGCTGAAGCAACGTGGTTCACTTGCGGTAAGCATTGGCAGACTTGCCTACCTGCTGGTTGAGTATGGTGCACTCTCTCTGGCTTCTGCTTTGCATCTGTCACTGTGGTGTACACTCATTATTAATCTATCTGTACATATTGTACATAGTGTACATACCTGTATATAGTGGGTGAAGGCAAAACATACATTATAATTTACTGCTGAGTTTTGTTTGCTCCAATTCCTATTACGACCAGGTCTCACAGGTCATTCTTTACCTGTGTTCGTAATATTCACCTTCGTGGAAACATTACATCTTAGTGTGTACAAACATCCAGCCTCTCAGAAACACCTCCATGCAAACCTTACAGAATATAACAAAACATTTTATTGTTAATAATAAGATATCTCAAACAACTGAAACTGTATCCACATTTTACGTCGACTGGATGACTGAACTTTTTTTAATAAATTTCACCCAGTGACGACCAAGTTATTTAGTGGTAATAAGATACTTAATTTTTTGAGGATATGAATCTCCATATTGTATTGTGCATTTTACATATATGAAGCAAATGTTATATTTATAATGATTATTGTTTTTTTCGTGATGTATAATCATAGCCATATTTTTTTTCAAGGGGTGGGGTGGTAAGCCAGTGGAAGGCCTCGGTCAGATGACCAAAAGCTCGAGATGTGAGTCATCATATGACTAAGACCACCGTCAGGAAACACTTGTCCTGTTTCCTGGCAAACTTTACCAAATATTTCGTAATGTAACTATCCTTGGTGGGGTCTGACGAACTATTGTGATCTCTGAAATTCTGTTGTTTGCGCTACCACTCACAGGGTGAGCTGCGGGTGCACAATAAACTAGCCACTTGGGTGGCTAGTTTACAGTGCACCCTAACTAAACTAATAGCAAGGTTGGTATATTTGAAGATGCTATTGGGTCCGCGTCTCCCGAGGCTCGCTCACAGAGCTAGTCCCCTGGTGAGTCAAGGTCCTCTGTGTTTTAGAAGCCACAGGGAACACTCTGGTGACGAGAAATGTTGTGTGTAAAGCAGGTAGCAGAAAACTTGTCAGTTTCCTCTGCTTAGCTCTACTACTTGTGTGGGTAGCTTTGCCTGCCTGCCTCTTTGTATCTATTTATCTTTCTATCTCTGTCTCTCTCTGTCTCTCTCTGTCTCTCTCTGTCTGTCTGTCTGTCTGTCTGTCTGTCTCTCTCTCTCTCTCTCTCTCTCTCTCTCTCTCTCTCTCTCTCTCTCTCTCTCTCTCTCTCTCTCTCTCTCTCTCTCTCACACACACACACACACACATAGGTGACTCAGCTCTTTGACTGACCACTCACTCTCCATCCATCAGCTAATAGGTTAGGATTACTCACCCAGGACTTCCAGAACTATACTATGATACCTGCTGCTCCGACACCTGGGTGCCTGCTGGTGCTTCCAGAACTATACTATGATACCTGCTGCTCTCCACACC
This sequence comes from Cherax quadricarinatus, assembly GCF_038502225.1. Classification (NCBI taxonomy): domain Eukaryota; kingdom Metazoa; phylum Arthropoda; class Malacostraca; order Decapoda; family Parastacidae; genus Cherax; species Cherax quadricarinatus. Next base: position 27,861,548 of record NC_091298.1, read on the forward strand.
TGGGTACCTGCTGGTGCTTCCAGAACTATACTATGATACCTGCTGCTCCCACACCTGGGTGCCTGCTGGTGCTTCCAGAACTATACTATGATACCTGCTGCTCTCCACACCTGGGTACCTGCTGGTGCTTCCAGAACTATACTAAGATACCTGCTGCTCTCCACACCTGGGTCCCTGCTGGTGCTTCCAGACCTATACTATGATACCTGCTGCTCGTCACACCTGGGTACCTGCTGGTGCTTGTAGTCTTAAGCAGGAAAGATTCTCATTTAGTCTCTACGTTTTGTTTACTTTTCAGCGATGGAATGTGTCAGACTGGCAGCTGTTATTGTTAGAGTTAACAGTGACATTACTTGCTGTTGTTAATTGTTGACATTGTAAGTGAAGTTAAATATTACTCCCTCGTGTTAAACACTGTTAACGCTGTCATTACATACTGATGATAAATGTTTGAACCTCCCTAAAAGACTTCATTAGCAAATAATTTAGATGTAAGATGTGATGAAAAACACATCGGCCGTTTCCCACGAAGATAGGGTGACCCGAAAAAGGAAACTTTCACCATCATTCACTCGATCACTGTTTTGGCAGAGGCGCGCTTACACTACAGTTATACATATATATATATATATATATATATATATATATATATATATATATATATATATATATATATATATATATATATATATATATATATATATATATATATATATATATATAAATATATATATATATATATATATATATATATATATATATATATATATATATATATATATATATATATATATATATATATATATATGCAATAAGATCACAGTAAACAGGTGATTTCAGAATATGCAGAACAACCACTCTGAAAGAATAAAGAAATTCCAAGCGCTTTCGTGACTACTCACATTATCAAGGAACTATGATAATGTGAGTAGTCACGAAAGCGTTTGGAATTTCTCTATTCTTTCAGAGTGGTTGTTTTGCATATATATATATATATATATATATATATATATATATATATATATATATATATATATATATATATATATATATGTATATATATATATATATATATATATATATATATATATATATATATATATATATATATATATATATATATATATATATATATATATGCTGTTGGAGTGTGAACAAGGTAACATTTATGAAGGTATTCATGGAAACCAGCAGGCCGGACTTGAGTCCAGGAGATAGGAAGTACAGTGCCTGCACCCTGAAGGAGGGGTATTAATGTTCCAGATTTATAACTGTAGTGTAAGCACGCCTCTGGCAAGACAGTGATGGAGTGAATAATGATGAATGTTTTTCTTTTCCGGGCCACCCTGCCTTGGTGGGAAACGGCCGATATGTTAATAATAATAATAATAATATATAAATATATATATATATATATATATATATATATATATATATATATATATATATATATATATATATATATATATATATATATATATATATATATATATATATATATATATAATTACAACCCAGGAGTCACAAAGGCCTGTTATCCTGGGTGTAAAGGGAGCAAAATAAACACAGCAGAAAAACGTTTGACTTGTATTATCCTTAACCAATTTAGAACAGAAGCATGTACACTATATATATATACTAAGTACAAAAATAGGTATTAGTGCACTCCACGGTAAGCAAGGCAGAATAGAAGCCACTAGAGAGCAGACCGTGCTTCATCCAGCTCAAGAATGGGAATGACAAGGGCAGACAGGTGAGTGGTACCCCCATCACCTCTGCGATTGTCAAAGCCATCTTCTCATTGACTGGAACCTGGGTACTGATTGAACGATGGGGCCCCATCATCAACCCTTAGCCCCTGGTTTGCTGGTTGGGGGAGATAGCCTTTCAATGAGGGTGTGTACATGCGCTGAATAAAGGTTACGTACTCTTTGCATGCCACACACACATATAATATATATATATATATATATATATATATATATATATATATATATATATATATATATATATATATATATATATATATATATATATATATTATTATTATTATTAATGCGTCCACGTTGTTTATAGCAAATAACAAACTGTATTGACCAGGAATCGAACCCTCGATACTTTAACACGCCACTCTCGTAGCCACTCAAAATTGCGAGATGCCAGGCACTCTCACTTCCTTGACGGACGGAAGGACCTTCAAGGAAGAGCAACAAATGGATACCCTCGTGATCAAGGACAACCACCGAACCGCCTTTGTCGGAAGAAGGGATGACAATATTAGTATTAGATTAAAGAGAAGAAAGGTCTATCAACATGTTCTTTCTTCTCTGACATCTAATAACAATATTGTCACCCTTTCCTCCAACAGATGGATGTTTCCCTGACTGTCCTGAATTAGGCGGTGTCAAACCCATAGCTAACATACTCCCTACATTTTATTTTGCCTTTAATATATATATATATATATATATATATATATGTATATATATATATATATAATGTATATATATATGTATATACATGTATATATATGTATATATATATATATATAATGTATATATATATATTTTTTTTTTTTTTTATTATCACACCGGCCGATTCCCACCAAGGCCCGAAAAAGAAAAACTTTCACCATCATTCACTCCATCACTGTCTTGCCAGAAGGGTGCTTTACACTACAGTTTTTAAACTGCAACATTAACACCCCTCCTTCAGAGTGCAGGCACTGTACTTCCCATCTCCAGGACTCAAGTCCGGCCTGCCGGTTTCCCTGAATCCCTTCATAAATGTTACTTTGCTCACACTCCAACAGCACGTCATATATATATATATATACATATATATATATATATATATATATATATGTATATATATATATATATATATATATAATGTGTGTGTGTGTGTCGTGCCGAATACGTAAAAGTGGCCAGTTAGCAAGAACTCATTTAAAATTAAGTCCTTTCTAAGAAAATTTCTTATACGTTTAAAGATACATTTTTTCATTTACTTTAATGTAAAAATTAATAATTTTGTACCAAAAGAGCCATAGAAAACTTACCTAACCTTATTATAAGAAGCGTAATTTACTTTAGCCAAATCCAACTTAATACATTTTAGATAAGTTTACAAAAAATTAATAATAAACAAACACAATGAAATAGATTTTTTCGTTAGGTTCAGAATGATTTTTACGAAATTATTGCATACACAAATTTTCGTTTGCCTTATTCGGTAAGAAGAGCATTGCTATTTAAGCCAAAATCACAAATTTTACCTATTCGGCACACACACACAGGAGTTAAGACTCGACCCCTGCAACCACAAATAGGCGAGTACACACACACACACACACACACACACACACACACACACACACATACACACACGCACACACACATACACACACACACACACACACACACACACATATACATATATATATATATATATATATATATATATATATATATATATATATATATATATATATATATATATATATTCTTCATATATTTCTTCCCTTTCTTCAACATTTCTAGCTGATACCTGCTAATGATTATTTCGTCATAGCAGAGTACAAACCTAGGTACTCTCCTGAAGCTTGTGATCTCCAGTACTCTCCTGAAGCTTGTGATCTCCAGTACTCTCCTGAAGCTTGTGATCTCCAGTACTCTCCTGAAGCTTGTGATCTCCAGTACTCTCCTGAAGCTTGTGATCTCCAGTACTCTCCTGAAGCTTGTGATCTCCAGTACTCTCCTGAAGCTTGTGATCTCCAGTACTCTCCTGAAGCTTGTGATCTCCAGTACTCTCCTGAAGCTTGTGATCTCCAGTACTCTCCTGAAGCTTGTGATCTCCAGTACTCTCCTGAAGCTTGTGATCTCCAGTACTCTCCTGAAGCTTGTGATCTCCAGTACTCTCCTGAAGCTTGTGATCTCCAGTACTCTCCTGAAGCTTGTGATCTCCAGTACTCTCCTGAAGCTTGTGATCTCCAGTACTCTCCTGAAGCTTGTGATCTCCAGTACTCTCCTGAAGCTGTGATCTCCAGTACTCTCCTGAAGTACTCTCCTGAAGCTTGTGATCTCCAGTACTCTCCTGAAGCTAGTGATCTCCAGTACTCTCCTGAAGCTGAAGTACTCTCCTTGTGATCTCCAGTACTCTCCTGAAGCTTGTGATCTCCAGTACTCTCCTGAAGCTGTGATCTCCAGTACTCTCCTGAAGCTTGTGATCTCCAGTACTCTCCTGAAGCTTGTGATCTCCAGTACTCTCCTGAAGCTTGTGATCTCCAGTACTCTCCTGAAGCTTGTGATCTCCAGTACTCTCCTGAAGCTGTGATCTCCAGTACTCTCCTGAAGCTTGTGATCTCCAGTACTCTCCTGAAGCTTGTGATCTCCAGTACTCTCCTGAAGCTGAAGCTTGTGATCTCCAGTACTCTCCTGAAGCTTGTGATCTCCAGTACTCTCCTGAAGCTTGTGATCTCCAGTACTCTCCTGAAGCTTGTGATCTCCAGTACTCTCCTGAAGCTTGTGATCTCCAGTACTCTCCTGAAGCTTGTGATCTCCAGTACTCTCCTGAAGCTTGTGATCTCCAGTACTCTCCTGAAGCTAGTGATCTCCAGTACTCTCCTGAAGCTAGTGATCTCCAGTACTCTCCTGAAGCTTGTGATCTCCAGTACTCTCCTGAAGCTAGTGATCTCCAGTACTCTCCTGAAGCTAGTGATCTCCAGTACTCTCCTGAAGCTTGTGATCTCCAGTACTCTCCTGAAGCTTGTGATCTCCAGTACTCTCCTGAAGCTTGTGATCTCCAGTACTCTCCTGAAGCTTGTGATCTCCAGTACTCTCCTGAAGCTTGTGATCTCCAGTACTCTCCTGAAGCTTGTGATCTCCAGTACTCTCCTGAAGCTTGTGATCTCCAGTACTCTCCTGAAGCTTGTGATCTCCAGTACTCTCCTGAAGCTAGTGATCTCCAGTACTCTCCTGAAGCTTGTGATCTCCAGTACTCTCCTGAAGCTTGTGATCTCCAGTACTCTCCTGAAGCTTGTGATCTCCAGTACTCTCCTGAAGCTAGTGATCTCCAGTACTCTCCTGAAGATCTCCAGTACTCTCCTGAAGCTTGTGATCTCCAGTACTCTCCTGAAGCTTGTGATCTCCAGTACTCTCCTGAAGCTTGTGATCTCCAGTACTCTCCTGAAGCTTGTGATCTCCAGTACTCTCCTGAAGCTTGTGATCTCCAGTACTCTCCTGAAGCTTGTGATCTCCAGTACTCTCCTGAAGCTTGTGATCTCCAGTACTCTCCTGAAGCTTGTGATCTCCAGTACTCTCCTGAAGCTAGTGATCTCCAGTACTCTCCTGAAGCTTGTGATCTCCAGTACTCTCCTGAAGCTTGTGATCTCCAGTACTCTCCTGAAGCTTGTGATCTCCAGTACTCTCCTGAAGCTTGTGATCTCCAGTACTCTCCTGAAGCTTGTGATCTCCAGTACTCTCCTGAAGCTTGTGATCTCCAGTACTCTCCTGAAGCTTGTGATCTCCAGTACTCTCCTGAAGCAGTGATCTCCAGTACTCTCCTGAAGCTTGTGATCTCCAGTACTCTCCTGAAGCTTGTGATCTCCAGTACTCTCCTGAAGCTTGTGATCTCCAGTACTCTCCTGAAGCTTGTGATCTCCAGTACTCTCCTGAAGCTTGTGATCTCCAGTACTCTCCTGAAGCTTGTGATCTCCAGTACTCTCCTGAAGCTTGTGATCTCCAGTACTCTCCTGAAGCTAGTGATCTCCAGTACTCTCCTGAAGCTTGTGATCTCCAGTACTCTCCTGAAGCTTGTGATCTCCAGTACTCTCCTGAAGCTTGTGATCTCCAGTACTCTCCTGAAGCTTGTGATCTCCAGTACTCTCTCTAGTGATCTCCAGTAAGCTAGTGATCTCCAGTACTCTCCTGAAGCTTGTGATCTCCAGTACTCTCCTGAAGCTAGTGATCTCCAGTACTCTCCTGAAGCTAGTGATCTCCAGTACTCTCCTGAAGCTTGTGATCTCCAGTACTCTCCTGAAGCTTGTGATCTCCAGTACTCTCCTGAAGCTTGTGATCTCCAGTACTCTCCTGAAGCTTGTGATCTCCAGTACTCTCCTGAAGCTTGTGATCTCCAGTACTCTCCTTGTGATCTCCAGTACTCTCCTGAAGCTGATCTCCAGTACTCTCCTTGTGATCTCCAGTACTCTCCTGAAGCTTGTGATCTCCAGTACTCTCCTGAAGCTTGTGATCTCCAGTACTCTCCTGAAGCTTGTGATCTCCAGTACTCTCTGAAGCTGATCTCCAGCTTGTGATCTCCAGTACTCTCCTGAAGCTTGTGATCTCCAGTACTCTCCTGAAGCTCCAGTACTCTCCTGTGATCTCCAGTACTCTCCTGAAGCTTGTGATCTCCAGTACTCTCCTGAAGCTTGTGATCTCCAGTACTCTCCTGAAGCTTGTGATCTCCAGTACTCTCCTGAAGCTAGTGATCTCCAGTACTCTCCTGAAGCTTGTGATCTCCAGTACTCTCCTGAAGCTTGTGATCTCCAGTACTCTCCTGAAGCTTGTGATCTCCAGTACTCTCCTGAAGCTTGTGATCTCCAGTACTCTCCTGAAGCTTGTGATCTCCAGTACTCTCCTGAAGCTAGTGATCTCCAGTACTCTCCTGAAGCTAGTGATCTCCAGTACTCTCCTGAAGCTTGTGATCTCCAGTACTCTCCTGAAGCTTGTGATCTCCAGTACTCTCCTGAAGCTGTGATCTCCAGTACTCTCCTGAAGCTTGTGATCTCCAGTACTCTCCTGAAGCTTGTGATCTCCAGTACTCTCCTGAAGCTTGTGATCTCCAGCTTAGTGATCTCCAGTACTCTCCTGAAGCTTGTGATCTCCAGTACTCTCCTGAAGCTTGTGATCTCCAGTACTCTCCTGAAGCTTGTGATCTCCAGTACTCTCCTGAAGCTTGTGATCTCCAGTACTCTCCTGAAGCTTGTGATCTCCAGTACTCTCCTGAAGCTTGTGATCTCCAGTACTCTCCTGAAGCTTGTGATCTCCAGTACTCTCCTGAAGCTTGTGATCTCCAGTACTCTCCTGAAGCTTGTGATCTCCAGTACTCTCCTGAAGCTTGTGATCTCCAGTACTCTCCTGAAGCTTGTGATCTCCAGTACTCTCCTGAAGCTTGTGATCTCCAGTACTCTCCTGAAGCTTGTGATCTCCAGTACTCTCCTGAAGCTGATCTCCAGTACTCTCCTGAAGCTTGTGATCTCCAGTACTCTCCTGAAGCTTGTGATCTCCAGTACTCTCCTGAAGCTTGTGATCTCCAGTACTCTCCTGAAGCTTGTGATCTCCAGTACTCTCCTGAAGCTTGTGATCTCCAGTACTCTCCTGAAGCTTGTGATCTCCAGTACTCTCCCTGAAGCTTGTGATCTCCAGTACTCTCCTGAAGCTTGTGATCTCCAGTACTCTCCTGAAGCTTGTGATCTCCAGTACTCTCCTGAAGCTTGTGATCTCCAGTACTCTCCTGAAGCTTGTGATCTCCAGTACTCTCCTGAAGCTTGTGATCTCCAGTACTCTCCTGAAGCTTGTGATCTCCAGTACTCTCCTGAAGCTTGTGATCTCCAGTACTCTCCTGAAGCTTGTGATCTCCAGTACTCTCCTGAAGCTTGTGATCTCCAGTACTCTCCTGAAGCTTGTGATCTCCAGTACTCTCCTGAAGCTTGTGATCTCCAGTACTCTCCTGAAGCTTGTGATCTCCAGTACTCTCCTGAAGCTTGTGATCTCCAGTACTCTCTAGTGATCTCCAGTACTCTCCTGAAGCTAGTGATCTCCAGTACTCTCCTGAAGCTTGTGATCTCCAGTACTCTCCTGAAGCTTGTGATCTCCAGTACTCTCCTGAAGCTAGTGATCTCCAGTACTCTCCTGAAGCTAGTGATCTCCAGTACTCTCCTAGTGATCTCCAGTACTCTCCTGAAGCTAGTGATCTCCAGTACTCTCCTGAAGCTTGTGATCTCCAGTACTCTCCTGAAGCTTGTGATCTCCAGTACTCTCCTGAAGCTTGTGATCTCCAGTACTCTCCTGAAGCTTGTGATCTCCAGTACTCTCCTGAAGCTTGTGATCTCCAGTACTCTCCTGAAGCTTGTGATCTCCAGTACTCTCCTGAAGCTTGTGATCTCCAGTACTCTCCTGAAGCTTGTGATCTCCAGTACTCTCCTGAAGCTTGTGATCTCCAGTACTCTCCTGAAGCTTGTGATCTCCAGTACTCTCCTGAAGCTTGTGATCTCCAGTACTCTCCTGAAGCTTGTGATCTCCAGTACTCTCCTGAAGCTTGTGATCTCCAGTACTCTCCTGAAGCTTGTGATCTCCAGTACTCTCCTGAAGCTTGTGATCTCCAGTACTCTCCTGAAGCTTGTGATCTCCAGTACTCTCCTGAAGCTTGTGATCTCCAGTACTCTCCTGAAGCTAGTGATCTCCAGTACTCTCCTGAAGCTTGTGATCTCCAGTACTCTCCTGAAGCTTGTGATCTCCAGTACTCTCCTGAAGCTAGTGATCTCCAGTACTCTCCTGAAGCTTGTGATCTCCAGTACTCTCCTGAAGCTTGTGATCTCCAGTACTCTCCTGAAGCTAGTGATCTCCAGTACTCTCCTGAAGCTTGTGATCTCCAGCTTGTGATCTCCAGTACTCTCCTGAAGCTTGTGATCTCCAGTACTCTCCTGAAGCTTGTGATCTCCAGTACTCTCCTGAAGCTTGTGATCTCCAGTACTCTCCTGAAGCTTGTGATCTCCAGTACTCTCCTGAAGCTTGTGATCTCCAGTACTCTCCTGAAGCTTGTGATCTCCAGTACTCTCCTGAAGCTTGTGATCTCCAGTACTCTCCTGAAGCTTGTGATCTCCAGTACTCTCCTTGTGATCTCCAGTACTCTCCTGAAGCTTGTGATCTCCAGTACTCTCCTGAAGCTTGTGATCTCCAGTACTCTCCTGAAGCTTGTGATCTCCAGTACTCTCCTGAAGCTTGTGATCTCCAGTACTCTCCTGAAGCTTGTGATCTCCAGTACTCTCCTGAAGCTTGTGATCTCCAGTACTCTCCTGAAGCTTGTGATCTCCAGTACTCTCCTGAAGCTTGTGATCTCCAGTACTCTCCTGAAGCTAGTGATCTCCAGTACTCTCCTGAAGCTTGTGATCTCCAGTACTCTCCTGAAGCTTGTGATCTCCAGTACTCTCCTGAAGCTTGTGATCTCCAGTACTCTCCTGAAGCTAGTGATCTCCAGTACTCTCCTGAAGCTTGTGATCTCCAGTACTCTCCTGAAGCTTGTGATCTCCAGTACTCTCCTGAAGCTTGTGATCTCCAGTACTCTCCTGAAGCTTGTGATCTCCAGTACTCTCCTGAAGCTTGTGATCTCCAGTACTCTCCTGAAGCTAGTGATCTCCAGTACTCTCCTGAAGCTTGTGATCTCCAGTACTCTCCTGAAGTGAAGCTAGTGATCTCCAGTACTCTCCTGAAGCTTGTGATCTCCAGTACTCTCCTGAAGCTTGTGATCTCCAGTACTCTCCTGAAGCTTGTGATCTCCAGTACTCTCCTGAAGCTTGTGATCTCCAGTACTCTCCTGAAGCTTGTGATCTCCAGTACTCTCCTGAAGCTTGTGATCTCCAGTACTCTCCTGAAGCTTGTGATCTCCAGTACTCTCCTGAAGCTTGTGATCTCCAGTACTCTCCTGAAGCTTGTGATCTCCAGTACTCTCCTGAAGCTAGTGATCTCCAGTACTCTCCTGAAGCTTGTGATCTCCAGTACTCTCCTGAAGCTAGTGATCTCCAGTACTCTCCTGAAGCTTGTGATCTCCAGTACTCTCCTGAAGCTAGTGATCTCCAGTACTCTCCTGAAGCTTGTGATCTCCAGTACTCTCCTGAAGCTTGTGATCTCCAGTACTCTCCTGAAGCTTGTGATCTCCAGTACTCTCCTGAAGCTTGTGATCTCCAGTACTCTCCTGAAGTCCACTCTCCTGAAGCTTGTGATCTCCAGTACTCTCCTGAAGCTTGTGATCTCCAGTACTCTCCTGAAGCTTGTGATCTCCAGTACTCTCCTGAAGCTTGTGATCTCCAGTACTCTCCTGAAGCTTGTGATCTCCAGTACTCTCCTGAAGCTTGTGATCTCCAGTACTCTCCTGAAGCTTGTGATCTCCAGTACTCTCCTGAAGCTTAGTGATCTCCAGTACTCTCCTGAAGCTTGTGATCTCCAGTACTCTCCTGAAGCTTGTGATCTCCAGTACTCTCCTGAAGCTTGTGATCTCCAGTACTCTCCTGAAGCTTGTGATCTCCAGTACTCTCCTGAAGCTTGTGATCTCCAGTACTCTCCTGAAGCTTGTGATCTCCAGTACTCTCCTGAAGCTTGTGATCTCCAGTACTCTCCTGAAGCTTGTGATCTCCAGTACTCTCCTGAAGCTTGTGATCTCCAGTACTCTCCTGAAGCTTGTGATCTCCAGTACTCTCCTGAAGCTTGTGATCTCCAGTACTCTCCTGAAGCTTGTGATCTCCAGTACTCTCCTGAAGCTTGTGATCTCCAGTACTCTCCTGAAGCTTGTGATCTCCAGTACTCTCCTGAAGCTTGTGATCTCCAGTACTCTCCTGAAGCTTGTGATCTCCAGTACTCTCCTGAAGCTTGTGATCTCCAGTACTCTCCTGAAGCTTGTGATCTCCAGTACTCTCCTGAAGCTTGTGATCTCCAGTACTCTCCTGAAGCTTGTGATCTCCAGTACTCTCCTGAAGCTTGTGATCTCCAGTACTCTCCTGAAGCTTGTGATCTCCAGTACTCTCCTGAAGCTTGTGATCTCCAGTACTCTCCTGAAGCTTGTGATCTCCAGTACTCTCCTGAAGCTTGTGATCTCCAGTACTCTCCTGAAGCTTGTGATCTCCAGTACTCTCCGGTCGCCAGTGATCTCCAGTACTCTCCTGAAGCTTGTGATCTCCAGTACTCTCCTGAAGCTTGTGATCTCCAGTACTCTCCTGAAGCTAGTGATCTCCAGTACTCTCCTGAAGCTAGTGATCTCCAGTACTCTCCTGAAGCTTGTGATCTCCAGTACTCTCCTGAAGCTTGTGATCTCCAGTACTCTCCTGAAGCTAGTGATCTCCAGTACTCTCCTGAAGCTTGTGATCTCCAGTACTCTCCTGAAGCTAGTGATCTCCAGTACTCTCCTGAAGCTTGTGATCTCCAGTACTCTCCTGAAGCTAGTGATCTCCAGTACTCTCCTGAAGCTTGTGATCTCCAGTACTCTCCTGAAGCTTGTGATCTCCAGTACTCTCCTGAAGCTTGTGATCTCCAGTACTCTCCTGAAGCTAGTGATCTCCAGCTGAAGCTAGTGATCTCCAGTACTCTCCTGAAGCTTGTGATCTCCAGTACTCTCCTGAAGCTAGTGATCTCCAGTACTCTCCTGAAGCTTGTGATCTCCAGTACTCTCCTGAAGCTTGTGATCTCCAGTACTCTCCTGAAGCTTGTGATCTCCAGTACTCTCCTGAAGCTAGTGATCTCCAGTACTCTCCTGAAGCTGAAGCTTGTGATCTCCAGTACTCTCCTGAAGCTAGTGATCTCCAGTACTCTCCTGAAGCTTGTGATCTCCAGTACTCTCCTGAAGCTAGTGATCTCCAGTACTCTCCTGTAGCTAGTGATCTCCAGTACTCTCCTGAAGCTAGTGATCTCCAGTACTCTCCTGAAGCTTGTGATCTCCAGTACTCTCCTGAAGCTTGTGATCTCCAGTACTCTCCTGAAGCTTGTGATCTCCAGTACTCTCCTGAAGCTAGTGATCTCCAGTACTCTCCTGAAGCTAGTGATCTCCAGTACTCTCCTGAAGCTAGTGATCTCCAGTACTCTCCTGAAGCTAGTGATCTCCAGTACTCTCCTGAAGCTAGTGATCTCCAGTACTCTCCTGAAGCTAGTGATCTCCAGTACTCTCCTGAAGCTTGTGATCTCCAGTACTCTCCTGACGTGGCTAACGTTCCTGACGTGGCTAGCGTTCCTGACGTGGCTAGCGTTCCTGACGTGGCTAGCGTTCACTCTGCTTTCACTAGTCCACAAAACAAGTCTCATCAGAGTTTAGCTCGATGCAAGTGCTCATAATCTCTTGTATTTAATGCTCAAATTTTTCCCTGTTAGTTCACAGGCCTACGAAATGTTACATGTCAAAAGTTGTTTCTGTTATTTTGACTCATATGTTCTATATATCTGGTCTGCTGATTCCAAATTTAATATTAGTTTTTCTCTGTCGCGTCGCGTGAGGTTCCTTTACAACGCAATGTAGACCTTTGCTTCTCGTCTACATATACATAAAACAGTGAGATATCAAATAAAAATGTATATTAATTGAAGATACTCACAATACCATTGAAACTATTTATAAAATTTACCACTGATAAGTCTGAGATTCCTTCTTGTTAAATCTTTGTCTCTTCACAGCTGCGCATCTTACTCTTCCGCTTGTGTTTTTTTGTGTGTGTGTTTGCGTGCGTGCGCGCACTATCCAGCAGTAGTCAACCATCATGCTGACACTCTATTTACCTTGGTATCTTCTCTCCATATTTTTATAGCCTGGTGAAATCCTTCACCTTGCTCTTCACTTAAAGTTCCCAGATTTTCAGGAAACTAGTCCAATAATCTTCCAAAGATGCATTTTTGAGACTCGTGTTACATCTTTAGGCCTTGAACATCTGCTCACTATTTCTTTGTAGTCTGGGTTATCGTAGTTACATGGGATCGTTTTTATGACATCTCTGAAGGCAATCCATGTCAGTTTTTCAACATCAGGCCGAAAGTTTTCAAAATTCTCGTCCTGAAGACGACATGTAAGTGGATACAAATAGGAAACTGATCTGTCTGGCGCCCAGTAGACGGAGGATCAAGCCTCCACCACGCATTGCGTTGAATGATCCACGTGTGTTTAGCGCTTAACATAAATTATTTTATTAATTTCATCCTGAAGAAGTTTCTTTATATCCGGGTCGACAAATATGTCTTCTTTGAGCTTCCCATCCGGCAGTCTTGGGAACTTCTTGAATGAAACTTAAAACTGCCTCCATCTGATGGTAAAGCTTTAATAAACTGGTTCATTAAATCAAGATTTTATGGGAAAACATGATTTGTCCTGATCTCCAACTTTCACTCCAATGTATGCATAGAAAGCCTTCTTAATGACAAATTCACCACATATATTATATAAACTGTCCGGACACATCACACAGCCTCATGTAGCTATCATCATCACCCTCAAGTGCCCTGTTGACGTCTTCGTCCTCTCTACCTTTGAATCTCTCGTGTTTAAACTCTCACTCGTTTTTAAACCTCTCCTATGATAAGAGACGCCAACAACACAACTTTGTAAGCGATTCGACCACAACTGCGTGATAGATAAATCTGATCATCATTGATGAAGTCATCTCGTCGAACTTAATAAGAAACAGGAAACAAATCTAATTAAGCAAAGAAATTGATAAAGGTCTGTGATAAGTTTGAGTATATTTTTCCTTTGAACAGTTATCTCCCACTGGGTATATATTTATTAGATAGATGCGCAGTAGTTAACAAACACTTAATTGAAGAGATTTTGGTCATGTGACAGAGGCCTTCCGCTGGCTCACCATCCACACTAAAAAAAAACGCATCACATGGGTTGGTACAGTAATCCTCTTAAAGAGAATCACTACCTCAGCCTCCTAGGACACGAAGATTGAATATCGAGGTTCTTGCAGGTATTGAAAATTTTTACACATGTCAGGATGAAGTTCAATATTAAGGAAGAGGAATTAATATTCATCCGGCTGTTAACCATATTGTGTACCGTGGTTTTTATTTAATTCTTGCTTCATGAACTGGAAACTTTGTGACAGTTAAGAAGTAACCACTGAAGCAAATAAGTGAGAAGCTCGAATATGGAGTCATCATGAGATGCGTCGGCCATCAGCTCACTCGGGAGAACATTTTCGCTGCCTTCGGATTTTGGGCTTTGTTGTTATCGTGGTTTTAATAATTACCTTGGTACCTGCAGGGACCTCGGGGAACGTTTAGGAATCTTTTCAGCAATAACAATTTTTTTTTTCCAATGCTATGGGTTATTTCAAGTTGGTATGATAGTATTTATTTGCATTGAGTGTTCGTTAGTAGTTTTTATTTGTACTACTTTTACTTTCGAATTCATATGTGCTTTGTCATTTTTATCGTCAAAAGGAGTGGAATGGTTTCCCAGGTGAAAGTGTCTTCAGAGCTCTCAGCTCCTCACCATGAAATATGTTGTAATTGGAATTTGAGAGACATTTTTAATTCTTATATAATTATCTTAACCACCAGAAACAATCCCAAATATCTCATCACACTTGCTATAAAACAAGCAAACACTGCTATTGTCTTGTTTATCTTGTAGGTCACCTGACCTGTTTCTCACATAAAATCCTGTACACACACGCAACCATAAGGTCATTAACGGTACCTCAATTTCTACGTCATTAACACTCCTTCGAAGAGTCACTGAACATGTCAGTTGACTGATACTATATCTGGTCTCCGTTTCCTAACGAATTTTTGCGGCGAATGACCTAAACCACTGAGTCTGACCTAAGCCAGTGATTGCTCAGGATTCGTTCGATGGTTAACCCAGGAGGATCATTAACCCCAAGAAAGTCATAGTGTGTGGATCATTTCCGTTGTAATCTCTAGATCATACTCTTGGTTTTTACATACAAGAATCGACTATTTTCTACTTGGTGAACAGGAGGTAGGAGGCTCCAGGAGTCTTGGCTATTCGTCTGTCCCCGTCCTGGAATGAACTTGGGTCGTTCCGGATGTGAGCCGAAGACTATCACTGAACTACAAAGCACAACATTCCAACTAGTTTCAGTAAACACCACCGTCTACAGCATCGCACATCAGCAGTTGTTCCTTGCTGCGCCCAGTCAGGGGATCAACAACAATACTGAAGTGGTCATCTTGTAACAAAAACTCACGTTTGGTGATTTTCTCCGACTAATGTAATAAGAGAATCGTGGCAGACACACACACTAGGACAGGTATGGTAATTTTGTTCTAGATTAGAATATTACCACCATTAATCAAGTTAATTTACTGGACACCAGTCCATCCAGTCCAGTAAGAATATAAAAAATAAATATTAAAGTACTTGAAAGTGAGTCTTGAGGGTTTACCGCTTAGTTTTGATTGTAATAAAGTGCTTAAAAGGTGTGAAAATACATCTCACTGTTGATTTTGTTTCACATACATCTGTATGATTATATGTAGTTATGGGCAACTTTTGCTGAAGAAACCGTAAATATTTTATATTAAATAATACATAAAGGACGTAGGATTGCTGGTGTCTTTTTCTGTCTCATAAACACGCTAGATAACAACTTACACTTTGGTCACACTTCACAGACATGCACATGCATATATATATATACATACATCTAGGTTTTTCTCCTTTTTCTACATAGCTCTTGTTCTTCTTTATTTCTTCTATTGTCCATGGGGAAGTGGAAAAGAATCTTTCCTCCGTAAGCCATGCGTGTCGTATGAGGCGACTAAAATGCCGGGAGCAATGGGCTAGTAACCCCTTCTCCTGTAGACATTTACTAAAAAAAGAGAGGAAGAAAATCTTTATAAAACTGGGATGCTTGAATATGCGTGGATGTAGTGCGGATGACAAGAAACAGATGATTGCTGATGTTATGAATGAAAAGAAGTTGGATGTCCTGGCCCTAAGCGAAACAAAGCTGAAGGGGGTAGGGGAGTTTCGGTGGGGGGAAATAAATGGGATAAAATCTGGAGTATCTGAGAGAGTTAGAGCTAAGGAAAGGGTAGCAATAATGTTGAAGGATCAGTTATGGAAGGAGAAAAGAGAATATGAATGTATAAATTCAAGGATTATGTGGATTAAAGTAAAGGTTGGATGCGAAAAGTGGGTCATAATAAGCGTGTATGCACCTGGAGAAGAGAGGAATGTAGAGGAGAGAGAGAGACTTTGGGAGATGTTAAGTAAATGTATAGGAACCTTTGAACCAAGTGAGAGAGTAATTATGGTAGGGGAACTGAATGCTAAAATAGGAGAAACTTTTAGAGAGGGTGTGGTAGGTAAGTTTGGAGTGCCAGGTGTGAATGATAATGGGAGTCCTTTGATTGAACTTTGTATAGAAAGGGGTTTAGTTATAGGATAAATAAGTATACAAGATATGATGTAGGGCGAAATGACAGTAGTTTGTTGGATTATGTATTGGTAGATAAAAGACTGTTGAGTAGACTTCAGGATGTACATGTTTATAGAGGGGCCACAGATATATCAGATCACTTTTTAGTTGTAGCTACACTGAAAGTAAAAGGTAGATGGGATACAAAGAGAATAGAAGCATCACGGAAGAGAGAGGTGAAGGTTTATAAACTAAAAGAGGAGGCAGTTAGGGTAAGATATAAACAGCTATTGGGGGATAGATGGGCTAGTGAGAGTCTAGGCAATGAGGTCGAAGATGTATGGGGTAGGTTGAAGAATGTAGTGTTAGTGTTCAGCAGAAGTTTGTGGTTACAGGAAAGTGGGTGCAGGAGGGAAGAGGAGCGATTGGTGGAATGATGATGTAAAGAGAGTAGTAAGGGAGAAAAAGTTAGCATATGAGAAGTTTTTACAAAGTAGTAGTGATGCAAGGAGGGAAGAGTATATGGAGAAAAAGAGAGAGATTAAGAGAGTGGTGAAGCAATGTAAAAAGAGAGCAAATGAGAGAGTGGGTGAGATGTTATCAACAAATTTTTTTGAAAATAAGAAAAAGATTTGGAGTGAGATTAACAAGTTAAGGAAGCCTAGAGAACAAATGGATTCGTCAGTTAAAAATAGGAGAGGAGAGTTATTAAATGGAGAGTTAGAGGTATTGGGAAGATGGAAGGAATATTTTGAGGAATTGTTAAATGCTGATGAAGATAGGGAAGCTGTGATTTCATGTATAGGGCAAGGAGGAATAACATATTGTAGGAGTGAGGAAGAGCCAGTTATGAGTGTGGGGGAAGTTCGTGAGGCAGTAGGTAAAATGAAAGGGGGTAAGGCAGCTGGGATTGATGGGATAAAGATAGAAATGTTAAAAGCAGATGGGGATATAGTTTTGGAGTGGTTGGTGCTATTATTTAATAAATGTATGGAAGAGGGTAAGGTACCTAGGGATTGGCAGAGAGCATGCATAGTTCCTTTGTATAAAGGCAAAGGGGACAAAAGAGAGTGCAAAAGTTATAGGGGGATAAGTCTGTTGAGTATACCTGGTAAAGTGTATGGTAGAGTTATTATTGAAAGAATTAAAAGTAAGACGAAGATTAGGATAGCAGATGAACAAGGAGGCTTTAGGAAAGGTAGGGGGTGTGTGGACCAGGTGTTTACAGTGAAACATAAGTGAACAGTATTTAGATAAGGCTAAAGAGGTTTTTGTGGCATTTATGGATTTGGAAAAGGCGTATGACAGGGTGGATAGGGGGGCAGTGTGGCAGATGTTGCAGGTGTATGGTGCAGGAGGTAGGTTATTGAAAGCAGTGAAGAGTTTTTACGATGATAGTAAGGCTCAAGTTAGAGTATGTAGGAAAGAGGGAGATTATTTCCCAGTAAAATTAGGCCTTAGACAAGGATGTGTGATGTCACCGTGGTTGTTTAATATATTTATAGATGGGGTTGTAAGAGAAGTGAATGCGAGGGTCTTGGCAAGAGGCGTGAAGTTAAAAGATAAAGAATCACACATAAAGTGGGAGTTGTCACAGTTGCTCTTTGCTGATGACACTGTGCTCTTGGGAGATTCTAAAGAGAAGTTGCAGAGATTGGTGGATGAATTTGGTAGGGTATGTAAAAGAAGAAAATTAAAAGTGAATACAGGAAAGAGTAAGGTTATGAGTATAAAAAGATTAGGTGATGAAAGATTGGATATCAGATTGGAGGGAGAGAGTATGGAGGAGGTGAATGTATTCAGATATTTGGGAGTGGACGCGTCAGCGGATGGGTCTATGAAAGATGAGGTGAATCATAGAACTGATGAGGGGAAAAGGGTGAGCAGTGAATTGAGGAGTCTGTGGAGACAAAGAACTTTGTCCTTGGAGGCAAAGAGGGGAATGTATGAGAGTATAGTTTAACCAACACTCTTATATGGGTGTGAAGCATGGGTGATGAATGTTGCAGCGAGGAGAAGGCTGGAGACAGTGGAGATGTCATGTCTGAGGGCAATGTGTGGTGTGAGTATAATGCAGAGAATTCGTAGTTTGGAAGTTAGGAGGAGGTGCCGGATTGCCAAAACTGTTGTCCAGAGGGCTGAGGAAGGGTTGTTGAGGTGGTTCGGACATGTAGAGAGAATGGAGCGAAACAGAATGACTTCAAGAGTGTATCAGTCTGTAGTGGAAAGAAGGTGGGGTAAGGGTCGGCCTAGGAAAGGTTGGAGGGAGGGGGTAAAGGAGGTTTTGTGTGCGAGGGGCTTGGACTTCCAGCAGGCATGCTTGAGCGTGTCTGATAGGGGTGAATGGAAACAATTGGTTTTTAATACTTGACGTGCTGTTGGAGTGTGAGCAAAGTAACATTTATGAAGGGGTTCAGGGAAACCGGCAGGCCGGACTTGAGTCCTGGAGATGGGAAGTACAGTGCCTGCACTCTGAAGGAGGGGTGTTAATGTTGCAGTTTAAAAACTGTAGTGTAAAGCACCCTTCTGGCAAGACAGTGATGGAGTGAATGATGGTGAAAGTTTTTCTTTTTCGGGCCACCCTGCCTTGGTGGGAATCGGCCGGTGTGATAATAAAAAAAAATAAAGAACGTAGAGGCTGTGGAGGGAATATTGTTACTATTTTATAATAATTTAAATAACATGTTTTTATCCATAAAAGAAAAACAATGTTCTGTAGGTTGATCTGACAAACACAACAACACTCTCACTGTCACTCAGTTACTGATCTGGCAGAAGCGTGCTGACATAACAGTTTAGATGACCATCCAGACTGCAACATCCTCGCCCCTCCTTCAGAGTGCAGGTACTCTACTTTCCATCTATAGGACAAATGTTTAGCTAAGCGGTTTCCCTGAATTCTTTCATAAATGCTACCCTGCTCGCACTCCAACAGCACATGAAATCATAAAAATCACTTACCTCCACTTCAATATTACACGGTTAAGAGGCACGTTAAGTTCCCCTGTCTTCTGAAAACATGTTCATTTTTCCACTATAATCTACCTTGTCCTTAATTATTATCGCATTTGCTTTCTGTTTCGTAAGGTGAAGTCCAGGATCTTTCTTTAATTCATGGTATAAATTAACAAATCTTCGAGGACAACTGTGTTACAAAGGTCTGAGCAAAGCTGAACAAGGTAGATTAATAAATTAGACACATGTGCAACTCTTGGGTATCTTTATTGAGGAAACGTTTCGCCACACAGTGGCTTCATCAGTCCATACGTAGGAGAAGCTTGAAGAACAGGAGGAGAATGAGGTAATCAGTCCCTCAACCTTAAGTCGATGTGTTGATGTGTTTGAGGGACTGATTACCTCATTCTCCTCCTGTTCTTCAAGCTTCTCCTACGTATGGACTGATGAAGCCACTGTGTGGCGAAACGTTTCCTCAATAAAGATACCCAAGAGTTGCACATGTGTCTAATTTATCAACATGTCGGTTCTCTGAACCATTCATCTACAAACCTGTCAGACACTGCAACTTCTTGGGATCTTAATACTTAGGAATTCTTCGCTTGCCTAATTCTTGGGCACGACCTACTTCCACATTGAACAAATGTGACACCACCTATGACTGCTGCACCTCTCCTGCCATACGGTTTATAAGCTGCTTCTCCGCTCATATGCCGTATTCAATTCAAGACTGATGGACTGAACACATCGACTCAAGGTTGAGGGACTGATTACCTCATTCTCCTCCTGTTCTTCAAGCTTCTCCTACGTATGGACTGATGAAGCCACTGTGTGGCGAAACGTTTCCTCACTAAAGATACCCAAGAGTTGCACATGTGTCTAATTTATCAACATGTCGGTTCTCTGAACCATTCATCTACAAGGTAGATTAAAGTAGAAAAATGAAGACGGGGTAACCTTCGTGCCCCTTTAAGCTTGCTACATGTAAGAGCCCCCAGTACTCAAAACCTTTTTGACCCCCATCTCTCCAATCTATCTTACTTCACCTACCCCTCCTTTCCCCCACCCCAGATTTATATGCCATGCTAATCATCATATTTTTCTTCGTGTTCTCTAAGCGTTCAAACCACCTAAACAACCCCCTCCTCAACCCTATTGGTAAATCCACACCTACTCTCCAAACTCCGAATTTTCTGCATCTAATCACGCTAAACATTACCGACAAACACACACTACTAGATAGTTTTTTCTTTTTTTTTTTTTTTTTTTTTTTGTCTCCACAGATGTCTCAGTGCACTACCACTCTTGGTGAAGAGGTATTATGGCGGCGGCTACCAGGTAGAAAGTGCAGTGTTTACTCCATGATGACCTCCTTGTGGATGGGTGTCGGTGGTGAGGTTCAAGTCCAAAACTTTAACGAGACACACTGCTGCAGCGACGACAACCCTGACTTTGTAGCTGACCGGAGGCGAGCGATTGATCTGACCACCTCTGGCGAAGACGGCCACCCCGGAATTTGGGCTTTAATCCCGTAATGAAACAGAAGAGGTGTTCTTGGTCTGATCACCACCTCCGGCGAACACACAGTGCTCAAAGTCGTTCGTAAACTCGTCAAGGTGATTTTTCCCCGGTAAATAAATCAACAACCTTCTGCCTTAAAGCTGCAATCTTCTTTCTCTCCACCCGCTACTACAGTGGCTCTCGCTCTCAGGAACTTGCAGTTGTATGCTCATCTTTGTGTGTGGAGGAGCAACATTCGCACTGAAATTGCTTCTCATTAATGTTTCTGATGCTTGTTCTTATCTCTAAACGGAAAGGAAATGCTTGTAATAAATTATCAGCCATAATAGTTGAACAGTAAATTAAAGATTAAATGGTACACCATTACCGTTTCTTCATTTAAATAGCTTACCAACACAGTTCCTTGCATGTAAAAGTCCTACCGATAATAATAAACTTTAACATGTCAGTGTTTGCGAATGACGCAAAATTAATAATGGCAATGAGGACAATCAGAGGACTACAATAGAGAACAAGTTACAACAAACACTCAAAAAAAGAAAAGTTTACCGGAATTCAACCTTAGCAAATGCAAAGTTATGCTCGGAAAAGAGAGAGTACAAGGTCAGTGAGTTTCACCCTCAGAAGAGACCTAGGGAGAGAGATCACACTGCATTCTGGGGTTCGAAATGAACAGGTTTTATCGCATTTATTACAGTTCGTTGACTTTTGCAACATATATGAACTTCTGTGGAATTAATATTCATTGGATTTAAGTTAACAGTAATTAACAGATATTTACGTATAATTGACAAACAAGAAACAATATGAACGGGCAACTTACGTCTGGCAGAGACAGATATATCATAGTTCCTTAGAGATGGTATTCCCACGATCACTCACAGAGCTGGTATCCCCCACACTCACAGATTATTATTATTATAATCAAAGGGAAGGCGCTAAACCCGTAGGATTATACAGCGTCTGTGGAGGGGGGTGAGGGATGTGGAAGGTATTCAGGCTTAATTCGGGGAACTGGAGAACAGATCCAATTCCCTAGATCAAGAGCCCCTCACTAGCATCAGGGAACCCACACTCACAGAGCTGGTATCCCCACACTAACAGAGCTGGTATCCCAACGCTCGCTGTTTAAGTTGTAATCTCAACAAGGGAACATTCGTATCATTATGCAAATATAAGATCAGTACTAGAATTCGGCCTAAGATTGAAATGCTCGTCTCATTAAGCATTCAAAGAAAATTGAGTAAATTGAGATGTTCTCTGCAAGGCTGTTACCAGACCTGAGAGAACTGTGATACAGTGTTCGATTAAGATAGATCTTGTATCAGAGTATCGAAGATCCACAGGAGACATGACCACAACAAGGTCAAATGAACAAAAAGGAACACAAGGAAGAATTCCATCTGAGTAAGTACATAAACAAATGGAATGCAATAAGATAAAGATGTTGTGGAGGCCAATACACGGACATAAGGCAGACCTGTTAATCAAGGTACGAAGGCCAAGCCTACGTAGCAGAACGAAACATTGAGAGAACAGTATACTATACCACACACACACACACACACATACTGTCTCTATCTCTGTGTATATCTCTCTATCTCTCTCTCTCTCTGTCTCTCTCTCTCTCTCTCTCTCTCTCTCTCTCTCTCTCTCTCTCTCTCTCTCTCTCTCTCTCTCTCTCTCTCTCTTTCTATCCCTCCTCACGAAACACACACACAGTTGCTATACAGCCATAAGTTGCTCTTGCCGATATTTGTACGAACGTGTTGCGAGAGTGGAAGCGTGCTGGAATAAATAATAGCATAAAGGCGAGCCTTACGTTTATTGTAAGACTGGGTACATAGTGAATGGTTGTTGCCCACGCCAGGCCGTGGGCCGGCGAGAGAGTGAAGGAATGCAACGTCCGACCTGTCCTGCGTCTGTCCAGACAGAGAGAGAGAGAGAGAGTCAAACTGTGTGCTTCGCTGATCTTTTGTCCCGACCAGGTCTGCTAGATTGCAGCATAGGAGCAATTGCGGAAAGGTGCAATGTACGAAGGCCTGACTGGGCTTACGCACAGGAGGAAGACAATAGAAATGACCAGGTAACTAGAGTGAAGAAGAAGAGAGAGCTCACGAGGAATGGCTAGAAAGTTTGCGAGGAGCTCAGCAAGTAATTTATGGAAATATTTATGAAGGAAATGAGTGGTATGCTTATGTGGTATACTGGTATAGCGCACCAGTTAGTGCGAAACACTGTATATGCAATAAGAGGTTAGGAAACTATTGCGCGAGCTAGTTGCATTGAAGGTAATGTGACCAGTTACCTCTCCATGGGTCCTGAGAAAGGGAGTTGAAGCACATTGTTTGCCACGAGCCACAGATTCAAGTCAAGTGACACAGGGCAACTGCCAGAGGTGTGGAAGACAACAAATGCAGTCCCAGTATTTAAGAAAGGGGGAAGGCAGGTAGAGTTAAACTACAGATCAGTGTCACTGACATGCATAGTATGGTACAATAGCAGGTACAACAACAAATTAACAGAGATGAGACAGGAGAGAGAGAGAATCGGTATATGGCATATTTTTAGCATTATTTTAGAAGACATACAACCACACAACAAAGTGGGGTAAACCTAAAGGAGCAAGAAGGAATAACAGGGAAGATAAAACGATCGACCAAAAAATATTTATTAGTAAGGAAACGAGTAATAATCCTAACAGAGGTGTAGGAACTGGTGCATGTGACGAGTGGGGTTCCTTAAGGATCAGTACTTGCACTCGGTCATGTTATTTCTTGTGTACAAGAATAACATGACCGAAGAAAAAATCAGAGGTATCCCTCTTAGTAAATAATGTGAGACTAATGAGGAGAATACAAATAAATGAGAACTCGGAAAAATTACATATGGATTTGGTCAGACTACAGTTCTGGTGTGAAAAGTAACTACTAGAATTTAACTTCACAACTGAAAAATTATGAAGATTGGGATGGGCAAAGAGGACCACAAACGGAGAATAGAGTTAGGCAAAAGGTGCAACCCTCACTCAGGAAGACTCCGGAGGAAACATTGTGCCGAGCACATCTTGAGGGAGGCCCACATCATCCGAATATCTTCTGAACCAAAAGCGCATATGGTAAATCTAACATTACTTTTCTGGAACCCTAGGCAAGAAGCCATCCACGACACTGTATATGCCATGTGTCATCACTGTATTGAAGAATTCAACACCGGTATGAAAAAACCATATCTGATAAAGTATGTCCAGAAAGTGCAGAGGTTTGCAATGAGGCAATATATATATATATATATATATATATATATATATATATATATATATATATATATATATATATATATATATATATATATATATATATATATATATATATATATATATATATATAGTGATAAGGAAATGTGTAGAATTTTTAACACATACTTCCTCTCAGTTTTTACACAGGAGGATACCAGCGATATTCCAGTAATGATAAATTATGTAGAACAGGACGATAATAATCTGTGCACTATTAGGGTCACAAGTGACATGGTCCTTAGGCAAATAGATAAATTAAAACCTAACAAATCCCCAGGCCCTGATGAACTGTATGCAAGGGTTCTAAAGGAATGTAAAGAGGAGCTTAGCACACCTTTGGCTAATCTTTTCAACATATCACTACAAACTGGCATGGTGCCAGATAAGTGGAAAATGGCAAATGTGATACCTATTTTCAAAACAGGTGACAGGTCCTTAGCTTCGAACTATAGACCAATAAGCCTAACCTCCATAGTGGGAAAATTTATGGAATCAATAATTGCCGAGGCAGTTCGTAGCCACCTTGAAAAGCATAAATTAATCAACGAATCTCAGCATGGTTTTACAAAGGGGCGTTCCTGCCTTACGAATTTATTAACTTTTTTCACTAAGGTATTTGAGGAGGTAGATCATGGTAATGAATATGATATTGTGTATATGGACTTCAGTAAGGCTTTTGACAGGGTCCCACATCAGAGACTATTGAGGAAAATTAAAGCACATGGAATAGGAGGAGAAATTTTTTCCTGGATAGAGGCATGGTTGACAAATAGACAGCAGAGAGTTTGCATAAATGGGGAGAAATCAGAGTGGGGAAGCGTCACGAGCGGTGTTCCACAGGGGTCAGTGTTGGGCCCCCTGCTGTTCACAATCTACATAAACGACATAGATGAGGGCATAAAGAGCGACATCGGCAAGTTTGCCGATGACACCAAAATAGGCCGTCGAATTCATTCTGACGAGGACATTCGAGCACTCCAGGAAGATTTGAATAGACTGATGCAGTGGTCGGAGAAGTGGCAGATGCAGTTTAATATAGACAAATGCAAAGTTCTAAATGTTGGACAGGACAATAACCATGCCACATATAAACTAAATAATGTAGATCTTAATATTACGGATTGCGAAAAAGATTTAGGAGTTCTGGTTAGCAGTAATCTGAAACCAAGACAACAGTGCATAAGTGTTCGCAATAAAGCTAATAGAATCCTTGGCTTCATATCAAGAAGCATAAATAATAGGAGTCCTCAGGTTGTTCTTCAACTCTATACATTCTTGGTTAGGCCTCATTTAGATTATGCTGCACAGTTTTGGTCACCGTATTACAGAATGGATATAAATTCTCTGGAAAATGTACAAAGGAGGATGACAAAGATGATCCCATGTATCAGAAACCTTCCCTATGAGGATAGACTAAGGGCCCTGAAACTGCACTCTCTAGAAAGACGTAGAATTAGGGGGGATATGATTGAGGTGTATAAATGGAAGACAGGAATAAATAAAGGGGATGTAAATAGTGTGCTGAAAATATCTAGCCTAGACAGGACTCGCAGCAATGGTTTTAAGTTGGAAAAATTCAGATTCAGGAAGGATATAGGAAAGTACTGGTTTGGTAATAGGGTTGTGGATGAGTGGAACAAACTCCCAAGTACCGTTATAGAGGCCAGAACGTTGTGTAGCTTTAAAAATAGGTTGGATAAATACATGAGTAGATGTGGGTGGGTGTGAGTTAGACCTGATAGCTTGTGCTAACAGGTCGGTTGCCGTGTTCCTCCGTGAAGCCGGTGTCATATATATATATATATATATATATATATATATATATATATATATATATATATATAAAATATATATATATATATATATATATATATATATATATATATATATATATATATATATATATATATATTTATATATATATATATATATATATATATATAATGTCGTGCCGAATATGTAAAACTGGTCAATTAGCAAGAACTCATTTAAAATTAAGTCCTTTCTAAAATTTTCTCTTATACGTTTAAAGATATATTTTTTTCATTAATGTTAATGTAAAAACTTTTAATTTTGCTCCAAACGAATTTCAGAAAACTTACCTAACCTTATTATAACAAGAACAATTTATTTTAGCCTAACCCAACTAAATATATTTTAGATTTGTTTGCAATAATTTAATACTAAACAAACACAGTGAAATATATTTTTTTCGTTATGTTCAGAATGATTTTGGCGAAATTATTGCATACACAAATTTTCACTTGTCCTATATGGCAAGATGAGCGTTGTAATGAATGGTTTAAAAAACCGACAAGTTGAAGATTGAGACACTTATGCAGCATATGGGAATCTTTATTCAGGAAACGTTTCGCCACACAGTGGCTTCATCAGTCCAATACAAAGAGGAAGGCGTAAGGAGAGGAGGAGTATGAGGTAATCAGTCCCTCAGCCTGGAGTCGATGTGTTCAGTCCATCAATCTTGTAGAATGTACAGCATAGGGCCGTAGACGTGGCTTATATACTGTAGTGAGGTGAGGTGAAGCAGGAGGAGGCGGGGTCATAGTGGTACCATCCACTAGTCGAAGTAGGTCTTTGTCCAAAGGTTGAACAAGCGTTGAAGAATTCTTTGTAACAAGATCCCATGATGCTGCAGTGTCTGACAGTTGTGATGAATGGTTTGAAAAACCGACAAGTTGAAGATTGAGACACTTATGCAGCATATGGGAATCTTTATTCAGGAAACGTTTCGCCACACAGTGGCTTTATCAGTCCAATACAAAGAGGAAGGCGTAAGGAGAGGAGGAGTATGAGGTAATCAGTCCCTCGACTCCAGGCTGAGGGACTGATTACCTCATACTCCTCTCTCCTCTCCCCATATCTCTCCCCCATACAACTCCCCAACTTTTTCTTCCCATCTTCCACTCCCTCAGTTTCCCTCTTTCACTCTCTCCCTCTATACCTTTTTCTCTCTGCAGCACCCACTCTCTACCCCTCTCCTAGGTCTTCCCCCAGCACCCCTCAATAAAATTCAAACCCACCCTCTCTTTCTACCTCTCTCTATCTTTCTCCCTGTCTCTCTCTCTCTCCCTCTTTCACTACATCTCTTCCTCTCTCTTCCTCTACCCCTCTTTCACTACATCTCTTCCTCTCTCTTCCTCTACCCCTCTTTCTCTCCACTTCTCTCTCTCTACCGCTCTCTTCCTGCCTGTCTTGCACACACACACACACACACACACACACACACACACAATAAAATTTCGGTCCTAGGACCAGTGCTATTTTTGGTATACGTGAATGACATGATGGATGGGATAGACTCAGAGGTGTCCCTGTTCGCAGATGATGTGAAGTTAATGAGGAGAATTAAATCAGATGAGGATCAGGCAGACCTTCAAAGAGACCTGGACAGGCTGGACACATGGTCCAGCAACTGGCTTCTCGAATTCAACCCTGCCAATGCAAAGTCATGAAGATTGGAGAAGGGCAAAGAAGACCGCACACGGAGTATAGGCTAGGTGGCCAACGACTGCAAACCTCGCTCAAGGAGAAAGATCTTGGCGTGATTATAACACCGAAGACGTCTCCGGAAGCACACATCAACCAGATAACTGCTGCAGCATATGGGCGCCTGGCAAACCTGAGATTAGTATTCCGATACCTAAGTAAGGAATCTTTCAAGACACTACACCGTGTACGTCAGGCCCATACTGGAGTATGTAGCACCAGTTTGGAACCCGCAGCGAGTCAAGCGCGTTAAGAAATTAGAGAAAGTACAAAGGTTTGCGACAAGGTTAGTTTCAGAGCTAAGGGGAATGTCCTACGAAGAAAGGTTGAGGGAAATCGGCCTGACAACACTAGAGGACAGAAGGGATAGGGGGGACATGATAACGACATACAAAATACTGCGTGGAATAGACAAGGTGGACAGAGACAAGATGTTCCAGAGAGGGGACACAGAAACAAGGGGTCACTCTTGGAAGCTGAAGACTCAGATGAGTCACAGGGATGTTAGGAAGCAGTTCTTCAGTTACAGAGTGGTCAGGAAGTGGAACAGTCTGGCGAACGATGTAGTGGAGGCAGGTACCATACATAGCTTTAATACGAGGTATGATAAAGCTCATGGAGCAGGGAGAGAGAGGACCTAATCGTGTTCAGTGAAGAGGTGGGGCCAGAAACTGAGTCTCGACCCCTGCAACTACAATTAGGTGAGTACAATTAGGTGAGTACACACACACACACACACACACACACACACACACACAAACACACTTCTGAAAATTGAGTGGTTTGCAAAATGGAAAACCCTGGCCAGTCAATGTGATTTTCAAGGCTGAATCACCTCGAAACAGGATCCTGCAGGGGAAAGCATGACTAAGGGACATACCAAAGTAACGGAGGGTACCTCGATCGAGACAGAACACAAGAAGAATGGCAGAAACTGAAAGAGAGGGTACAAAGATACAAGGAGGAACGAGAGGCAATGATGGAGACAAACAGGAGAACCCAGACTCAGGAGGAAGAGCAAACACAACCTCTTTCAGAACCACTCACAGAAGGATCCCAACCATGACAACCCCAATGCAATTGAACAATCGAAACCAAAACCCACACACTGTACCCTCTACCCCTACACCCCATCATCACAGACTCCACCCCATAGCAACCCCCCATTGGTCCCAGCCAGGGCTCCTGCTCCCCCTACCCCAACGTTCTCCCCAGACCACAGTTTTAGAAAAGAAGTTGAAGGTTTGGTATATGAATGCAGATGGAATAAATAAATGTGAGGAGTGGCATGAAAGAATCAAGGAGACGTCCCCAGATATTTTAGCACTCATAGAAATGAAACTTGCTGGGATAATAACAGATACAGTCTCCCCACCCAGATATCAGATCCTGAGGAAAGATAGAAGGAGTAGAGGGGGAGGAGGAGTTGCACTGCTCATTAAAAACGATGGAGGTTTGAGGAAATGGAAGGAATGGGCGAAAATGGCGAAGGGGATTACATAGGTACCATTCAGTCAGGGGAATATAAGGTAGTCATTGCAGTGATGTATAACCTGCCACAGAACTGCAGGAGGCCAAGAGAAGAATATGAAGAGAGCAACAGAGTAAGCAGCAGAGCTGAGGTGACCAAAAGAGCTCACATGGGTAGAGCAAAGTTACTAGTTGTGGGTGATTTCAATCACAAGGAGATTGACTGGGAAAACTTGGAGCCACATGGGGTCCCAAAACATGGAGAGCCAAGATGATGGATATGGTACTGGAAAACCTCATGCATCAACATGTTAGGGATGCTATCAGAGATAGAGGGGAGGATGAACCAGCAAGACTGGACCTCGTGTTCACCCTGAGTAGCTCGGACATTGAGGACATCACATATGAAAGACCCCTTCGAGGTAGTGATCATGTGGTTCTGAACTTTGAATATATATAGTAGAGTTACAGGTGGAGAGGGTAACAGGAGAAGGATGGGAAAAGCCAAACTACAAAATGGGGGACTATACAGGTATGAGAAACTTCCTGCAGGAAGTTCAGTGGGAAAGAGAATTGGTAGGAAAGTCAGTAAACAAAATGGACTACGTAACAACGAAATGCAAGGAGGCAGAGGAAAGGTTTGTTCACAGGGGCAACAGAAATAATGGAAAGACCAGAACAAGCCCTTGGTTTACCCAAAGGTGTAGGGAGGCAAAAACAAAATGGACTAGAAAATGGAAAAAGTACAAAAGACCAGGAAAATAAAGAGATCAGTCAAAGAGGCAGAAACGAGTATGCATAGATAAGGAGGGAGGCCCAGCAACAGTACGAAAATGACATAGCATCAAAAGTCAAGTCTGACCCAAAGCTGTTGTATAGCCACATGAGGGAGAAGACAACAGTCAAGGACCAGATAATCAGACTGAGGAAAGAAGAAACGACCAAGAAGTATGAGAGGAGCTCAAAATGAGATTTAAGGTTGTACAGTGGAGACAGAACTTTGGGAAGTCAGAACAGAGGGGTACACCAACAAGGGAGATGCCAACAAGTGTTGGATGATATACACACAATCGAGGAGGAGGTGAATACGCTGCTAAGTGACCTTAATACCTCAAAGGCGGTGGGACCGGACATCTCTCTGTGGGTCCTTAGAGAGGGAGCAGATATGCTGTGTGTGCAACTAACAAAGATCTTCAACACATCCATTGAAACTGAGCAACTACCTGAGGTATAGAAGATGACAAATGTAATCTCCATTTTTAAGAAAGGAGACAGACACGAGGCATTAAATTATAGACCAGTGTCACTGACCTGTATAGTATGCAAAGTCATGGAGAAGATTATGAGGTGAGTGGTTGAGCACCTAGAACGGGACAAGCATATTAACAACCATCACGGATTCAAGGAAGGCAAATCCTGTGTCACAAACCTACTGGAATTTCATGACAAGGTAACGGAAGTAAGACATGAGAGAGATGGGTGGGTAGATTGCATTTTCTTGAACTGCAAGAAGGCCTTTGACACAGTTCCTCAAAAGAGATTAGTGCAAAAGTTAGAGGATTAGGCACATATAACAGGAAGGACACTGCAATGGATGAGAGAATACCTGACAGGGAGGCAACAACGAGTCATGGTACGTGACCAGGAATTACAGTGGGCGCCTGCGATGAGTGAAGTTCTACAGGGGTCAGTCCTAGGACCAGTGCTGCTTCTGGTATATGTGAATGACATGACGAAAGTGATAGACTCAGAAGCGTCCTTGTTTGCAGATGATGTGAAGTTAATTAAGAGAATTAAATCAGATGAAGACCAGGCAGGACTACAAAGAGATCTGGACAGGCTGGGTGCATCGCCCAGCAACTGGCTCCTAGAATTTAACTCTGCATAATGCAAAGTCAAGAAGATCGCGGAAGGGCAAAGAAGACTGCAGACAGAGTATAGGATAGGTGACCAAAGGCTGCAAGCCTCACTCAAGGAAAAGGAACTTCGGGTGAGTATAATACGGAGCACATCTCCTGAACTGCACATCAACCAGATAACTGCTGCAGCATACGGGCGCCTGGCAACAGCATTCCAATACCTCAGTAAGGAATCGTTCAAGACTCTGTACACCATGTATGTCAGTCCGATACTGGAATATGCAGCACCAGTTTGGAACCCACACCTGATCAAGCACATCAAGAAATTAGAGAAAAGGCAAAGGTTTGCAACAAGGCTAGTTCCAAAGATAAAGGGAATGTCCTATGAAGAAAGGTTAATGGGAAATCGGCCTTACGACACTTGAGTACAGAAGGGTTAGGGGAGGCATGATAACGACATACAAAATACTGCGAGAAACTGACAAAATGGACAGAGATGAAATGTTCCAGAGATTGGACACAGGAACAACGGGCTACAATTGGAAGTTGAAAACTCAGACTAGTCTAGAGATGTTAGGAAGTATTTCTTTAGACATAGAGTAGTCAGGAAGTGGATTAATCTATCAAGCGATGTGGTGGAGGCAGGAACCATACATAGCTTTAGGACGAGTATGATAAAGCTCATAGAGCAGAGAGAGGACCTAGTAGTGATCAGTGAAGAGGTGGGGCCAGGAGCTATGGCTCAACCCCTGCAATGATAAACATGTGAGCAAATATGTGAGTACACACATACATTCACATACACACAGTCATGCACACACACATGCACACCAGGGGCCAGGAGCTAAGACTCGACCCCTGCAACCACAAATAGGTGAGTACATGCACACACACATGCACACACACACACACACAACCAGCACACACATGCACTACAAAACCTAACCCATTATAAAAAAAATGGTGGCTCAGAGGGGAAGTCAAAGGCTCAGCAGATCAGAGGACGATGGTCCTGGTAAGAAAGAATGGATGGAAGAGCAATGTAAAAGGATAGAGAGCAAACTAGGTGAACTTTCTGCGAAAAATGGAGAAGAGGATGGAGGCAAAGAAGAAGAAATGGGAATCACAAGCTGAAGCCACAGAAGCCAGGATACAGGCCCTAGAATATGAGGTAAATATGCTGAAGTAAGTTATGGGGCTATAGACCAGAGGAGACATGGCATTTGAAGCAGGTATACCTCCATTAAACAAGGAGCCCAATGGAAAGGAAGGAGACAAGACTTACACTAAGGCTCTATCAGTCCACCAAGCAAGGCTGAGGAATATAGGGAGAGAGCTGTTAGGAGCAGGGATAGCAGTAAGTGAGCAGGGAGAAGGTAGAGAAGGTGACAGGTCCCATGCAAAGGCACGAAAATGCCACCAAGAGTTGCAGGAAAAATGAAGGAGGCAATGGCTATGTACAAATGGGACCCAGAGACATAGAGGGAAAGGGAACGGTAGGAGGAGAGGGAGAAGTCAGTGTTTATTCACGGGCTTCAGGAGAGCAAAAGGAGGACACAATGAAAGATGGCAGAAAGAAAAACGGGGATTAAAAACATCATCAAAGAAATAAATGAGGACGACATGACTGAGATAGTTAATTTTCAGATAATAGGAGGGTACTTGAAGGGAAGAAATCGGCCAATCAAACTGATTTTCAAGACAGAAATGGTGTGGAACAGAGTCTTGCAAGAGAAACCACGGCTGAAGGAATCATCAATATTCAAGAGGGTGTTCCTAGACCTCAACAGAACAAGAACAGAATGACAGCAGCTGAGGGAGAAGACACAGAAATGAAAGAGGCTAGGAAGAGAGACAAGGACAGAGTCAGCAGAGGGCAACCAGAGCTGGGCAGAGCAACAAGTGCAAGTACACACAGAACCACCCTCAGAACCCCACAGCCAAACAAGCAATCCCAACTCAAACCAAAATCCACACTTACAGCCACCACCCCACACTATGTTGTAGAATTCCACAGCATACTGCCAGGTCCCCCATCCCCACAGACTTCAGAAACTGAAGGTATGGTACACCAACACTGATAATACAATGAATAAGTTGGAGGACTGGCACGAGAGAATCAAAGACGCATCACTGAACATCACAGTTCTTACCGAAACCAAGCTCAAAGGAATGATAACAGATGCCATCTTTCAAACGGTATATCAGATCTTGAGGAAAGACAGAGGGAACATGGGAGGTGGAGGAGGGGCACTGTTCATCAAAAACCAATGGGATTTTGACGAGCTGGAGAGAGAAGATTGAGGAGAGACAAGAGACTACATAATAGTAACACTTCAGTCTGGAGGTTCCAAGGTGGTAATTGCAGGGATGTATAACCACTACAGAACAACAGGAGGCCAAGGCAAGAATATGATGAGAGTAGCAGAACGATGGTTGACACACTGGGTGAAGTAGCTGGAAGGGCTCATGCAAGCATGGAAAAAGCTACTGAGAACCTGGAGCAACATGGGGGCCCAGAAATGTGGAGGGCTATGATGGTGGAGGTGGTACTGGAAAACCTCATGTACCAATACGTAAGGGACACTACCAGAGAGAGAGGAGGGGACGAATCAGCAAGACTTGACCTAGTATTCACCTTGAGTAGTGGAGACATTGAGAATATCACATATGATAGACCCCTCGGGGCCAGTGACCACATGGTTCTGAGCTTCGAATACATAGTAGAGTTACAAGTGGAGAGGGAAGCAGGAATGGCAGGACGAATGAAAAGAGGGGACTACACAGGCATGAAGAATTTCCTGCACGAGTTTCTGTGGGACAGAGCACTGTCCGGGAAGTCAGTAAATGAGATGATGGAATATGTGACAACAGTATGCAATATCAAAATGGCATACAATACCGACAGGTTATTGTTTACCATTCAGGCTATGGAACAAAACTATGGAGCAGAACTCTTCTCCATGCTGAGGGACTGACAACCTCAAATCTACGTCTACAAGTGTGATGGACTGATTACATCGTCTTCACATTGCTACTGCTTCTGCCTACTTTCTCAGCTGAAGATGCCTACTGTGTAGGCAAACGTTTTGGAATAAAGATGCCTAAATGTTGGCTATATGTCTTACCAACAATATGCAAGGAAGCTGAAGACAGGCTTGTACCGAAGGGTAACAGAAATAACGAGGTCAGGATGAGCCCTTGGTTCACTCAAAGGTGTAGAGAGGCCAAAACCAAGTGTGCTAGAGAATGGAAGAACTATAGAAAGCAAAGGACCCTGGAGAATAAGGAGAGCAGTCATAGAGTTAGAAATGAATATGCTCAGGTAAGAAGAGAGGTCCAGCTAAAATACGAAAATGACAGAGCAGCGAATACCAAATCTGACCCTAAGCTGTTGTACAGCCACATCAGGAGGGCTCAACACTCAAGGAGCAGGTAATCAGGCTGAGGAAGGAAGGAGGGGAGATCACAAGAAACGACCGAGAAGTATGTGAGGAGCCCAACATGAGAGTCAAAGAAGTGTTCACAGAGGAGACAGAAGGGACTCAGAAAGGCAGAGAGGTGGGGTACACCATCAAGAGTTGGACACAATACATACAACTGAGGAAGAAGTGAAGAGGCTGCTAAGCGAGCTAGGTACCTCAAAGGTGATGGGGCCAGATAACATCTCTCCATGGGTCCTGAGAGATAGAGCAGAGCCACTATGTGTGTGCCACTAACAATCTTCAACACATCTATCGATACAGAGCGTCTATCTGAGGTATGGAAGACAGCAAATGTAGTCCCAGTTTTTAAAAAAGACAGACACAAAGCATTAAACTACAGACCCATGTCTATGACATGTATAGTTTGCAAAGTCATGGAGAAGATTATTAGAAGAGTGCTAGAGCACCTAGAAAGGAATGAGATTAGCAACAACAACAAGCACGGTTTCAGGGATGGGAAATCATGTGTCACAAACCTACTGGAGATTTATGACTGTTGCAACCCTTGAATGGGTTACAATGTATATGATGTATATGTATATAATGTATATTACCTTTTCATATAATTTTATATTGCTTATATTTGCGAAAATAGCTAAATCATAAATATATTGCTTTGTATTATTATTTGACTTAGTTACTATTGTTAGGTAGGATGTAACATATTATGTGCTCATAGTTCAAGTCTTGATTGTCTGACTACTGTAACTATCGCTTGTGGCTCGTTACTCTGCCGACTTCTCATTGTTGCTGGGCAACAACTGTCCACGGAGCTATCATGTGATAGAGGGGGGGGGTGATCACTCCTCGCCTGAAGTATTCAGTCTGGTCTAGACTCTCTTGGTGCCTAACTCTTCCTTATTGGCCCTTGTTGGAAGATCGTCTCTGTCTCATTGTTGTAGGTTCTGGGGACTCTGTTCACAGAACATTGTATAGACTTAGTGTTTTTCGACGTTGTACTGAGGTTGTGTGTCTCTTAGACACTCTGAGCAACTCAGCTCCTGAGCTGTAGCTTCTGACCTAATTTGTACTGGTATTTGTGTATTGTCACAGTCGGGGATTTTCTTATGGGAGTTTTGTGACTTTTGTGGAGGATCTGTTGATGGTCCCTACTTAGTGTCATTATATTATCTCCTTGTTCCTGATTCTGTGTCGCAGTTGCTTGTTATATTGCTATTGGGCTTAGCATTCTTTTTATTGTTCAAGCAGGCTGTTCTGATTGCCAGTTGGTCAAGAAGTTAGTTTATGTGAGGACTTTGTCAGTCACTTGTTTAAGTCTAGTCGAGTTTTGAGACATAGCGAACTACTTAGAGCACTTACACACATACACACACTTATTTGTATTATTAAATGTTAATGTACCAGATGGTACTTTAGACTTATAAATGTGATATGTGCTTTCAGCACAATACTACTGTACACGAGAGAAGTGATTATTATTAATTTGTTTGAATTGATTAATTTAATTTAATTTGATGATATACCTCTAGACAATAATTAATAAATTTATTAAATTTTAATTTCTCTAGTTAGTAGCCTACCAGTTGTAATCCTGAAGCACTAATAATTCTTTTTGAATTCTAATGGATAATTGGACAAGGATACTGACTACTTGTTACGAAAACCCAGTAACAGGCTGGATGCTAGAAGGGCAGTCCTTTCTAGTATTCACTGGAGATCTCTAAGCTTTTTAGAATCGCGTTTTTTGTAACAAATGGGGGCCTGTCCAGGATGCTCTTGATCCAAGGTGTTGGAGAAATTGTCCAGTTTGATATACTAGTAACTCTATGATCAAACACTTTGAGTACTTTCCTAATCTGAAGACTTTGAGTTTTGTCTTGTACAACTTACTAGGTGGATGTATGTACCTGACTGAGTCAGGTACTGTTTATGAGTTCTAGCTCTAAGACCACCAACACTAAAATTCCTATTAGGATTGTAGTTTCCCATAATCACTCTCTCGTAGTACACTTATTTTCGTGATGTATGCCAAAGTGAAACAGTTAATTGATACTCTGACTTTGTCTGAGTTAAGTACATTAAAACTTCAGACGTGTTGGCGAGTAGCCAAATATCTCGGTGTGACGTATAACAGGAATTACACCGCAGAAACTGTCAGAGCATTAATTAAAGATATGTTGTTTCCTGCTCATACAGAGATGTCTGATTATGATTCAGATTCAGAAAGTCTAGTGTCACAATTAGGAAGTATGACTCTATTTGATTACTTAGAAGAAAGAGCAACTAAGGCAGAAGTGAGCCTAGTGTCTGAGCCTAGTGTAGCTCAGTTCTCGCTCACACCTTCCAACCTCACTGACACAATAGTAAAGAGTGTAGCTGGTAGTATGACTCAGCCTCATACTAGTACCGTGTATACTACACCTGTATCTATTTATCCTAGACCAGATCTAGACACTCTAGGGACTCCTAGACAAGGTGCCCGACCTAAGGACCGTCCAGAAAGACATGTTAATTTCCCGACTCCTCCGTTACCTACTGGTCCTATCTCTCAGGAACAGTTTGAGAGGTTTGAATGCCTCATTATGTTGCAGACTGCACAAATAGAGGCACAGAGGAAATTGAACGAAGAAGATTTCCAGAGAGAAAATGTTTGTCTGCGAAGACAACAGACTGATAGATCAAAGGACACATTAAATGTGCAGAAAGCTGCATCCATGGTTCCTAAGTTTTTTGAAAGTGACTTAGACACCTATTTTGATGTGTTTGAGAACCAGGCACGTGCTATGAACTGGCCACGTAAGCACTGGGCTACCTTGTTGCACACAGCTTTGACAAGAAGAGCTCAAACTTGTACTGCTGCTTTACCATTTGCCAAGTACATTAGTTATGACGCTGTCAAACAAACTATTCTAGAGACATATAACTTGTTACCTGTAAGTTATCAACGTGCATTTCGTACATTACAACGACGGCAAGATCAAACTTGTGTAGAGTTTGCTCGTGAGAAAAAAGTTGCATTTGAGAGATGGTGTAGATCTGCGAAATGTAACAACTACGACTGCCTAGTTCAGTTGTTACTTCACAAAGAGTTTAACAACTGTATGTCTGTTGACATACAAGAATATCTGATCGATCATACTACCTCAGATATTCTGGAAACTGCAGCATTAGCAGACAATTATGAGATTTCTCACAAACTTGTACATACTAAAACACAAAGAAACAAGGTAACTAAAGATTGTCCTAGAAGTTGGCAACCTAAATCAGCTGCTCATTACCGGCCTGATGTACCTGCTACTGTAACTTCTCGTACCTTTACCAGGAAAACTCACAATCCTGAATCTGTCTCTGTGGGTAGACAGAAATCTTATATCGAGAAGAAGAAAGTTAAATGTACCTATTGTAACAGAAAAGGACATGCTAGAGAGTATTGCTATAAGTTAGAAAGAGATATGAGAAGCAGTCGTGCGGCTGGCGCCCCCACTCAAGTCGTATCCTCTTCCGAGAAACAAAGGTACCAAAATCATGGTAATACCTCTGATCCTACTGTTTTAGATAATATTACTCAGGACAGATGACTAGCGTCAGAAAGTGTATCTGACGAAAAGATTCGTTCAGCGATGAGTCCTTACTTTTCGAGAGATAAAGTAGGATTTGACGAATCGCATCTAACTGAGATAATTACTTTCAGAGACACTGGCAGTTATCTCACGTTATTAAGAGAAGATGTACTGCCCATAACTGATGATACCTATTGCAAGATAGATGTATTGTTAGAAGCCTATGGAGGGGCTGTTATAAAAGTACCACTGCACAAAGTTTACATTGAAACAAGCTATTATACTGGTTATATTTCAGTGGGTATATCCAGTGGTGCATTTCCCATCAGGTCAGTGGACTTGTTGATAGGGAACGGTATCCTTAATGCTGGTATATGTAAGGAACCACTTGTGAATGATAATAACACTGACGATAATTATGCCATTGAAGCTTGTATAGAGAAGCCTATTTTATTTCCTCTCAGCGCAATTACTAGAGCTATGTCAAAGATTCAACAACCATCCTTGTCTCCTGTTGAGTTAGTAGATGACAATGATTTGGGCTTGAATATGTTGTTCAGTGACGCTCTGCGTCCAGGGTCATTAACATTGACTCCCCCCTGTCAGTGACTTAGTCAGGACACAACTGACGATAAATTTCTAACTCATGATGATTTAATCAAGGATAAGTTTGTTGATTAGTCACTGGAAAGACTGAGAGATATAGCAGTTACTGAGAGTGAAGCAAAGGATCTCGATAATTGTTACTATTATAGTAATGGTGTACTGATGGAGAAAAATACATGTAAGTTGTCAGCTGATAGTGTTTCCACCACAGTCAAGCATATCGTAGTGTTACCAGTTACATTTCGTGAACAAGCCATTGATTTTGCTCACAATAGTCCCATAGGACATTTGGGTGTCAAGAAAACACTCGGTAAACTGGCAAAACATTTTACTTAGCCAAAGATGAAGGAAACAGTAGTTGATCATGTGCGACGTTGCCACGTGTGTCAAGTGACAGGCAAGCCAGCACACACACCTCCACCTACTCCTCTTACTGTGTTCACTAGTAGAAAAGTTCAGTTCATCTGGACTAGAGATTGTTCAGACTTGTTGAAAAGGTTGAAGCGCTTGCTTTCCTCTGCTCCTGTGTTGAAGAGTCCTAATTTCAATCTTCCCTTCTTTTTACATATAGATGCGAGTGGTTATGCAGTGGGCGTTGTGCTGCTTCAACAGTCAACATCCACTGACATTCTCCATCCTATATGTTACTATTCATCTAAGCTTAAATGACACCAGAAAAATTATGCCACTATTGAGAAAGAGGCTCTAGCTCTTGTGGTGTCCTTCGAATATTTTGACGTGTATTTGGGCACTTCCCCAATTTAAATTAACGTAATTTTATGCCCAAATACCTTTTGTTACTTGCTATGTCAAATTCAGTAAAGTAACGTAATCTCTCCAGCCCATGTTTACTATGTATACTCATGTCTAATTATGTTATTTATATATTCACAATAGTGATGATATGTGTGTGAGGAAACAGTTGGAGACAGAAGCTGAGTGTTGAGTGGGTGATGTTACTGAGTGGCAGAACAGTCCTGCCGCAGACCTCCCCTTCCTCACTACACACCTTAAGCTGTTTCATACTCAGATGTCCATACTGCATAGCATTCCACAACCACTACTTAAGAGTGGAATACTGTCTCCTGTCTATAGCACAAGACTATTGTTTGTATGCAGTCTCTACTACTATGATCAAGCCTCAACGTGTCATACTTGTCTACGCTATCCTGTTTCTACACTGATGTACATAACCACGAGTATGCAGAGATAAGATACTGTGTACTGACCTAGTACTAGGAGCATAACTTATAGTGATATAGACACTGTGAAATGTAAAGTGCTTGGCACCAGAGTGACTCTAGATTTTTATATTAAATTGTATTAGTGACATGAGTAATCAGTAATAATGTGAAAGACATTAACACAACTCCTAGTGGGACTGTTCGTCGTGTTGGGGGGGTGTTGCAACCCTTGAATGGGTTACAATGTATATGATGTATATATATATATATATATATATATATATATATATATATATATATATATATATATATATATATATATATATATATATATATATATATAATGTATATTACCTTTTTATATAATTTTATATTGCTTATATTTGCGATTATAGCTAAATCATAAATATATTGCTTTATATTATTATTTGACTTAGTTACTATTGTTAGGTAGGATGTAACATATTATGTTTACCTGGAGTTTACCTGGAGAGAGTTCCGGGGGTCAACGCCCCCGCGGCCCAGTCTGAGACCAGGCCTCCTGGTGGATCAGAGCCTGATCAACCAGGCTGTTGCTGCTGGCTGCACGCAAACCAACATACGAGCCACAGCCCGGCTGATCCGGAACTGACTTTAGGTGCTTGTCCAGTGCCAGCTTGAAGACTGCCAGGGGTCTGTTGGTAATCCCCCTTATGTGTGCTGGGAGGCAGTTGAACAGTCTCGGGCCCCTGACACTTATTGTATGGTCTCTTAACGTGCTAGTGACACCCCTGCTTTTCATTGGGGGGATGGTGCATCGTCTGCCAAGTCTTTTGCTTTCGTAGTGAGTGATTTTCGTGTGTAAGTTCGGTACTAGT
The DNA here is from genome assembly GCF_038502225.1 of Cherax quadricarinatus. Classification (NCBI taxonomy): domain Eukaryota; kingdom Metazoa; phylum Arthropoda; class Malacostraca; order Decapoda; family Parastacidae; genus Cherax; species Cherax quadricarinatus. The sequence goes on from NC_091298.1 coordinate 27,901,952, forward strand.
CCCTCTAGGACTTTCCAGGTGTATATAATCATGTATCTCTCCCTCCTGCGTTCCAGGGAATACAGGTTTAGCAACCTCAAGCGCTCCCAATAATTGAGGTGTTTTATCTCCGTTATGCGCGCCGTGAAAGTTCTCTGTACATTTTCTAGGTCGGCAATTTCACCTGCCTTGAAAGGTGCTGTTAGTGTGCAGCAATATTCCAGCCTAGATAGAACAAGTGACCTGAAGAGTGTCATCATGGGCTTGGCCTCCCTAGTTTTGAAGGTTCTCATTATCCATCCTGTCATTTTTCTAGCAGATGCGATCCTGTCATTTTTCTAGCAGATGCGATTGTGCTCATAGTTCAAGTCTTGATTGTCTAACTACTGTAATTATCGCTTGTGGCTCGTTATTCTGCCGGCTTCTCGTTGTTGCTGGGCAGCAACCATCCACGGAGCTATCATGTGATAGAGGGGGGGGTGATCACTCCTCGCCTGAAGTATTCAGTCTGGTCTAGACTCTCTTGGTGGTTGGACTTATTCCTGACAAGTGCCTAACTCTTCCTTATTGGCCCTTGTTGGAAGATCGTCTCTGTCTCATTGTTGTAGGCTCTGGAGACTCTGTTCACAGAACATTGTATAGACTTAGTGTTTTTCGACGTTGTACTGAGGTTATGTGTCTCTTAGACACTCTGAGCAACTCAGGTCCTGAGCTGTAGCTTAGTTAGTTTAATATGTTTATTATGCACCCCATACCCATCCTGTGGGCGGTAGTCAAAAGATTACAGAGGTACATAATTGGTCCAGGGACTGGACTCCAAAGTTTTGATAGCTGAGCAAGTTACAGAGGTAATGAACTCACAATTTACAAAGGTAATGAACTCACAATTTACAAAGGTAATGAACTCACAATTTACAAAGGTAATGAACTCACAATTTACAAAGGTAATGAACTCCAGGTAAGTCTGGTCACAATCATGACAAGTTACAAAGGTATTTACAGATTACAGAGGTACGTAATGGGTCCAGGGACTGGGCCCCCAAAGTTTTGATAGCTGAACTAGGTACAAAGGTAATGAGCTCACAAGTTACAAAGGTAATGAATTCTGTAGAATGGTTACTTACGTTTATACATGGCTACAATCATGAACCTAATTTGTACTGGTATCTGTGTATTATCACAGTCGGGGATTCTCTTATGCTGAACTTAGATTCAGTATTATGGGAGTTTTGTGACTTTTGTGGAGGATCTGTTGATGGTCCCTACTTAGTGTCGTTATATTATCTCCTTGTTCCTGATTCTGTGTCGCAGTTGCTTGTTATATTGCTATTGGGCTTAGCATTCTTTTTATTGTTCAAGCAGTCTGTTCCGATTGCCAGTTGGTCAAGAAGATAGTTTATGTGAGGACTTTGTCAGTCACTTGTTTAAGTCTAGTCGAGTCTTGAGACATAGCGAACTATTTAGAGCACTTACACACATACACACACTTATTTGTATTATTAAATGTTAATGTACCAGACGGTACTTAAGACTTATAAATGTGATATGTGCTTTCAGCACAATACTACTGTACACGAGAGAAGTGATTATTATTAATTTGTTTGAATTGATTAATTTAATTTAATTTGATGATATACCTCTAGACGATACTTAATAAATTTATTAAATTTTAATTTCTCTAGTTAGTAGCCTACCAGTTGTAATCCTGAAGCACTAATAATTCTTATTGAATTCTAATGGATAATTGGACAAGGATACTGACTAATTGTTACGAAAACCCAGTAACAGGCTGGATGCTAGAAGGGCAGTTCTTTCTAGTATTCACTGGAGATCTCTAAGCTTTTTAGAATCGCGTTTTTTGTAACAATGACAGAGTCACAGCAGTAAAAGAAGAGAGAGAGAGGGGTGGGTAGATTGCATTTTCTTGGACTGTAAGAAGGCTTTTGACGCAGTTCCACACAAGAGATTAGTGCATAAGCTGGAGGACCAGGCAGGTATAACAGGGAAGGCTCTGCAATAGATCAAGGAATACTTGTTGGGAAGACAGTGAATCATGGTACGTGACTAAGTGTCAGAGTGGGCGACTGGGACGAGCGGGGTTCCACAGGGGTAAGTCCTAGAACCGGTGCTGTTTCTGGTATATGTGAACGACATGATGGAATAGACTCAGAAGTGTCCCTGTTTCACATGATGTAAAGCTGATGAGAAGAATTCAATTGGGCGAGGACCTGGCAGAACTACAAAGGGATCTGCACAGGCTGCAGGCCTGGTCTAAAAACTTAGTCCTGGAGTTCAACCCCACCAAGTGAAAAAATCATGAAGATTGGGGCAGGGCAAAGAAGACCACAGACGGAGTACAGTCTAGGGGGCCAGAGACTACAAACCTCACTCAAGGAAAAGAATCTTGGGGTGAGTATAACTCCGGGCACATAAACCAAATAACTGCTGCATCATATGGTCGCCTAGCAAACCAGAGAATAGCATTCCGACATCTTAATAAGGAATCGTTCAGAACCCTGTACACCGTGTTTGTCAGGCCTGTTGGAGTATGCAGCACCAGTTTGGAACTCACATCTAGCTAAGCACGTAAGGAAATTAGAGAAAGTGCAACGGTTTGCAACATGACTAGGCCCGGAGCTAAGGGGCATGCCCTATGAGGAGAAATTAAGGGAAATCGACCTGACGACACTGGAGGACAGGAGAGATAGGGACGATATGATAACGACATAAAAAATACTAAGAAAAATTAACAAAGTGGGCAGAGACAGGATGTTCAAGAGATAGAACAAAGAAACAAGGGGTCATAATCGGAAGCTGAAGACTCAGATGAATCACAGGTATGTTAGGTAGTATTTCTTTAGTCACAGAGTTGAATGGAAATGGAATAGTCCGGGAACTGATGTAGTGGAGGCAGAACCCAGACATAGCTTTAAGAAAAGGTATGATAAAGCTCATGGAGCAGGAAGAGTGACGTAGTAGCGATCAGTGAAGAGGCGGGGCCAGGAGCTATGACTCGACTCCTGCAACCACAATTAGGCGAGTACAATTAGGTGAGTACACACACACGCGCGCGCGCGCACACACAATCAATCGCATCTGCTAGAAAAATGATATTGAGAACCTTCAAAACTGGGATGCCAAGCCCATGACACTCTTCAAGTCGCTTGTTTTATCTAGGCTGGAATATTGCTGCATGCTAACAGAACCTTTCAAGGAAGGTGAAATTGCTGACCTAGACAATGTGCAGAGAACCTTCACAGCACACGTAACTGCGATAAAACACCTCAATTACTGAGAATGCTTGAAGTTCCTCAACCTATACTACCTAGAACGCAGGCGGGAGAGGTACAAGATTATGTACACTTGGAAAATCCTCGAGTCATTATTACCAAACTTGCTCTCGAAAATCACTCCCTATGAAAGCAAAAGACTCGGCAGACGATGCAACATCCCTCCAATGGAAAGCAGGGGTGTCACTAGCACGACAAGACACAACACAATAAATGTCATGGGCCCAAGACTGTTCAACTGCCTCTCAGTACCTGAGCAGCCGGGCTGTGGTTCATACGTCGGCTTGCGTGCGGCCAACAGTAACAGCTTGGTTGATCAGGCCCTGATCCACCATAAGGCCTGGTCACAGACCGGGCTGAGAGGCGTTGATCCCCGAAACCCTCTCCAGGTATCTACAGGTATACACACACACACACACACACACACACACACACCCGTATGCTGTAGCATACGGGCGCCTGGCAAACCTGAGAATAGCGTTCCGATACCTTAATAAGGAATCGTTCAAGACACTGTACACTGTGTATGTTAGGCCCATACTGGAGTATGCAGCACCAGTCTGGAACCCACACCTGGTCAAGCACGTCAAGAAGTTAGAGAAAGTACAAAGGTTTGCAACAAGGCTAGTCCCAGAGCTCAGGGGAATGTCGTACGAGGAAAGGTTGAGGGAAATCGGACTGACGACACTGGAGGACAGAAGGGTCAGGGGAGACATGATAACGACATACAAAATACTGCGGGGAATAGACAAGGTGGACAGAGATAGGATGTTTCAGAGAGGGGACACAGGGACAAGGGGGTCACAACTGGAAGCTGAAGACTCAGACGAGTCACAGGGACGTTAGGAAGTATTTCTTCAGTCATAGAGTTGTCAGGAAGTGGAATAGCCTAGCAAGTGAAGTAGTGGAGGCAGGAACCACACATAGTTTTAAGAAGAGGTATGATACAGCTCAGGAAGCACAGAGAGAGAGAGAGGACCTAGTAGCGATCAGTGAAGAGGCGGGGCCAGGAGCTGAGTCTCGACCCCTGCAACCACAATTAGGTGAGTACACACACACACACACACACACACACATACACATACAGAAACAAGGGGACACAATTGGAAACTGAAAACCCAGATGAAGTATTTCTCGTGTTTTAAAAATTGAGGTTGGAGAGTTGAAGGAGGAGGTCTTGCTTCTCCAGGAGGAGATTAGGAGGCTGAAGGTCCACCTCAATGGGTCTGGGAGAGAGTGTGAGGTGGCTGGAGTTGTGGGGAATGAGGCTTCTAGCAGTGAGGTGCAGTCTCTCTCTCGCTGTGAGGAGGCTGTAGTTGGGGAGGTAGCAACGGCTACCAGCAGTGAGGTGCAGTCCAGCACCTGCTACAAGTGGCAAGTGGTTCACAGTAATGGAAGGCGCATCAGAGTAAGGAAAGTTAAGAGTGAAGATCTGAAGGTAGGAAATCGCTTCTCTGTTCTTCAGGATGAATGTACTTCAGTGGCCAGTGAAGGTAAGGGTACTACTGCCCCTGCTAATGGAGGTAAGCGCATTCTTGTGGTTGGTGACTCTCAGGTAAGATATATTGACCGTGCTTTTTGTAATAGGAATAAGAAGATGAGAGATAGAGTGTGCTTCCCTGGAGCTGGTGTTGGGGACATTGTCAACAGGCTGGATAATATCATGTCAGGTAATGGGAACAAGCCCATTATCTGTCTCAGTGCTGGTGGAAATGATATTGGGAAGGGTAGGAGAGAAGAGCTGCTAGATAAGTACAGGTCAGCTATAGATTTCATTAAGTCTAAGGGAGGGATCCCAATCATATGTAGCATCTTGCCTAGAAGGGGAGTAGGAAATGAATGGTTGTCTAGGGCAATTGGTGTAAATTGCTGGCTAGACAGATACTGCAAGGAACTTGCAATCCCATTCATTGACAACTGGAACAACTTTTATGGCAAACATGATATGTATGCAAGGGATGGGGTACATCTCTCTGGGGCTGGGGTGGTAGCACTTGCAGACTCGATTGAGAAGGCCATTAGTGAAATGCCTATGATTTTAAACTGATGGAAGATAGAGGTATGGGTGTGTGTGGGAAACAAGCAGGTTGCAACACTTGGGTTGGAAACAGTAAATGTATAAAAGGCATTCAGCATGAAGTTATAAATAAAGACAATAGATCAGGTCAGCAAACAAAGGGGGACAGCAGAGGACAGCAAGGGACTAGCTCCCTTAAGGTTTACTATACTAATAGCAGGAGTGTAAGAAATAAGATAGATGAGCTAAGATTAATTGCAAGTGCAGGAAACATAGATATTATTGCTATAACAGAGACCTGGCTCAATGTGAAAGATAGAGAGATGCCCTCTGAATGTCACATACAAGGCTATAAATTATTCCACACTGACAGGGTCAACAGGAAAGGTGGTGGAGTAGCGATGTATGTCAGAAACAATTTAAATTGTTGTGTTAGACAAGATATTAAATTAGAAGCGTCAGCCACTGAATCTGTTTGGTTACAGCTTCTCGAGGGCCGAGAAAAACTAATTTTGGGTGTGATTTACAGGGCCCCAAATCTTGATAGGGAGTGCAGTAAACTTCTATGGGACGAAATTCGTAAGGCATCTACATACGAAAATGTTGTGCTAATGGGAGATTTCAACTATAGACAGATTGACTGGAGCAATTTGACAGGAAATTTAGAGTCAGGTGACTTTCTTGATACGATCCAGGATTGTTTTCTAAAACAGTTTGTGACAGAGCCAACTAGGGGAAATAACCTCCTTGACTTGGTTCTTGCCAGTAGGGAAACACTAATTAATAATCTTGAGGTTAATGATGAGCTTGGGGAAAGTGATCACAAATCACTCAGTTTTAATATATCATGGAATTCCCCTAATAATGGCAATCAAGTCTCCGTCCCTGACTTTCGCTTGGCTGATTTCATAGGACTGAAAAATTACTTAAGTGGGCTGAACTGGAATGACCTGACTAAGGGTCAGGTAGGTGGTGATGGTTGCCGATATGATGCTTTCCAGGGCATAGTTCTAGCTGCTCAGTCAAATTATGTTCCAAATAGGGAAATCAGATCAAACAAAAATGATCCTAAATGGATGAACAATAGATTAAAATATCTGATTGGTCAAAAGAGAGGCATATATAGGCAAATCAAAAGAGGAGAGGGGCAATTGAGAAATCGATATATTCAGTTAAAGAGAGAAATAAAAAAGGGAATTAGAAAAGCAAAAAGAGATTATGAGGTTAAAGTTGCAAGAGAATCGAAGACTAACCCAAAAGGATTCTTTCAGGTATACAGAAGTAAGATCAGGGACAAGATAGGCCCACTCAAAAGTTCCTCGGGTCAGCTCACTGACAGTGATAAGGAAATGTGTAGAATTTTTAACACATACTTCCTCTCAGTTTTTACACAGGAGGATACCAGCGATATTCCAGTAATGATAAATTATGTAGAACAGGACGATAATAAACTGTGCACTATTAGGGTCACAAGTGACATGGTCCTTAGGCAAATAGATAAATTAAAACCTAACAAATCCCCAGGCCCTGATGAACTGTATGCAAGGGTTCTAAAGGAATGTAAAGAGGAGCTTAGCACACCTTTGGCTAATCTTTTCAACATATCACTACAAACTGGCATGGTGCCAGATAAGTGGAAAATGGCAAATGTGATACCTATTTTCAAAACAGGTGACAGGTCCTTAGCTTCGAACTATAGACCAATAAGCCTAACCTCCATAGTGGGAAAATTTATGGAATCAATAATTGCCGAGGCAGTTCGTAGCCACCTTGAAAAGCATAAATTAATCAACGAATCTCAGCATGGTTTTACAAAGGGGCGTTCCTGCCTTACGAATTTATTAACTTTTTTCACTAAGGTATTTGAGGAGGTAGATCATGGTAATGAATATGATATTGTGTATATGGACTTCAGTAAGGCTTTTGACAGGGTCCCACATCAGAGACTATTGAGGAAAATTAAAGCACATGGAATAGGAGGAGAGATTTTTTCCTGGATAGAGGCATGGTTGACAAATAGGCAGCAGAGAGTTTGCATAAATGGGGAGAAATCAGAGTGGGGAAGCGTCACGAGCGATGTTCCACAGGGGTCAGTGTTGGGCCCCCTGCTGTTCACAATCTACATAAACGACATAGCTGAGGGCATAAAGAGCGACATCGGCAAGTTTGCCGATGACACCAAAATAGGCCGTCGAATTCATTCTGACGAGGACATTCGAGCACTCCAGGAAGATTTGAATAGACTGATGCAGTGGTCGGAGAAGTGGCAGATGCAGTTTAATATAGACAAATGCAAAGTTCTAAATGTTGGACAGGACAATAACCATGCCACATATAAACTAAATAATGTAGATCTTAATATTACGGATTGCGAAAAAGATTTAGGAGTTCTGGTTAGCAGTAATCTGAAACCAAGACAACAGTGCATAAGTGTTCGCAATAAAGCTAATAGAATCCTTGGCTTCATATCAAGAAGCATAAATAATAGGAGTCCTCAGGTTGTTCTTCAACTCTATACATCCTTGGTTAGGCCTTATTTAGATTATGCTGCACAGTTTTGGTCACCATATTACAGAATGGATATAAATTCTCTGGAAAATGTACAAAGGAGGATGACAAAGTTGATCCCATGTATCAGAAACCTTCCCTATGAGGATAGACTAAGGGCCCTGAAACTGCACTCTCTAGAAAGACGTAGAATTAGGGGGGATATGATTGAGGTGTATAAATGGAAGACAGGAATAAATAAAGGGGATGTAAATAGTGTGCTGAAAATATCTAGCCTAGACAGGACTCGCAGCAATGGTTTTAAGTTGGAAAAATTCAGATTCAGGAAGGATATAGGAAAGTACTGGTTTGGTAATAGAGTTGTGGATGAGTGGAACAAACTCCCAAGTACCGTTATAGAGGCCAGAACGTTGTGTAGCTTTAAAAATAGGTTGGATAAATACATGAGTAGAAGTGGGTGGGTGTGAGTTAGACCTGATAGCTTGTGCTACCAGGTTGGTTGCCGTGTCCCTCCCTTAAGTCAATGTGACCTGACCTGACTAGGTTGGGTGCATTGGCTTAAGCCGGTAGGAGACTTGGACCTGCCTCGCATGGGCCAGTAGGCCTTCTGCAGTGTTCCATCGTTCTTATGTTCTTATGTTCTTATGAGTCATGGGGATGTTAGGAAGTATTTCTTTAGTCTTAGAGTTGTCAGGAATTGGAATAATCTGGAGAGTGAAGTAGTGGAAGCAAGTTCCATAAATGGCTTTAAGAAGAGGCATGACAAATATCATGGAGCAGGGAGAGAGTGAATTAGTATCAACCAGTGAAGAGGCGGGGCTAGGAGCTATGACTCGACCCCTGCAACCACATATAGACGACTACACACACACACACACACAGACACACACACACACACACACACACACACACACACACACACACACACAGTAACACCAGGAGCCAAGTATTCAAATTGTGTAGGTGGGTCTAGGAATAATAAAACAACTGTGGCTTGTAATTCCCAGATAAAGATTTGCGCCTCTGGCCCCAGCAATTTGCGGTGAGAGCAGCTAACTACTCAGAACGGTGCTCTTGTGAGTTGTGAGTCGCTGCTTGGTGAGTTATGGAATTGACCTTTTTGAGTTAGTAGGGTAAAGGGGTAAAGGGAGGTAAGAGTTTCCAGGGAAGGAGTAGGAATTAAGGGCAGTGAAAATGAGTAGCGTAGCAAATTGATGAGGATGGGACCTTGTGATATTTTTAGGGTATTGTGAGTGTTGAAGGGGCGGTTGTGTTGCTGTTATTGATGTTCTGGGTCTTGATGTTGAAAGATGATTTGTAGTTTGGTGTCTGAAAGTCTCAGCTACCATATCCTCCCATCCTCCCCAAAACATTCTCTATCCCCATCTCTGTACCACCACAAACACTGTAACCCCCACTACCACCACTACCACTACAACCATTGTAATCTCCACTACCACAACAAACACTGTAACCCCCACTACCACCACTACCACTACAACAATTGTAACCCCCACTACCACCACAACCACTGTAACCCACGATACCACTAAAACAATTGTAAGCCCCCACTATCATCACAACCACTGTAACCCACTACCACCACAACCACTGTAACCCAACTACCATTACAACCACTGTAACCCTAACTACCACCAAAACCACTGTAACCCCCCACTACCACAACCACTGTAACACCCACTACCACCACAACCACTGTAACCTCCACTACCACCATAACCACTGTAACCCCCACTACTTCCACAACCACTGTAACCTCCACTACCACCACAACCACTGTAACTGCCACTACCACCACAACCACTGTAACCTCCACTACCACCACAACCACTGTAACTGCCACTACCACCACAACCACTGTAACTGCCACTACCACCACAACCACTGTAACTGCCACTACCACCATAACCACTGTAACCCCCACTACTTCCACAACCACTGTAACCTCCACTACCACCACAACCACTGTAACTGCCACTACCACCACAACCACTGTAACCTCCACTACCACCACAACCACTGTAACTGCCACTACCACCACAACCACTGTAACCTCCACTACCACCACAACCACTGTAACTGCCACTACCACCACAACCACTGTAACTGCCACTACCACCACAACCACTGTAACTGCCACTACCACCATTATCAATACAAACAACCTCCACCTGCCAGAATTTTAGAAACATTATTTCTGTTTGTCATATTTCTAAAATTGTCCGTTATTATTGATGTTCTAAAATTCCTGGTTTTATCTTTGCCTGAATCATGTCTTCTTTTAATTGAATTTTAACTGTCATTATTTTTCTTGAGGCGGGTCGCATTATGACTCGTGGCGACCTATTGGATTCTTTTCCTACCTGCTCTGCGGCAGCATGTGGAGGCATCAGCCTTTGTCCGAAGGTTATGTGGCCTCACATATCGCTAAGTCGCTGAAATATTTATGTCCTGTCCAGGTGATTGAGTACTGTGGGTTCCAATCCTCACACTGGCTTGAATAAAAAATAATTTATCTGTGTGTTAAATACTTGGACTTCGACCTGGTAGACCCTTATATATTTGAACTTCTTCATGCATAGCAAACACTTTTCCAGTGGCCATACTTTCCGCTCCACTTTATATGTTAAAACTTTCCAATGCCTGAAAAAAAAAGAGTCCAGTTTATATGTTCAAATTTTTCAATGGAAATTTGTACATATAAACTGGCCTTTTCTTCTTCCCCCACTGATGCTTCTTTTTACTGATGAGTCAATACTTCTGTTTGGCACGTCTCTTACCCAGCTGCCAGAGTTGCCGTTCCTTGTTTTTCGGCTAAACATTATCAGTAATACATAACCTTGTGGTCACCATACGGTTCTAAGGTCATCAGACTCATGAGAGCCGCGAGGGACCCTCATCCGTACAACCACACTACTGTAAGCTATCTTCTATAGTCTATACAGTACACAGATTTCAGACAAGCTAGAGTCTAAACCCGCCGTCATCTCAAAGGCATGTTTGTCTTGATTCTGAATGCCCATCTTACATGAGCGCATTATGGTGAGAGGTGCTAGAATTGGCGGATAAGTCCTCGCCTCAACCAGTTCCCGTTCTTGATAAAGCAGCATCACCCGATCTAGCAAATGTAATTCGACATCACTTTCCCAGGTCTTCCTGAGCCACACCTGCCTCCTGCCTTTTGTCATTCTAAATCCTCTCTCATTAATGTTTCTTTTATAATTTTCGAGCTTATTTTAGAAATGCAAAGTATCAGTCTTCAGCTACGCTACAATGGGTGTCGTCCTTACGATGAAAACGAGGTGCTTCAACCTGGAAAACTTGGACAATAGTTTAAACCTGACAGAATCCTTAATACAGTTTTCCATCCATGACGAAAGAGATGATTCTTTTCTTTCTGGATGTCATATTAATTAAATAGGAACAATAACTTAAATTTAAAATTTGCTGAAAACCCACTAACAAGGACACTGTTTCTCGCATTCTTTCTCGTACCTGAGTCATTATTGAATTATTCTCGTTATCACCGAAAGATTTTCAAAACTAAATTTACCTACAAATTTCTTGAAGGGCAAGGCAATGGACAGCTCAGCATATACCCAAAAACCAAGACAATACCGAAATGGACGAGCGTATACTTCTACTTACAGGATGGTGGACCACCGGTGTCATACAAGCACTTAACAAAAGCAATACAAGTGTTGCTGTCTTGATGTCTTTGTATTGTCCACACGAGACCACACACGGTCATCTCCTGGAGAGACGCCCAACACCACTCTGTCAGACCTAAAAGATCCTCTAGACGGATAAACACGTCTTAACTGATTGTAACGATTATCAAAAGAACACGTACAACTAATTCCATTTTTTAATACCCCAGCGCCTTCACTTTACCTGGGTAAACAATGATGTAAACCGACGCTGGGTAAATTAAAGACACTTTTAGCAGGTGGTAAACTTGACTATACAACGTTTCACTGCAAACTCTGATTATTTAACAGAAACAAACTTGCTGTGCCAACTCTGACTTTCCTTTTTTTCCTACGAGGGTAAACACTTGACACTACTTTACTCTGCCGTTAACTTCCCACTGCCCTGTAGCGCCCTGTGATCCGTACCGTCTTAGTGCATTTCTATTAAAACAATATATAATAATCTATTCCTTTTCGAATCCCCTCATTTATTCCCTTCTCACCTCCTGTCTTCCCCAGAAAGAGGGAGGGGAAGAAAGTTAGGAGGCAGATCAATTGAAGATAACAGAAAACAGGCCCTTTTCAAGAGTAGATACTATATGGAGGGCCAGGAGCTATGAATCGACCCCTGCAACCACAATTAGTGAGTACACAAACACAGACACACTCTACTGATCACTTTGGAAGCATTTTTAGATCTCAAAAAGGTAAATTTACTAGCCACTGAAAGACAGCATACATTGTGACACTTAAAAAAGTGATATATGGGAAGACTTTTTAAATGCCAGGCTGGTTTAACTAACAAGTGTTGTAAAAATATTAGAAAACGCCATTAGATAAAAGTTGATTAAAAACAGAACAAAAACCTAACTGTAAACATTTCAATGTTTTCGCCTGCAAATTCACGTACAGCAAATCTATTAAGTTAATATGACAGTCACGGAAATTGTCCAAGAAAGAAATAGATGGTCGACTGTGTTGATATAGACTTTAACCCTTGTGAACTAACGTTGTGTGTGCATCCTACCTCAGGCAGCTGCTTGGATGTGAAGTTGCTGCGGTTTCTTGCTGACTCAGAGCCTGGGCTCTCTCTACCCTCTGTGCTTGCCAAGATTTCAGAGTTAGTTAAGTATCTTTATTATGCACCCCATACCCATCCTGTGGGCGGTAGTCAAAAGATTACAGGGTTACATAATACTTGTAACTCAACCGGAGCCAGGCGGTAGTGACATCCAAGAGTCTGCTTATTTTACTGGATGCACCATAGACATGTGGCTCCTGCATTTTAAAATGATGATAGATGGATTGACTGGTGTCAGTCTCTTTCAGTCTTAAGTTAGTAAAGTTCGGCTGAAGTTCTTTTCGTATTTTTGTTTTCATACTGTTACTAACAAGCCAAGATCGTAATCTACTCCTTGTTTGAGCCAATTCATCAGTTCTATCATGCATCTGAAGACTAATTGAGACGAAATCTACAGGTGCACTCCGATTCCATTGTCCACAATCCTACTATACCTGTGTCTGGCTTCTGACACAAGTATGCCACAATTTATACATAAGGAGTTGAGAGCATTTATGGATGATAGCGAATCAGTTGCAATTGAAGTAACAACCTTAGATACATAGACGTATTTGAGTGCAAGGAGTATGGCAAACACTTTTGTTTGTAGGGTAGAGACCCAGTTATTGATGCGTGCTCCAATTTCTTTATGAGAGTCATTACTCTGTATGACAACAGCAGCACTACCAGCTGCACCAGTAGATTGGTCAACAGAACCATCAACATAAATAATTTGCGAAAGAGTGTACTGTGTGACTAAGCTATCAGTACAGCTTAAGGTATCCTGTTTGGCTTCGACACGAAGCTTTGGTTGTGATTTAAGAAGTTTTTTAGGGTGGAAAGGGAGGGAAAGTGGTTTAGAATGGGGTAACATAGCAGAGCAACGGTACAATAATAATAATAATAATTTATATTTCACAGACCGGGCCGCGGGGGCGTTGACCCCACGGTCGACAACTGAGGTTCCACTGTAACTATGTCCTAGTGTTTGCTTACATGTTTTTCTAAACCAATAATAATCAATTAAAGAGAGAGAAAAAAGTAAAAGCCAAAAGAGATTGACATTAAAATTGCAAGATACTTGATGACCGACCAAAAAAGTTTTTTTTTTCAGGTATATAGGAGTAAGTTTAGAGACAAAATAGGACTACCTAAGAGCTGCTCAGGTCAGCTTACCGTCAGTGACAAGGAAATGTGTACAATCTTCAACACTTATTTCCTCTCAGTTTTTATGCAAGAAACTTAGCAAATCTTTGGCTGTTCTTTTCAACATATCATTACAAAATGGCAGAGTGCCAGATTAGTGGAAATGGAAAATGTGATACTTATCTACAAAGCAGGGGACAGGTCCTTAGCTTCGAATTATAGACCGATTAGCTTAACTTCCATTATTGGAAAATTGATGGAAACAATAACTGCCGAGGCTATTCGAAGTCACCTTGAAAAACATAAATTGATCAATGAATATCATCACTGTTTTACAAAGGGGCATTCTTTCCTAAATAATATACTAATATTTTCACTAAGGTATTTGAGGAGGTAAATCATTGTTATAATTGATATTGTGTATATGGACTTCATATGCATTACAATTTCATTACAGTAAGTTTCAATTATAGTCAATTACGTTAGATTCCATTCCAATATTCTACTTATGTATGTTATAATGTTCAATTGTTGTGTACTTTGACATTGTATAGAATCAGCCCAAGCCGTATGCCTGCCGTCTCTAGTTTGTATTAGCTGTATGTTGGGACGACATACGTTAGCATCGCCGAGCTCTCAGTAGTATCAGTTCCCAGTAGTACCAGTAGCCAATTACCAGTAGTATGACTCACTACCAACCGTCTGTGTGAATCACTGTTATTCACTGACGTTACAGCTGACCATAGCAGTTTTTGAACGCCGCTCACCCCTAGGACCCAATTCGTGAGGCAGTCTTAAGATAGAGAACAGAGAGGCAGGGCAGGCCTGGTGCTTCTCATATATTCCGTTATAATTATACTCTATTATTGTCTATGTGGCTTTCCTTTACCCAATCCACGTAATCGAACCCCCCACATGACACATTATGATTACGTGGCAAAGACACCAGTAACCAGCTACCAAACGTTTTTACATCGAAGCAGCGAGTTAAATATGGAAAAAGTTTTGCGTTTACTGATGCTAGTTTTAAAATCCTCGAGGCCCTGGATCCCCAGATTGTGAAAAGTAAATCGGTGGAGTAAATTGTTCACTAATGGCTTCATTTTCCTCATTGTTAATTGTCAAGTTCTTGACACGGAATGACGGCTGCTAAGAAACAGTTATATACTTCAAACTGATGTAAAGTCCATCTTCCCTTTGAATTGAAGTGTGTGAGGCAGAGAGGGGATGATGAACCTGTCCGCATCTGGCGTCTTTCATGCTCAATTTGTAGTGTCTACCACGCCATTCAAGCGCGACAGTGTTGTCCACTGTAAACCACATGAACACAAAATCAAACAATACGCTCTCATCACACCCTGAGTTTAATGCTTCACACCCTGAGTTTAATGCTTCACACCCTGAGTGGAATGCTTCACACCCTGAGTGGAATGCTTCACACCCTGAGTGGAATGCTTCACACCCTGAGTGGAATGCTTCACACCCTGAGTGGAATGCTTCACACCCTGAGTGGAATGCTTCACACCCTGAGTTTAATGCTTCACACCCTGAGTGGAATGCTTCACACCCTGAGTGGAATGCTTCACACCCTGAGTGGAATGCTTCACACCCTGAGTGGAATGCTTCACACCCTGAGTGGAATGCTTCACACCCTGAGTGGAATGCTTCACACCCTGAGTGGAATGCTTCACACCCTGAGTGGAATGCTTCACACCCTGAGTGGAATGCTTCACACCCTGAGTGGAATGCTTCACACCCTGAGTGGAATGCTTCACACCCTGAGTGGAATGCTTCACATCCTGAGTGGAATGCTTCACACCCTGAGTGGAATGCTTCACACCCTGAGTGGAATGCTTCACACCCTGAGTGGAATGCGTCACACCCTGAGAGGAATGCTTCACACCCTGAGTGGAATGCTTCACACCCTGAGTGGAATGCTTCACACCCTGAGTGGAATGCTTCACACCCTGAGTGGAATGCTTCACACCCTGAGTGGAATGCTTCACACCCTGAGAGGAATGCTTCACACCCTGAGTGGAATGTTTCACACCCTGAGTGGAATGCTTCACACCCTGAGAGGAATGCTTCACACCCTGAAAGGAATGCTTCACACCCTGAGTGGAATGCTTCACACCCTGAGAGGAATGCTTCACGCCCTGAGTGGAATGCTTCATACCCTGAGAGGAATGCTTCACACCCTGAGTGGAATGCTTCACACCCTGAGTGGAATGCTTCACACCCTGAGTGGATGCTTCACGCCCTGACAGGAATGCTTCACACCCTGAGAGGAATGCTTCACGCCCTGAGTGGAATGCTTCACACCCTGAGAGGAATGCTTCACACCCTGAGAGGAATGCTTCACACCCTGAGTGGAATGCTTCACACCCTGAGTGGAATGCTTCACACCCTGAGAGGAATGCTTCACAACCTGAGTGGAATGCTTCACACCCTGAGTGGAATGCTTCACGCCCTGAGTGGAATGCTTCAAACCCTGAGTGGAATGCTTCACACCCTGTGTGGAATGCTTCACACCCTGAGAGGAATGCTTCACACCCTGAGTGGAATGCTTCACGTCCTGAGTGGAATGCTTCACACTCTGAGAGGAATGCTTCACACCCTGAGTGGAATGCTTCACACCCTGAGTGGAATGCTTCACACCCTGAGTGGAATGCTTCACACCCTGAGTGGAATGCTTCACACCCTGAGTGGAATGCTTCACACCCTGAGTGGAATGCTTCACACCCTGAGTGGAATGCTTCACACCCTGAGTGGAATGCTTCACACCCTGAGTGGAATGCTTCACACCCTGAGTGGAATGCTTCACACCCTGAGTGGAATGCTTCACACCCTGAGTGGAATGCGTCACACCCTGAGAGGAATGCTTCACACCCTGAGTGGAATGCTTCACACCCTGAGTGGAATGCTTCACGCCCTGAGTGGAATGCTTCACACTCTGAGAGGAATGCTTCACACCCTGAGTGGAATGCTTCACACCCTGAGTGGAATGCTTCACACCCTGAGTGGAATGCTTCACACCCTGAGTGGAATGCTTCACACCCTGAGTGGAATGCTTCACACCCTGAGTGGAATGCTTCACACCCTGAGTGGAATGCTTCACACCCTGAGTGGAATGCTTCACACCCTGAGTGGAATGCTTCACACCCTGAGTGGAATGCTTCACACCCTGAGTGGAATGCTTCACACCCTGAGAGGAATGCTTCACACCCTGAGTGGAATGCTTCACACCCTGAGTGGAATGCTTCACACCCTGAGTGGAATGCTTCACACCCTGAGAGGAATGCTTCACACCCTGAGTGGAATGCTTCACACCCTGAGTGGAATGCTTCACACCCTGAGTGGAATGCTTCACACCCTGAGAGGAATGCTTCACACCCTGAGTGAAATGCTTCACACCCTGAGTGGAATGCTTCACACCCTGAGAGGAATGCTTCACACCCTGAGTGGAATGTTTCACACCCTGAGTGGAATGCTTCACACCCTGAGTGGAATGCTTCACACCCTGAGAGGAATGCTTCACACCCTGAGTTTAATGCTTCACACCCTGAGAGGAATGCTTCACACCCTGAGTGGAATGCTTCACACCCTGAGTGGAATGCTTCACACCCTGAGAGGAATGCTTCACACCCTGAGTGGAATGCTTCACACCCTGAGAGGAATGCTTCACACCCTGAGAGGAATGCTTCACACCCTGAGTGGAATGCTTCACACCCTGAGAGGAATGCTTCACGCCCTGAGTGGAATGCTTCATACCCTGAGAGGAATGCTTCACACCCTGAGTGGAATGCTTCACACCCTGAGTGGAATGCTTCACACCCTGAGTGGAATGCTTCACGCCCTGACAGGAATGCTTCACACCCTGAGAGGAATGCTTCACGCCCTGAGTGGAATGCTTCACACCCTGAGAGGAATGCTTCACACCCTGAGAGGAATGCTTCACACCCTGAGTGGAATGCTTCACACCCTGAGAGGAATGCTTCACACCCTGAGTGGAATGCTTCACACCCTGAGTGTAATGCTTCACACCCTGAGAGGAATGCTTCACACCCTTCACACCCTGAGTGGAATGCTTCACACCCTGAGTGGAATGCTTCACACCCTGAGAGGAATGCTTCACACCCTGAGTTTAATGCTTCACACCCTGAGAGGAATGCTTCACACCCTGAGTGGAATGCTTCACACCCTGAGTGGAATGCTTCACACCCTGAGAGGAATGCTTCACACCCTGAGTGGAATGCTTCACACCCTGAGAGGAATGCTTCACACCCTGAGAGGAATGCTTCACACCCTGAGTGGAATGCTTCACACCCTGAGAGGAATGCTTCACGCCCTGAGTGGAATGCTTCACACCCTGAGAGGAATGCTTCACACCCTGAGTGGAATGCTTCACACCCTGAGTGGAATGCTTCACACCCTGAGTGGAATGCTTCACGCCCTGACAGGAATGCTTCACACCCTGAGAGGAATGCTTCACGCCCTGAGTGGAATGCTTCACACCCTGAGAGGAATGCTTCACACCCTGAGAGGAATGCTTCACACCCTGAGTGGAATGCTTCACACCCTGAGTGGAATGCTTCACACCCTGAGAGGAATGCTTCACAACCTGAGTGGAATGCTTCACACCCTGAGTGGAATGCTTCACGCCCTGAGTGGAATGCTTCAAACCCTGAGTGGAATGCTTCACACCCTGTGTGGAATGCTTCACACCCTGAGAGGAATGCTTCACACCCTGAGTGGAATGCTTCACGCCCTGAGTGGAATGCTTCACACTCTGAGAGGAATGCTTCACACCCTGAGTGGAATGCTTCACACCCTGAGTGGAATGCTTCACACCCTGAGTGGAATGCTTCACACCCTGAGAGGAATGCTTCACACCCTGAGAGGAATGCTTCACACCCTGAGTGGAATGCTTCACACCCTGAGAGGAATGCTTCACGCCCTGAGTGGAATGCTTCACACCCTGAGAGGAATGCTTCACACCCTGAGAGGAATGCTTCACGCCCTGAGTGGAATGCTTCACACCCTGAGTGGAATGCTTCACACCCTGAGAGGAATGTTTCACACCCTGAGTGGAATGCTTCACACCCTGAGTGGAATGCTTCACACCCTGAGAGGAATGCTTCACGCGCTGAGAGGAATGCTTCACACCCTGAGTGGAATGCTTCACACCCTGAGTGGAATGCTTCACACCCTGAGTGGAACGCTTCACACCCTTAGAGGAATGCTTCACACCCTGAGGGGAATGCTTCACACCCTGAGTGGAATGCTTCACACCCTGAGTGGAATGCTTCACACCCTGAGTGGAATGCTTCACACCCTTAGAGGAATGCTTCACACCCTGAGTGGAATGCTTCACACCCTGAGTGGAATGCTTCACACCCTGAGTGGAATGCTTCACACCCTGAGTGGAATGCTTCACACCCTGAGAGGAATGATTCACACCCTGAGTGGAATGCTTCACACCCTGAGTGGAATGCTTCACACCCTGAGTGGAATGCTTCACACCCTGAGAGGAATGCTTCACACCCTGAGAGGAATGCTTCATGCCCTGAGAGGAATGCTTCACACCCTGAGTGGAATGCTTCACACCCTGAGAGGAATGCTTCATGCCCTGAGAGGAATGCTTCACACCCTGAGAGGAATGCTTCATGCCCTGAGAGGAATGCTTCACACCCTGAGTGGAATGCTTCACGCCCTGAGAGGAATGCTTCATGCCCTGAGAGGAATGCTTCACACCCTGAGAGGAATGCTTCACACCCTGAGAGGAATGCTTCACACCCTGAGTGGAATGCTTCACACCCAGAGTGGAATGCTTCACACCCTGAGTGGAATGCTTCACACCCTGAGTGGAATGCTTCACACCCTGAGAGGAATGCTTAACACCCTGAGTGGAATGCTTCACACCCTGAGAGGAATGCTTCACACCCTGAGTGGAATGCTTCACACCCTGAGAGGAATGCTTCACACCCTGAGTGGAATGCTTCACACCCTGAGTGGAATGCTTCACACCCTGAGAGGAATGCTTCACACCCTGAGTGGAATGCTTCACACCCTGAGTGGAATGCTTCACACCCTGAGTGGAATGCTTCACACCCTGAGAGGAATGCTTCACACCCTGAGTTTAATGCTTCACACCCTGAGAGGAATGCTTCACACCCTGAGTGGAATGCTTCACACCCTGAGTGGAATGCTTCACACCCTGAGAGGAATGCTTCACACCCTGAGTGGAATGCTTCACACCCTGAGTGGAATGCTTCACACCCTGAGTGGAATGCTTCACACCCTGAGTGGAATGCTTCACACCCTGAGAGGAATGCTTCACACCCTGAGAGGAATGCTTCATGCCCTGAGAGGAATGCTTCACACCCTGAGTGGAATGCTTCACACCCTGAGAGGAATGCTTCATGCCCTGAGAGGAATGCTTCACACCCTGAGAGGAATGCTTCACACCCTGAGTGGAATGCTTCACGCCCTGAGATGAATGCTTCATGCCCTGAGAGGAATGCTTCACACCCTGAGAGGAATGCTTCACACCCTGAGAGGAATGCTTCACACCCTGAGTGGAATGCTTCACACCCAGAGTGGAATGCTTCACACCCTGAGTGGAATGCTTCACGCCCTGAGTGGAATGCTTCACACCCTGAGTGGAATGCTTCACACCCTGAGTGGAATGCTTCACACCCTGAGAGGAATGCTTCACACCCTGAGTGGAATGCTTCACACCCTGAGTGGAATGCTTCACACCCTGAGAGGAATGCTTCACACCCTGAGTGGAATGCTTCACACCCTGAGTGGAATGCTTCACACCCTGAGTGGAATGCTTCACACCCTGAGAGGAATGCTTCACACCCTGAGAGGAATGCTTCACACCCTGAGTGGAATGCTTCACACCCTGAGAGGAATGCTTCACGCCCTGAGTGGAATGCTTCACACCCTGAGAGGAATGCTTCACACCCTGAGAGGAATGCTTCACTCCCTGAGAGGAATGCTTCACACCCTGAGTGGAATGCTTCACACCCTGAGAGGAATGCTTCACACCCTGAGTGGAATGCTTCACACCCTGAGAGGAATGCTTCACACCCTGAGTGGAATGCTTCACACCCTGAGTGGAATGCTTCACACCCTGAGTGGAATGCTTCACACCCTGAGTGGAATGCTTCACACCCTGAGTGGAATGCTTCACACCCTGAGTGGAATGCTTCACACCCTGAGTGGAATGCTTCACACCCTGAGAGGAATGCTTCACACCCTGAGTGGAATGCTTCACACCCTGAGAGGAATGCTTCACACCCTGAGTGGAATGCTTCACACCCTGAGTGGAATGCTTCACACCCTGAGTGGAATGCTTCACGCCCTGAGAGGAATGCTTCACACCCTGAGTGGAATGCTTCACACCCTGAGTGGAATGCTTCACACCTTGAGTGGAATGCTTCACACCCTGAATGGAAAGCTTCACACCCTGAGTGGAATGCTTCACGCCCTGAGTGGAATGCTTCACACCCTGAGTGGAATGCTTCACACCCTGAGTGGAATTCTTCACACCCTGAGTGGAATGCTTCACGCCCTGAGTGGAATGCTTCACACCCTGAGTGGAATGCTTCACACCCTGAGAGGAATGCTTCACACCCTGAGTGGAATGCTTCACGCCCTGAGTGGAATGCTTCACACCCTGAGTGGAATGCTTCACACCCTGAGTGGAATGCTTCACACCCTGAGAGGAATGCTTCATGCCCTGAGTGGAATGCTTCACACCCTGAGTGGAATGCTTCACACCCTGAGTGGAATGCTTCACACTCTGAGTGGAATGCTTCACACCCTGAGAGGAATGCTTCACACCCTGAGTGGAATGCTTCACACCCTGAGTGGAATGCTTCATGCCCTGAGAGGAATGCTTCGCACCCTGAGTGGAATGCTTCACACCCTGAGTGGAATGCTTCACACCCTGAGTGGAATGCTTCACACCCTGAGAGGAGTGCTTCACACCCTGAGTGGAATGCTTCACACCCTGAGTGGAATGCTTCATGCCCTGAGAGGAATGCTTCACACCCTGAGTGGAATGCTTCACACCCTGAGTGGAATGCTTCACACCCTGAGTGGAATGCTTCACACCCTGAGTGGAATGCTTCACACCCTGAGAGGAATGCTTCACACCCTGAGTGGAATGCTTCACACCCTGAGAGGAATGCTTCACACCCTGAGTGGAATGCTTCATGCCCTGAGAGGAATGCTTCACACCCTGAGTGGAATGCTTCACACCCTGAGTGGAATGCTTCACACCCTGAGTGGAATGCTTCACACCCTGAGAGGAATGCTTCACACCCTGAGTGGAATGCTTCACACCCTGAGAGGAATGCTTCACACCCTGAGTGGAATGCTTCACACCCTGAGTGGAATGCTTCACACCCTGAGAGGAATGCTTCACACCCTGAGAGGAATGCTTCACACCCTGAGTGGAATGATTCACACCCTGAGAGGAATGCTTCACACCCTGAGAAGAATGCTTCACACCCTGAGTGGAATGCTTCACACCCTGAGTGGAATGATTCACACCCTGAGAGGAATGCTTCACACCCTGAGTGGAATGATTCACACCCTGAGAGGAATGCTTCACACCCTGAGAGGAATGCTTCATACCCTGAGTGGAATGCTTCACACCCTGAGTGGAATGCTTCACACCCTGAGTGGAATGCTTCACACCCTGAGAGGAATGCTTCACACCCTGACTGGAATGCTTCACACCCTGAGTGGAATGCTTCACACCCTGAGAGGAATGCTTCACACCCTGAGAGGAATGCTTCACACCCTGAGTGGAATGATTCACACCCTGAGAGGAATGCTTCACACCCTGAGAGGAATGCTTCACACCCTGAGTGGAATGATTCACACCCTGAGTGGAATGATTCACACCCTGAGAGGAATGCTTCACACCCTGAGTGGAATGATTCACACCCTGAGAGGAATGCTTCACACCCTGAGAGGAATGCTTCATACCCTGAGTGGAATGCTTCACACCCTGAGTGGAATGCTTCACACCCTGAGTGGAATGCTTCACACCCTGAGAGGAATGCTTCACACCCTGAGTGGAATGCTTCACACCCTGAGTGTAATGCTTCACACCCTGAGAGGAATGCTTCACACCCTGAAAGGAATGCTTCACACCCTGAGTGGAATGATTCACACCCTGAGAGGAATGCTTCACACCCTGAGAGGAATGCTTCACACCCTGAGTGGAATGCTTCACACCCTGAGTGGAATGATTCACACCCTGAGAGGAATGCTTCACACCCTGAGTGGAATGATTCACACCCTGAGAGGAATGCTTCACACCCTGAGAGGAATGCTTCATATCCTGAGTGGAATGCTTCACACCCTGAGAGGAATGCTTCACACCCTGAGAGGAATGCTTCACACCCTGAGAGGAATGCTTCATACCCTGAGTGGAATGCTTCACACCCTGAGTGGAATGCTTCATACCCTGAGTGGAATGCTTCACACCCTGAGTGGAATGCTTCATACCCTGAGTGGAATGCTTCACACCCTGAGTGGAATGCTTCACACCCTGAGTGGAATGATTCACACCCTGAGAGGAATGCTTCACACCCTGAGTGGAATGATTCACACCCTGAGAGGAATGCTTCACACCCTGAGAGGAATGCTTCATACCCTGAGTGGAATGCTTTTCACTCTGAGAGGAATGCTTCACACCCTGAGTGGAATGCTTCACACCCTGAGAGGAATGCTTCATACCCTGAGTGGAATGCTTCACACCCTGAGTGGAATGCTTCATACCCTGAGTGGAATGCTTCACACCCTGAGTGGAATGCTTCATACCCTGAGTGGAATGCTTCACACCCTGAGTGGAATGCTTCACCCCCTGAGTGGAATGCTTCACACCCTGAGAGGAATGCTTCACACCCTGAGTGGAATGATTCACACCCTGAGAGGAATGCTTCACACCCTGAGAGGAATGCTTCACACCCTGAGTGGAATGCTTCACACCCTGAGTGGAATGCTTCACAACCTGAGTGGAATGCTTCACACCCAGAGTGGAATGATTCACACCCTGAGAGGAATGCTTCACACCCTGAGTGGAATGATTCACACCCTGAGAGGAATGCTTCACACCCTGAGAGGAATGCTTCACACCCTGAGTAGAATGCTTCACACCCTGACTGGAATGCTTCACACCCTGAGTGGAATGCTTCACACCCTGAGTGGAATGTTTCATACCCTGAGTGGAATGCTTCACACCCTGAGAGGAATGCTTCACACCCTGAGAGGAATGCTTCACACCCTGAGTGGAATGCTTCACACCCTGAGTGGAATGCTTCACACCCTGAGTGGAATGCTTCACACCCTGAGTGGAATGCTTCACACCCTGAGAGGAATGCTTCACACCCTGAGAGGAATGCTTCACACCCTGAGTGGAATGCTTCACACCCTGAGTGGAATGCTTCACACCCTGAGTGGAATGCTTCACACCCTGAGTGGAATGCTTCACACCCTGAGTGGAATGCTTCACACCCTGAGTGGAATGCTTCACACCCTGAGAGGAATGCTTCACACCCTGAGTGGAATGCTTCACACCCTGAGAGGAATGCTTCACACCCTGAGTGGAATGCTTCACACCCTGAGTGGAATGCTTCACACCCTGAGTGGAATGCTTCACGCCCTGAGAGGAATGCTTCACACCCTGAGTGGAATGCTTCACACCCTGAGAGGAATGCTTCACGCCCTGAGAGGAATGCTTCACACCCTGAGTGGAATGCTTCACACCCTGAGTATAATGCTTCACACCTTGAGTGGAATGCTTCACACCCTGAATGGAAAGCTTCACACCCTGAGTGGAATGCTTCACGCCCTGAGTGGAATGCTTCACACCCTGAGTGGAATGCTTCACACCCTGAGTGGAATGCTTCACACCCTGAGAGGAATGCTTCACGCCCTGAGTGGAATGCTTCACACCCTGAGTGGAATGCTTCACACCCTGAGAGGAATGCTTCACACCCTGAGTGGAATGCTTCACGCCCTGAGTGGAATGCTTCACACCCTGAGTGGAATGCTTCACACCCTGAGTGGAATGCTTCACACCCTGAGAGGAATGCTTCATGCCCTGAGTGGAATGCTTCACACCCTGAGTGGAATGCTTCACACCCTGAGTGGAATGCTTCACACTCTGAGTGGAATGCTTCACACCCTGAGAGCAATGCTTCACACCCTGAGTGGAATGCTTCACACCCTGAGTGGAATGCTTCATGCTTTGAGAGGAATGCTTCGCACCCTGAGTGGAATGCTTCACACCCTGAGTGGAATGCTTCACACCCTGAGTGGAATGCTTCACACCCTGAGAGGAGTGCTTCACACCCTGAGTGGAATGCTTCACACCCTGAGTGGAATGCTTCATGCCCTGAGAGGAATGCTTCACACCCTGAGTGGAATGCTTCACACCCTGAGTGGAATGCTTCACACCCTGAGTGGAATGCTTCACACCCTGAGTGGAATGCTTCACACCCTGAGAGGAATGCTTCACACCCTGAGTGGAATGCTTCACACCCTGAGAGGAATGCTTCACACCCTGAGTGGAATGCTTCATGCCCTGAGAGGAATGCTTCACACCCTGAGTGGAATGCTTCACACCCTGAGTGGAATGCTTCACACCCTGAGTGGAATGCTTCACACCCTGAGTGGAATGCTTCACACCCTGAGAGGAATGCTTCACACCCTGAGTGGAATGCTTCACACCCTGAGAGGAATGCTTCACACCCTGAGTGGAATGCTTCACACCCTGAGTGGAATGCTTCACACCCTGAGAGGAATGCTTCACACCCTGAGAGGAATGCTTCACACCCTGAGTGGAATGATTCACACCCTGAGAGGAATGCTTCACACCCTGAGAGGAATGCTTCACACCCTGAGTGGAATGCTTCACACCCTGAGTGGAATGATTCACACCCTGAGAGGAATGCTTCACACCCTGAGTGGAATGATTCACACCCTGAGAGGAATGCTTCACACCCTGAGAGGAATGCTTCATACCCTGAGTGGAATGCTTCACACCCTGAGTGGAATGCTTCACACCCTGAGTGGAATGCTTCACACCCTGAGAGGAATGCTTCACACCCTGAGTGGAATGCTTCACACCCTGAGTGGAATGCTTCACACCCTGAGAGGAATGCTTCACACCCTGAGAGGAATGCTTCACACCCTGAGTGGAATGATTCACACCCTGAGAGGAATGCTTCACACCCTGAGAGGAATGCTTCACACCCTGAGTGGAATGCTTCACACCTTGAGTGGAATGATTCACACCCTGAGAGGAATGCTTCACACCCTGAGTGGAATGATTCACACCCTGAGAGGAATGCTTCACACCCTGAGAGGAATGCTTCATACCCTGAGTGGAATGCTTCACACACTGAGTGGAATGCTTCACACCCTGAGAGGAATGCTTCACACCCTGAGTGGAATGCTTCACACCCTGAGTGGAATGCTTCACACCCTGAGAGGAATGCTTCACACCCTGAAAGGAATGCTTCACACCCTGAGTGGAATGATTCACACCCTGAGAGGAATGCTTCACACCCTGAGAGGAATGCTTCACGCATTGAGTGGAATGCTTCACACCCTGAGTGGAATGATTCACACCCTGAGAGGAATGCTTCACACCCTGAGTGGAATGATTCACACCCTGAGAGGAATGCTTCACACCCTGAGAGGAATGCTTCATACCCTGAGTGGAATGCTTCACACCCTGAGAGGAATGCTTCACACCCTGAGAGGAATGCTTCACACCCTGAGAGGAATGCTTCATACCCTGAGTGGAATGCTTCACACCCTGAGTGGAATGCTTCATACCCTGAGTGGAATGCTTCACACCCTGAGTGGAATGCTTCATACCCTGAGTGGAACGCTTCACACCCTGAGTGGAATGCTTCACACCCTGAGTGGAATGATTCACACCCTGAGAGGAATGCTTCACACCCTGAGTGGAATGATTCACACCCTGAGAGGAATGCTTCACACCCTGAGAGGAATGCTTCATACCCTGAGTGGAATGCTTTTCACTCTGAGAGGAATGCTTCACACCCTGAGTGGAATGCTTCACACCCTGAGAGGAATGCTTCATACCCTGAGTGGAATGCTTCACACCCTGAGTGGAATGCTTCATACCCTGAGTGGAATGCTTCACACCCTGAGTGGAATGCTTCATACCCTGAGTGGAATGCTTCACACCCTGAGTGGAATGCTTCACACCCTGAGTGGAATGATTCACACCCTGAGAGGAATGCTTCACACCCTGAGTGGAATGATTCACACCCTGAGAGGAATGCTTCACACCCTGAGAGGAATGCTTCACACCCTGAGTGGAATGCTTCACAACCTGAGTGGAATGCTTCACACCCTGAGTGGAATGCTTCACACCCTGAGTGGAATGATTCACACCCTGAGAGGAATGCTTCACACCCTGAGTGGAATGATTCACACCCTGAGAGGAATGCTTCACACCCTGAGAGGAATGCTTCACACCCTGAGTGGAATGCTTCACACCCTGAGTGGAATGCTTCACACCCTGAGTGGAATGCTTCACACCCTGAGTGGAATGTTTCATACCCTGAGTGGAATGCTTCATACCCTGAGAGGAATGCTTCACACCCTGAGAGGAATGCTTCACACCCTGAGTGGAATGCTTCACACCCTGAGTGGAATGCTTCACACCCTGAGTGGAATGCTTCACACCCTGAGTGGAATGCTTCACACCCTGAGAGGAATGCTTCACACCCTGAGAGGAATGCTTCACACCCTGAGTGGAATGCTTCACACCCTGAGTGGAATGCTTCACACCCTGAGTGGAATGCTTCACACCCTGAGTGGAATGCTTCACACCCTGAGTGGAATGCTTCACACCCTGAGAGGAATGCTTCACACCCTGAGAGGAATGCTTCACACCCTGAGTGGAATGCTTCACACCCTGAGTGGAATGCTTCACACCCTGAGTGGAATGCTTCACACCAAGAGGGTCTTCATCTCTGGCAAGAGTTATTATAGTTTTAGAGTAACCAGGAAAATACTAAGCAGAATGAATCCTAAAATATATGAAGAAAAATGCAGCGAGTCACAAGTTGCTGCTGAAGGTGAGGATTAAGTTCATGTGACTGGTATGTTCTGGAACAAATCATGGTATTTTACCATGTGTTTTTTGTTGTCATTGTCACCATTGTCATGTCTCGATATCACTGAATACTGTGAAATAAATATATAATTTAACATTATTGTTAAGATAAATTTAATGTTTAAATATGTCAGTAATGCCAACCAACCTTATGTACCGTAATGCTACTTATAAAGAAAAAATGTTTAATATAAAGATATTTTACGTCGAAATATACCAAACTTATGTCAGGATCATCTGGCGGAGGATGCAGCACTTGATCAAGCACGTCGAGAAATAGAAGAAAGTGCAGAGGTTTGCAACAAGACTAGTTCTTTAGCTATGGGGTTTGTCCTATGAGGGTAGGTTAAGGGAACTCATCCTAATGACACTGAAGGACAGGAGGACTGGTGGGGATATGATACGAACGTACAAATTACTGTGAGGAATGGACAGGGTGAATAGTGACAGATTGTTTGAGAGAAGGGAAAGAAGAACAAGAGGGCACACTGGAAGCTGAAGACTCAGGTAAGTCATAGGAATGCTAGGAAGTATTCCTTAAAGTAGTGGAAAGAACTGGAGAGTGAAATGGTAGAGGAAGGATCCATAGATAGCTCAAAGACGATGTACGATAAGGCTGTCGATGCCAGCGAAGAGCTAAGAGTACACACACACACACAAACAAACTATGTATATACACACACAGACTATATATATATATATACACACAAACTATATATATACAAACACACACACACAAACAAACAGAAGGGAAGCAAGGGACTACAAAGAAGGAACATTTTAGACTGAGAGTCCCAAGGTGGTGAATGCAGTGAATGTCAACCTGCCACAGAATAGCAGGAGGCCAAAACAAGAGTATGATGAGAGCAACAGAGCAATGGTGGACACACTCGCTGAGATGGCCAGAAGGGCCCACATGGGTAGGGCAAAGTTACTAGTTGTGGGTGATTTCAACCATAAAAAGACTGGGAAAACCCGGAACCACATAGGAAACCAGAAACGTGGAGGGCTAAGATAATAGAGGTGGTACTGGAAAACTTCATACACCAATATGAGAGGGACACTTTTAGAGAAAGAAGGCGAGATGACCCAGCAAGGCTGGAGCTTGTATTCACCTTGAGTAGTTCAGGCAATTGGGATATCACTTATGAAAGGACCCTCGGAGCTAGCGATCACGTTGCTTTGAGTTTCAAATACATTGTAGAGTTAACAGTGGAAAGTGAAGCAGCACAAGAAGAACAGAAGTCAAACTACAAAAGAGGGGACTATACAAGCATGAGGTAATTCCTGCACGAGTTACAGTGGGGAAGAGAACTGGAGGAAAAGACAGTCAATGAAATGATGGATCACATGACCACAAAGTACATGGAGGCAGAGAAGTTTATAACCAAGGGCAACAAAAACAATGGGAAGACGAGAATGAGCCCTCGGTTCACCGAAGGTGTAGATAGGCCAAAGCTAGGTGAGCTAGAGCATGGAAAAAATATAGAAGACAAAGGACTCAGGAAAATAAGGAGACGAGCCAAAGAGCCAGAAACAAATATGGATGGATAAGGAGAGAGGCCCAGTGGCAATACGAGAATGACATAGCATCAAAAGCCATAATGTGAATCGAAGCTGTTCTACAGAAAAACAACAAAGTCCAGGTAATCAGGTTGAGGAAGGAGAGGAGGTCACAAGAAACGATCAAGAAGTATGTGACGAGCTCAACAAGAGATTTAGGGAAGTATTTTCAATTGAGACAGAAAGGCTTCCAGCAAACCGGAATGGTAGGGTACACCAACAAGTGCTGGATACACTACACATGACTGCGGAGGAAGTAAAGAAACTGTTAAGCTAACTAGATACCTCAAAGGCGGTGAGACCGGACATCTCTCCATGGATTCTGAGAGAGAGAGAATAGAGGTACTGTGTGTGCCACGAACAAAAATCTTCAGCATATCTATCGTAATGGGACAACTACCTAAGGTTTGGGAAACACCAACTTTCAAGAAAAAAGACGGAGAGGCAACAGTAGACTACAGACCAGTGTCACTGACATGTATGGTTTGCAAAGTCATGGAGAAGATTATCAAAAGAAGAGAAATGAGCTCATACATGATAACCATAAAGGTTTCAGGGAGGGGAATTCTTGTAACACAAAATTATTGGAGTTTTACGACAAGGTAGCAGTCTCAGTAGTACCAGTTACCAGTAACCAGTTACCAGTTGATGACTCACTACCAACCGTCTGTGTGAATTACTGACTGTTATTCACCTTGCTGCTGACCATAGCATGTTTTTGAACACTGCTCACCCTCTAGGCACTGGTGGGTCAGTCTGAGATAGAGAGCAGAGAGAGGCAGGGTGGCTGATGGTGCTTCCCATACTTTCCGTTATAATTATACGTACTAACCAGCCTACATGAGTGTTCTTACCCCAGCCACGTTATCGAACCCATATGACAGCAGTAGTAAGACAGGAGAGAGAGAGAGAGGTGGGTATTTTTTTTTGGGGGGGGGATTATTAGAAAGCTATCGATACAGTTCCGTACAGGATATTAGTACAAAAAGCTAGAGTAGCAGGCAGATATAACAGGTGAGGTACTGCAATAAATCAGAGAATATCTGACAGGAATGAAACAACGAGTGACGGTAAGGGACGAGGTGTCAGAGTGGGCGCAAGTGGCGAGCGCGGTTCCACAAGGGTCAGTCCTAGGGTCAGTACTGTTTCTGATATATGTGAATGACATGACAGAAGGAATAGATTCAGAGGTGTCCCTGTTTGCAAACGATATGAAGCTAATGCGAAGAATTTAAGCCGACAAGGATCAGGTAGGACTACAAAGGGATCTGGATAGGATGCAAACCTGGTCCAACAACTGGCTCCTGGAATTTAACGCCACCAACTGAAAAGTCATGAAGATTGGAGAAGGGCAAAAGAAGACGGTGGATGGAGTACACGCTAGGGGGGGTGGGGAAGACTGCAAATCTTACTCAGGGAAAAGGATCTTGGGGTGAGTATCATATCGAGCACATCTCTTGAGGCGCACATCAACCAAAAAACTGCTGCAGCATACGGTTGCCTGGCAAACCTAAGAATAACATTTCGACATCTGAGTAAGGAGGCGTTCAAGGCACTGTACACTGTATACGTCAGGCTCATATTTTCGTACCCACGCCTGGTACAGCACGTTAAGAAATTAGAGAAAGTGCAAAAGTTTGCAACAAGACTAGTCCCGGAGCTAAGAAGCATGTCCTACGAGGAGAGATTAAGGGAAATCAACCTGACGACACTGGAGAACAGGAGGGATAGGGACGACATAATAACGACATATAAAATACTGAGAGGAATTGGCAAGGTGGATCGGGACAATGTTTCAGAGATGGGATACAGCAACAAGGGGTCACAACTGGAAGTTGAAAACTCAGATGAATCACAGGGATGTTAGGAAGTATTATTTTCAGTCATAGAGTTGTCAGGTAGCGGAACAATCTGAAGAATGATCCATACATAGCTTTATTAAGAGGTACGATAAAGCTCATGAAACAGGCAGAGTAAACCTAGTGGTGACCAGCAAAGAGGCGGGGCCAGGAGCTGTGAATCGACCCATGCAACTTCAAATAGATGAATACATAGGCGAGTACGTTCACAGACACATACACACGGGGCCAGGAGCTGTGAATCGACCCCTGCAACTACAAGTAGGGTGGTACACACAAACATCACGGCTACCACTCGCACCATCAACAGAACAGTAGAGCAAAAAACAAAAAGAGGTGCAATGACTAATAAGAAAATCGAATACTGTATTACGAAATGGAGGAGTGAAGATGGCAGGGTTGTGGAGGCGTGTGTCTGAGAGGTCCAGCTAGCTGTTATTACTGGTCTCTCGCGCTATCATTAATGTCCACCAGCAGCTGCATTGTACTGACAGAGCACCTCTGCTACTCTAATTTGTCTTATTGAGTGTAAAAGAGATAGATGCTCCATAGAGCACCACTGGAATTTTTTTTCTCTCAATACGGAGACGAGAACAGTCTCACAAAACAAGTTACTAGTGATGTTTTGTTTTGCGTGGAGAGGAAGTGAATTTGACCGAGCACCAGTGAGCTTATCATCTGTATTTTGGAGAGTTAGATCCATAAACAAAGTTTCCTGTGGCATGAGATTGTACTGCATTTGATCCCGTCCGAGGAAGTGCCTTAATGCGCTCTTGATTCAATGAACTGGAGTTTCCATCTTCTTCCATGAATCATAATCGATATTCTTCTGCATTCGGTACTTTTCATCGCTGACTAAAAGGTAATTTTCCTCATCTAACTTCACTTCTAGCACTCCAGGAAGTCAAAAAAAAAAAAATCACCCTAGGAAACATTTGGAACATCTTTGAGATAAGATAAGATTTCGTTCGGATTTTTAACCCCTGAGGGTTAGCCACCCAGGATAACCCAAAAAAGCGTCATCTTGTCCCCCAGGATGCGACCCACACCAGTCGACTAACACCCAGGTACCTATTTACTGCTAGGTGAACAGGACAACAGGTGTAAGGAAACGTGTCGAAATGTTTCCACCCGCCGGGAATCGAACCCGGGCCCTCCGTGTGTGAAGCGAGAGCTTTAGCCACCACGCCACCGTTCATGTTCCCGGCGAGGGTAGAAACACTGGACGTGTTTCTTTACACCGGTTGTCTATGTTCACCCATCAGTAAAATGGGTACCTGGGCGTTAGTGGACTGGTGTGGGTCGCATCCTGGGACAAAACTGACCTGATTTGTCCGAAATGTTCAGCATAACAAGCGGCTTTCTATATAGTAGTATGTCATTGATGTCAGCTAGGACTGTATACCTTGTACATGTACTGGTAGTAAATAAAGGTATTATATTATTATTATAAAATCAGTGAGTATTGGAAGAGAGGAAAATGTTGAAGGAAAGCTGGAGAGTGAGTTAGAGGAAATAAGTGTTGGAGTAAAAAAGTGTTTTAGGGGAGAAAGTGTTGGAGGAACGAAAATTAGATGAAAATGAGAATGTTAAGAGAAGAATGTAATGAGTGCATGAAATGAAAGAGGGATGGAGGGAAGGAGAGTGGAGGGAGGGTAGGTGGAGCGGGGCATTATAATCAGTGACTGTGCAGATTCTTCAGTGCGCAGAGGTGACGGGGACAACACCTGACGTTTTTTTCTTTTTACACGACTCATTATTCGGTCAAATTACATTTTCGGTTATTTTTTATTTCCTTATTTTTTTTTTTACTTTACATGAATAAATTATATAAAGTGAGAGGGATTGGTGACGAGCAAGGACACACGGGTCTTGGAAGCGAATCCATTACGAGTTTTGCAAGTGTCTGCCTAACCTTGTCAGGGGCCGTCACCTGAGCCTCGGGGGACAGAGAGACAAGTACACGCTACAGAGAGGA
Source organism: Cherax quadricarinatus (assembly GCF_038502225.1). Taxonomy (NCBI): domain Eukaryota; kingdom Metazoa; phylum Arthropoda; class Malacostraca; order Decapoda; family Parastacidae; genus Cherax; species Cherax quadricarinatus. The sequence continues at coordinate 27,935,253 of NC_091298.1, forward strand.
AGATGCACACGCAAGAGAAGAAGACATCGAAACACAGGGAAGACTGATAAATCAGGTGGAGAGAAATAGATGACTGGACGAATGCATGAAATTATATTAGAGAGAATAGGAAAAGAAAGAGCAGAAATGTACACACTGCAACGCAAACACTCTTATACACACACACATACACATACATACATACACACACACACACACGCGCGCGCGCGCGCGCAAACAATGTAAGGAGGCAGAGGAGAGGTTCGTTCCCAAGGGCAACAGAAATAATGGGAAGACCACGCCGAGCCCTTGGTTCACCCAAAGGTGCAGAGAGGCCAAAACTAAGTACGTTAAAGAATAGAAAAATATAGAAGACAAACGATCCAGGAAAATAAAGAGATTAGCCGAAGAGCCAGAAACAAATATGGGCAGATAAGGAGAGAGGCCCAGCGGCAATATGAGAATGACATAGCATCGAAAGCCAAGTCTGACCCGAAGCTGTTGTACAGCCACATTAGGAGGAAAACAACAGTCAAGGACCAGGCAGTCAGGCTGAGGAAGGAAGGAGGGGAGATCACAAGAAACGACTGAGAAGTGTGTGAAGAGCTCAACATGAGATTTAAGGAAATATTTTCAGAATGGTGGGGTACACCAACAAGTGCTGGACACAATACACACAACCGAGAAGGAGGTGAAGAGGCTGCTAAGTGAACTAGATACCTCAAAGGCGGTGGGACCGGACATCTCTCCGTGGGTCATGAGAGAGAGAGCAGAGGCACTGTGTGTGCCACTAGCAACAATCTTCAACTCATCTATCGAAACAGGACGACTACCTGAGGTGTGGAAGACAGCAAATATAGTCCCATTTTTTAAGAAAGACAGACGCGCAGCATTAAACTACAGACCAGTGTTACTGACACGCATTGTATGCAAGGTCATGGAGAGGGTTATCAGGAGAAGAGTTGTGGAGCACCTACAAAGAAATGAACTTATACACGACAGCCAGCACAGTTTAAGGGAAGAGAAATCCTGTAACACAAACCTACCGGAGTTTTACGACATGGTGACGAAAGTAAAACAAGAGGGAGAGAGGAGTGGGTAGATTGCATTTTCTTGGCTGCAAGAAGACTTTCGACACAGTTCCACACAAGAGATTAGTGCAAAAGCTACAGGATCAGGCAGGTAAAACAGGAAAGGCACTGCAATGGATCAGAGACTACCTGACAGGAAGGCAACAACGAATCATGGTATGTGACGAGGTGTCAGAGTGGGCGCCTGTGACGGATGGGGTTCCACAGGGGTCAGTCCTAGGACCGGTGCTCTTTCTGGTATATGTGAATGACATGACTGAAGGGTTAGATTCAGAAGTGTCCCTGTTTACAAACGATGTGAAACTAATGAGGAGAATTCAATCGGATGAGGATCAGGCAGGACTGCTAAGGAATCTGGACAGGCTGCAAGCCTGGTCCAACAACTGGCTCCTGGAGTTTAACCCCACCAAGTCCAAAGTCATGAAGATTGGGGAAGGGCAAAGAAGCCCTCAGATAGAGAACAGGCTAGATGGCCAAAGACTGCAAACCTTACTCAAGGAAAAGGATTTTGGGGTGAGTATAATACTGAGCAGATCTCCTGAGGCGCACATCCGCCAAATAACTGCTGCAGCATATTGGCACCTGGCAAACTTAAGAACAGCATTCCGACACCTCAGTAAGGAATCCTTCAAAACTCTGTGCACCGTGTACGTCAGGCCCATACTGGAGTATGCTGCACCAGTTTGAAACCCACAACTGGTTAAGCACGCCAAGAAATTAGAGAAATTGAAAAGATTTGCAACAAGACTAGTCCCGGAGCTAAGGGGCATGTCCTATGAGGAGAGGTTAAGGGAAATCAAACAGACAACACTGGAGGACAGGAGGGATAGGAAGGGACATGATAACGACATATAAAATACTGAAGGGCAAAGACTGCAGACAGAGTACAGTGTAAGGGGTTGAAGACCTCAAACCTCACTCAAGGAAAAGGATCTTGGAGTGTGTACAATACCAAGCACATTTCCTGAGGTGCACATCAACCAAATAACTGCTGCAGCATATGGGCGACTAGCGAGCCAAAGATTAGCATTCCGGCATCCAGTAGCGAATCGTTCCGGACCCTGGAGTATGCAGCTCCAGTTTGGAACCCACACCTGATCAAGCACGTCAAAAAATTAGAGAAAATGCAAAGGTTTACAACGAGACTAGTCCCGGAGCTAAGGGACATGTACTGCGAGGAGTGATTAAGGGAACTCGACCTGACGACACTGGAGGACAGGAGGGACAGGGAAGATATGATGATGACGTGTAAAATACTTAGAGAAATCCACAAGGTGGACAGAGACAGGACGTTCTAGAGATGGGACACAGCAACAATTGGAAGCTGAAGACCCAGATGAATCACAGGGATGTTAGGAAGTATTTCTTCAGTCATAGAGTTGTCAGGAAGTGGAATAGTCTGGAAAGTAAGGTAGTGGAGGCAGGTACCATACATAGCTTTAAGAAGAGGTATGATAAAGCTCATGGAGCAGGAAGAAAGCGGACCTAGTAGCTACCAGTGAAGAGGCTGGGCTAGGAGCTATGAGTCGACCCCTGCAACCAGAATTAGGTGAGTACATGCGTGTGCTCACACACACACACACACACACATACACATACACACACACACACACACACACACACACACACACACACACACACACACACACACACACTCACACTCACACTCACACTAACACTCTAATCGACATGTGCCTAGGACAAAATGGTAACTAACTCACACTCACACTCACACTCACACACACACACTCACACACTCACACACACGCACACATACACACACGATCAAGTACACTTGTGAACCTGGGACGTTGCATGCCTACACTGGTGGAACAATAGGAGCCCATGGCAGCCGCTGAACAACAATGGATCACGTCAAATCCACAAGGACGAGAATGTAAGAGCAGGACTGCGGTACACATTTTGAAGAAATATCTGAATAATAGCATGTAATGGAGCACTAAAGCCGTGTGGGGTAATTTAGCAGCTCATCCTCCTAATCAACGTCATTATATCACTGATTAAGAGCGTGACTGTGACACTGGAATAAAAACGTCCTTATTTGACAGTCAGTTTTAACGCTCGGTCAGTGTGTGACCTTCTAAGGAGTCATGGAGGTTTGATCATCCATTACCTCATCGCGAGACAGACATGCTGTCTAACTATACTCGGCTAGTTAAGGTGTTTGAGTACCGACCAGTTGCAACTGACTTGATAAACTTTATTACACGGGCGAAACTTTGTCTAATGTTTCTTGTTACTATAACTTATCCTTCTGTCGTTTATACTCGGTTAGATCCACAGTTTGAAAAAAGACGTCATTTAAAACCAAGATGTTTTAGTGTAAAGATATTAACTGTACGGGATTTCAGTCAGCTGGAGATGCTGAGAGAGTGATAGAGTGGAAACGGAGACTAAATTTCTCCTTGCTGACGGCCGCACCTTTGACACAGACTCCCTCTTTGACTTTGACAGAAACAGATTTATTACGCAACCTTTGATTGTACATCCTTTACCACTTATCATCGCCCTTACAAACTCTTCGTCTCTTATACTCTCCACCCTTCCTAATTTCAGATTAAGCATATTACAGTTCGCACGCCCTACCCTGAAGCGCTGTATGGCCCTTGTGCGTTTAGCGCTTAGTTTTGATTATACTAATAATGTAGAATATAATGGATTTTTTTTATATCGGTATGTAAAAGAAGAAGAGTACTAGCAGATTAACCATCTTAAGAGGAACTGGCACAAAGACACACAGTAAAGGATACCTTTATTAGTAAGTCGTTTCACCTACATGAGGCTTTTCAGGTGCATAATATAACCGCGTGTAGGTGAAATATCGTGGAAATATTGATCTCCTCTTGCTGTGTTCTTTTAGCACTGGTTGCCTTCCCCATACTTCAAGTACGTAATTGGAACAGGTTAAATCTAAACTAATGGGACGCAGGAAAACTCTCTTATGAAGCACAATTAGAATCCAGTGACCACACGGTGCTAAGCGATTTACGCTGGTTGAAATGCGACCAGAGAAAAGTAGAGGATGAATGAACAGCAGATTACAGCAGTAAAGGCTACAGGAATGAAACGTATTCTGAATAAGGTGCAATTGGATAGGGTAATATAGACGACTGCGATATAATGGAGGGACTAAAGAGAATATGCCAGGTCACAAAAAGAGTAATACAGTCAGGAGAAACGGGAAAGGGTAAACACATCGAGGAAGTAGGTTTTAATTAACGGTGTTGTAAAGAGACTTTAATGATGTTTCTGTAGCTGATTTGTTTACCGTGAAATACCTAAGTTTCTCTTGTCTCGTACTCTCATTAGCGAACATCAGTGTTATTAAGACAATGTCACCCATACACAACAAGCCAAGGATTAAAACAAACTCAGCATATAAACACTTAGAGATGAACACCTCTGATTGCATTGTACTCTGTGTTCTAGAGTAACTGGAGTGCTGTTACTCGTGTAGTCTCGTGTAGTCTATCGGCTACACGAGGTTTTCTTCAGGATGCATATAAAGTGTATATAGTCAAATTATTTTAACCCCTTAAATTGGGATTAAAGTAATCATCTCTCTCTCTCTCTCTCTCTCTCTCTCTCTCTATATATATATATATATATATATATATATATATATATATATATATATATATATATATATATATATATATATATATATATATATATATATATATATATATATATATTTATATATCTATATATATATATATATATATATATATATATATATATATATATATATATATATATAATACAGAGAAAGATCGCAGTCAGCAGGACTCGATACTGGTACTGGGAAGGTCAAGATTGCCAGGCAGCGCTCTTATCCACTTGCTCACACAAATGCCATATAAGCCTGGCAGCCTGGTTCACAAGCCATGTTTCTTTCCCAGCCCGGGAAAGACTTCACTTATAACCTGTAATAGTTTAAAATTAAATAGTTCATGACTTACATAACCCATGTACATTTGATTATACAATCTTTACAACCAAAAATGATATAAACGACATACACTTGATTATTATCCTGACAACCAATAAATTATAACTACTTTCAATGGTGCATAATTTGGCGAAAAATCGATCGCGGTGCTGCGGGGTAAATGGGCATGAAATGGTCTGAAATTTTGCACAGATGTTTGTTGCGACCATACAAACAATACCTGCAAAGTGCAGCTTGTTTCTCTAAAATTTGTATTTTTTCAATGCTCCCTAGTTTCCCTGCTCCCTCTCCATAGAATGCTGAAGGTACATGACAGTGGCTTCCTGCAGTTCTTGATGAATACGGAGTTCCACGAGTCCGGGCGTGGGATAGAGTGCATGGGCATGTCATTAATTACCTTTTCGAAATCTTGTTGTGTTAAGATAATATCAGAGATTTTTTAAATGACCAAACTTTGAGTCTCGGTCTTAAAAAAATTCATTTAGATTGTGACCCTGAGTCTGGTTAATGGCTCACTGAACACTGAGTCATATCGGGACTTTAGTATCTCACTCATTTCTTTGCTGTCATCTGTGTAGGTCCGATCTCGTCTAAGCAGGGGCCCAGTACTGGATGTTTTTGCCTTAGATTTGGCATAAGAGAAGTATTTTCGAATTCTTTCAATTTCATTGATGGTTTTAAGTTCTTCCTGAGAGTCTTGTCTCCTGTAAGATTTCTTAAGTTTAGGTTAGATATTTGCTATTTCTCTGACCAGTGCCTCCCTTCGTATTTCAGATATACTGGCCCTTCTCAGCAGCTCAGCAGCCTACTGACCCATGCGGAGCAGGTCCATGGCCCCCACCCCGGATTAGCCCAATGACCCCCCATCCCTGGATTAGACCAATGACCCACCCAGTCTGGTCACCTCCACTCAAGGAAGGAGCACGGCACCAGACCCATCAGCACAAGCTAGTTAGGTCCAACTCACACCCACCCACACCCACTCATGTATTTATCTAAACTATTTTTAAAACTGCACGTTATAGCCTCAATAACTGTACTCGGGAGTTTGTTCCACTCATCCACAACTCTATTACCAAACCAGTGATTTCCTATATTCTTCCTGAATCTGAATTTTTCCATCTTGAAACCATTGCTGCGAGTCCTGTCTTGGCTGGAAATTTTCAGCACGCTACTTACATCCCCTTTATTTATTCCATTTATACACCTCGATCATATCCCCCCTAATTCTACGCCTTTCGAGAGAGTGCAGATTCAGGGCCCTCAGTCTATCCTCATAGGGAAGATTTCTGATACATGGGATCATCTTTGTCATCCTCCTCTGTAAGTTTTCCAGAGCATTTATATCCATTCTGTAATACGGTGACCAGAACTGAGCAGCATAGTCTAAATGAGGCCTAACCAAGGATATATAGAGTTGAAGAACAACTTGACGACTTCTATTATTTATACTTCTAGATATGAAGCCAAGAATTCTGTTAGCTTTATTGCGAACACTAATGCACTGTTGTCTTAGTTTTAGATTACTGCTAACTAGAACTCCTAAATCCTTTTCGCACTCAATAGTATTAAGATCTACATTATTTAGTTTATATGTTGCATGGTTATTTACCTGTCCAACATTTAGAACTTTGCATTTGTCACTTCTCCGACCATTGTATCAGTCTATTCAAATCATCCTGGAGTGCTCTAGTGTCCTCATTAGAATGAATTGGACGGCCTATTTTGCCGTCATCAGCAAATTTGCTTATGTCGCTATTTATTCCCTCATCTATGTTTTTTATGTAAATTGTGAACAACAACGGCCCAACACTGACGCTTGATGAACACCGCTTGTGACGTGCCCCCATTCTGATTTCTCCCCATTTATGCAAACTCTCTGCTGTCTATTTGTCAGCCATGCCTCTACCCAGGAAAAAATTTCTCCTATCCCGTGTGCCTTAAGTTTCCTCAATAGCTTCTGGTGTGGAACTCTATCGAAAGCCTTCTGAAGTCCATATACACAATATCATATTCATTACCATGATCTACCTCCTCAAACACCTTAGTGAAAAAAGTTAGTAAATTCGTAAGACAGGAACGCCCCTTTGTAAAACCGTGTTGAGATTCATTAATCAATCTGTGCCTATCAAGATGGCTACGAATTGCTTCGGCAATTATTGATTCCATAAATTTTCCCACTCTGGAGGTAAAGTTTATTGGTCTATAGTTCGAAGCCAAAGACCTGTCACCTGCCTTGTAAATAGGTATTACACTTGCCATTTTCCACTTATCAGGCACTATGCCAGATTGTAGCGGTATGTTAAAAAGATTAGCCAAAGGTATGCTAAGTTCCTCTTTACATTCCTTTAACACCCTTGCAAACAGTTCATCAGGACCTGGAGATTTGTTAGGTTTTAGTTTCTCTATTTGTCTGAGGACCATGTCACTATTTACCGCAATCGTGCATAGTTTATTATCGTCCTGTTCTACATAATCTATTATTTCAGGAATATCGCTAGTATTTTCCTGGGTGAAAACTGAGAGGAAGTAGGTACTGAGAATTTCACACATATCCTTATCACTGTCAGTGATCTGACCAGAGTTACTCTTAAGTGGGCCAATCTTGTCCCTAACCTTACTTCTGTATACCTGAAAGAACCCTTTTGGGTTAATCTTTGAATCCCTTGCGACCTTAGCCTCATAATCTCTTTTTGCTTTTCTTATTTCTTTCTTTATTTCTCTCTTTAATTGAATATATTGTTTTCTTAACTGCCCATCCCCTCTTTTGAAACGCCTATATATGCCTCTCTTTTGACCAATGAGATGTTTTAATCTATTGTTCATCCATTTGGGATCATTTTTGTTAGATCTAATTTCCCTACTCGGAAAAAAAGTTGTCTGGGCAGCTAGAACTATGCTCTGAAAAATGTCACATTGGCAACCAAGATCACCTACCTGACTCATAGTCAGGACATCCCAATTTAGCCCACCCAGGTAATTTTTCAGTCCCATGAAGTCGGCCCAGCGAAAATCTGGGACAGAGATTTGATTGCAGTTATCTGGGTAATTCCATGATATATTGAAACTAAGTGATTTGTGATCCCTTTCCCCAAGCTTATCATTAACCTCAAGATTATTAATTAGTGAATCTTTGTTGACAAGAATCAAGTCAAGCAGATTGATTCCTCTAGTTGGTTCTGTCACAACCTGTTCTGAAAAGCAATCCTGAACCATATCAAGAAAGTCACTAGACTCAAGATTTCCTGTCATATTGTTCCAATCAATTTGTCTAAAGTTAAAATCTCCCAATATCACAACATTTTCATATCTAGATGCCTTATGAATTTCGTCCCATAACAGCTTACTGCACTCCCTATCAAGGTTTGGGGGCCTATAAATCACACCCAAAATTAATTTGTCACGTCCCTCGAGAAACTGTAGCCAAACAGATTCTGTGCTCGATGTGTCTAATCTTATGTCATGTCTAAGACAACAATTTAATTTTTCTCTGACATCGCCACTCCACCACTCTTCCTGTTGACCCTATCAGTGTGGAATAGTTTATAATCCTATATGTTGCATTCAGAAGGCATTTCTCTATCTTTCAGGTTGAACCAGGTCTCTATTATACCAATAATATCTATATTACCTACACTTGCAAGTAAACTTAGCTCATCTATCTTATTTCTTAGACTCCTACTATTTGTATAGTAAACCTTAAGAAAGCTAGTCACTCGTTGCCTTCTACTATCTCTGTTTGTTTATCAATTGATTTACCATTACTAGCAACTTTCTTTTGAATATTGTCTTTTAAACATATCCCTGAGGTATCCTGGTAATAACTTCTGTTTTTAACCCTAATGCTGCAGCCTGATTGTTTCCCACAAACACCCATACCTCTATAATCTATCAGTTTAAATTCCTAGACAAGTCATCAATTGCCCTCTCAGTCGAATTGGCTAATGCAACCACTCCATCCCCACAGAAATGAACCCCATCCCTTGCATACATATCACGTTTGCCAAAGAATAGGTCCCAGTTATCAATGAATGGGATTGCAAGTTCCTTGCAGTACCTGTCTAGCCAGCAATTTATACCAATTGCCCTGGACATCCATTCATTGCCCACTCCCTTTCTTGGCAAAATGCTACATATGACTGGGATCCCTCCCTTAGACCTAACTACTTCTATGGCTGACCTGTAATTATCCAGCAGCTCCTGTCTCCTGCCCTTCACAATGTCATTACCCCCAGCACTAAGACAGATAATGGGCTTGTTCCCATTACCTGCCATAATATTATCCAACCTGCTGACTATGTCACCAACACCAGCACCAGGAAGGCACACTGTCTGACCTTTCTGTCTCTGTTACAAAATGCACGGTCCATATATCTTACCTAAGAATCTCCTACTATTAAAATATTCTTACCTTGATTAGCAGGGGAATCAGTGGTACCTTCAACCTCACTAACCACTGAAGTACACTCGTCTTGGAGAACAGAGAATCGATTTCCTACCTTCACATCTTCTCTATTAACTCTTCTCATCTTCCTTCTTCCTGAACTGTGAACCACTTGCCACTTAAAGCGGCTGCCACTATCACTGCTGGTGACCATTTCCTCCTTACCAGCTAAATCCTTCTCACACTCACTCCCAAACTCATCTGTGCGAAGCTTCAGCCTCCTATTTTCCTCCTGAAGAAGTAGAATCTCCTTCTTCAACACTTGAACCCGAGATTCTAAAACACTACAACAAGCCATGGTGCTTGGTAACAGCCCACGCTAACTCCCAGGAGCTTAGGCAGGTATGATCACACGTGACCACTGACCTCAGGGAGCATGTCTCTCTAGTTCACATTTCTTCCTTAATGGAATGTGCCTTAAGCAGACTTCAGGTGCCAGAGTTATTTTTTTCTAGGCAAAGTTTCGGATCCGTGTTGTTTAGGATATCTTCCCAGCCTATTTCATTTAGGACATGGTTGGCTTGTTCCCAATGTATGTTTTTGTTATTGAATTTGAATTTTGTGAAGGCACCCTCATAACTGATCACATTTTGCTGGTCAGAAGCCCTGTGCATATATTTCTGTACCTCTATTATGTTGTGATCTGAGTGTATTGTCTTTGATACGGTTATATTACGTATCAAATCGTCGTTGTTAGTGAAGATGAGGTCCAGTGTATTTTCTAGCCTTGTAGGCTCTATTTGCTGGTTCAATGTGAATTTGGTGCATTGATTAAATAGCTCGTGTGTGTTTACCTGGAGAGAGTTCCGGGGGATCAACGCCCCCGCGGCCCGGTCTGTGACCAGGCCGCATGGTGGATCAGGGCCTGATCAACCAGGCTGTTACTGCTGGCTGCACGCAATCCAACGTACGAGCCACAGCCCGGCTGGTCAGGTACCGACTTTAGGTGCTTATCCAGTGCATACTTGAAGACAGCTAGGGGTCTATTGGTAATCCCTCTTATGCATGCATGCGTGTGTGCAAATTTTCATCTGAGCTGACTCATGGGGTGATCTCTGCTAAAACATAATTTGCTACACTCCTCCATTTTAGGTGTCTAAAATTGAAATCCCCCAGTAGCAAGATGTTCGAGGCAGGAGTTGGGAGATTTTCCAGACAGTGGTCAGTTTTCAAAAGTTGTTCCTGGAACTGCTGGGAATTTGTATCCAGAGGCTTCTATACAACCACAATGACAAGGTTTTGGTTTTTAGTCTTTACAGCCAAAACTTCAACTACATCATTTGAGGTGTTTAGTAGTTCTGAGCAAATGAGCGACTCTGTGACGTACAGGCCAACCCTCCCTTGTTGCCTATTTAGTCTGTCACATCTGAATAGTTTATAACCTGGGATCCATGTTTCGTTGTCAAAATGATCCTTTGTGTGGGTCTCTGCAACAGCCGCAAACATTGCATTTAATGTAAGGTATTTTGTTGTTGATGGCTTTAGACCCTGTATGTTTGCAAACCTAAATGTCGTTATATTGATGGAATTTTGGGAGGCTTTGTTTGCTGGCATTAATATCTATTGTTTTGGAGTGGAGGCCAAGGACTGCCCCTCCACTCCAGAAGTGTTTTCAGTTGGTGTGGGATTTCTGTCATTTCTTGTCAGTCTTTTTTTCTTCCTGGCACTAAAAAACCTCCTTCTCTAGAGAGGCTTTGGCTTCCCTCTTTTGTTTCCCATAGCCCGACTATGTCCCCTTTAGATGGTGTGCCTGATAGCATATGTTGTAGCATCGTCTTTCATGGACTGACAAGTGACACATTTTGGAGTGAAATAAATTACAAGAAGAAGAGTTGCACTCTCCTGTTGTCATGTGGGTGCGGCAATTTTTGGGATGGTCAAAAGTGCATGTTCCACCTGTTTTTTCAGATGTACCATACATACAGATACCCAAGGCATAGAATTTGCATAGATAAGATTTTTGTTTGCCAGTTTTTTTTTTTTTTGTTTTGTTTTTTTGTGGCTGCGTTCCCTACTGGTGCATTTTTTTCTGTTTCCCCACTGCCTACAGCCCTTATACAGACATCAGCGCTTCCACCAGTTTTTACTGGAAATGTGTCAACACTATTTCCCAAGGCATCATCCCCTTTTGTTCCATCTCCAGCAGTATTGCTGCTTTGCACCTCTGGAAATTGTATAACATTGTCTTTACCTGATTCATCACCAGGGTCACTATCTCCATTTCGAGCACTGTCCTCCAGGACAAGACCATCCCTATCTGGTGCACTATCCTCCAGGACAACACAGCCCCCATCTGGTGCACTGTCCTCCAGAACAACTCCAGCGTCCTCTGGTGCACTGCCCTTTTTCTCTTCCAGAATTAGAGTCCACGCTTTCCATTTGCCGGCCGTTGGCACCGGGATTTGATGATATCCACATCAGTATGCTACACCATCTCCATTCTACGGCCCTTCCCGTTATTTTACGTCTTTTCGATCTAATTTTGGAGCGAGGGGTTCTCCCAAAACACTGGAAATCAGCTATTGTACTACCCTTTCACATTTTCGGGTCCGTATTGGCGCCTCGCTTTCCTCGGACTTTGTACAAGCCGAAGGAGTCCCACAAGGTTGTGTCCTCAGTATTACTCTTTTTCTCTTAACTATAAATGACCTACCTTCCATTCATCCTTCGCATATTTGGTCATCACTTTGTTGATGACTTCACTATAGCTTACTCAGGCGCTGATTGTCGCCTAGTAGCAGCCTCCCTTCAGGCTGTGATAGACCAAGTCTCCCATTGGACCACTTCTCATGGCATTAAATTTTCCAGTACGAAAACTCGATTCATTACCTTCATTAGACGTCCGCTTATACTGGATAATTCCTTGTACTTACACGGTTCACGCATTCCGGCAAATGAAACGGTCAGGTTTCTGGGCCTGCTTTTTGATCGCCGGCTGAGGTGGAGACCTCACATTTCTTCGTTAAAGACAACTTGCCATGGTCGGCTAAATCTCCTTAAGGTTCACTAGCCAAGGACACTCGAGTCATTGGCTAGTGCAGTGTTGTTATTGATCAATACCACTCATTCGTGGTCAGAGTAATATAAAATACTGCTCGTTGTACTAGCACACCAAACAGGGACTAGAATGAAATTAGCCTAGAGCCATCCACACCATCGTGTGTCCTTGGGTAGCGAGCACAACATCCAGTTCCGCTGGATGTGCTGCTTTTAAGGATCGTATGATCCAATGGATTAGGGCGTCATGTGTTTTTGCCCACCATGAGGCAGGCCAAAGCAGCATGGGTTCGAGTCCTTGGCTAGTGCAGTGTTGTTATATATATATATATATATATATATATATATATATATATATATATATATATATATATATATATATATATATATATATATATTTTATTATCACACTGGCCGATTCCCACCAAGGCAGGGTGGCCCGAAAAAGAAAAACTTTCACCATCATTCACTCCATCACTGTCTTGCCAGAAGGGTGCTTTACACTACAGTTTTTAAACTGCAACATTAACACCCCTCCTTCAGAGTGCAGGCACTGTACTTCCCATCTCCAGGACTCAAGTCCGGCCTGCCGGTTTCCCTGAATCCCTTCATAAATGTTACTTTGCTCACACTCCAACAGCACGTCAAGTATCAAAAACCATTTGTCTCCATTCACTCCTATCAAACACGCTCACGCATGCCTGCTGGAAGTCCAAGCCCCTCGCACACAAAACCTCCTTTACCCCCTCCCTCCAACCCTTCCTAGGCCGACCCCTACCCCGCCTTCCTTCCACTACAGACTGATACACTCTTGAAGTCATTCTGTTTCGCTCCATTCTCTCTACATGTCCGAACCACCTCAACAACCCTTCCTCAGCCCTCTGGACAACAGTTTTGGTAATCCCGCACCTCCTCCTAACTTCCAAACTACGAATTCTCTGCATTATATTCACACCACACATTGCCCTCAGACATGACATCTCCACTGCCTCCAGCCTTCTCCTCGCTGCAACATTCATCACCCACGCTTCACACCCATATAAGAGCGTTGGTAAAACTATACTCTCATACATTCCCCTCTTTGCCTCCAAGGACAAAGTTCTTTGTCTCCACAGACTCCTAAGTGCACCACTCACTCTTTTTCCCTCATCAATTCTATGATTCACCTCATCCTTCATAGACCCATCCGCTGACACGTCCACTCCCAAATATCTGAATACGTTCACCTCCTCCATACTCTCTCCCTCCAATCTGATATTCAATCTTTCATCATCTAATCTTTTTGTTATCCTCATAACCTTACTCTTTCCTGTATTCACCTTTAATTTTCTTCTTTTGCACACCCTACCAAATTCATCCACCAATCTCTGCAGCTTCTCTTCAGAATCTCCCAAGAGCACAGTGTCATCAGCAAAGAGCAGCTGTGACAACTCCCACTTTGTGTGTGATTCTTTATCTTTTAACTCCACGCCTCTTGCCAAGACCCTCGCATTTACTTCTCTTACAACCCCATCTATAAATATATTAAACAACCACGGTGACATCACACATCCTTGTCTAAGGCCTACTTTTACTGGGAAAAAATTTCCCTCTTTCCTACATACTCTAACTTGAGCCTCACTATCCTCGTAAAAACTCTTCACTGCTTTCAGTAACCTACCTCCTACACCATACACTTGCAACATCTGCCACATTGCCCCCCTATCCACCCTGTCATACGCCTTTTCCAAATCCATAAATGCCACAAAGACCTCTTTAGCCTTATCTAAATACTGTTCACTTATATGTTTCACTGTAAACACCTGGTCCACACACCCCCTACCTTTCCTAAAGCCTCCTTGTTCATCTGCTATCCTAATCTCCGTCTTACTCTTAATTCTTTCAATTATAACTCTACCATACACTTTACCAGGTACACTCAACAGACTTATCCCCCTATAGTTTTTGCACTCTCTTTTATCCCCTTTGCCTTTATACAAAGGAACTATGCATGTTCTCTGCCAATCCCTAGGTACCTTACCCTCTTCCATACATTTATTAAATAATTGCACCAACCACTCCAAAACTATATCCCCACCTGCTTTTAACATTTCTATCTTTATCCCATCAATCCCGGCTGCCTTACCCCCTTTCATTTTACCTACTGCCTCACGAACTTCCCCCACACTCACAACTGGCTCTTCCTCACTCCTACAAGATGTTATTCCTCCTTGCCCTATACACGAAATCACAGCTTCCCTATCTTCATCAACATTTAACAATTCCTCAAAATATTCCCTCCATCTTCCCAATACCTCTAACTCTCCATTTAATAACTCTCCTCTCCTATTTTTAACTGACAAATCCATTTGTTCTCTAGGCTTTCTTAACTTGTTAATCTCACTCCAAAACTTTTTCTTATTTACAACAAAATTTGTTGATAACATCTCACCCACTCTCTCATTTGCTCTCTTTTTACATTGCTTCACCACTCTCTTAACCTCTCTCTTTTTCTCCATATACTCTTCCCTCCTTGCATCACTTCTACTTTGTAAAAACTTCTCATATGCTAACTTTTTCTCCCTTACTACTCTCTTTACATCATCATTCCACCAATCGCTCCTCTTCCCTCCTGCACCCACTTTCCTGTAACCACAAACTTCTGCTGAACAGTCTAACACTACATTTTTAAACCTACCTATATATATATATATATATATATATATATATATATATATATATATATATATATATATATATATATATATATATATATATATATATTATGTGTGTGTGTGTGTATGTATATTGGGTCCACTTCTGGTGTAAATTGTGGGACCCATAGCCTCGTAGAAGTGGAGAAAAAACGTGGATAGAAAGGATTGAGGAAGAATATTTGGATTTTATATATATATATATATATATATATATATATATATATATATATATATATATATATATATATATATATATATATATATAATATTTAACGTAATTTTTTTTTTATTTAAAACAATACAATACATTAAATAGATAAAAGAACACATTATCAGTTCTTACACAGAATTATAAATTTCATTATCAAAACACACAGACATTGAACTTTGTACTAACACAAACTGTCCCTCATCCCCAATGCATGATATCCCATGCACCTATGTTAAACAAGAACACGACTACATTACAATATGCATTGTTATTATTATTAACAAAGAAGCACCAAGCCTACAATATGCATTTATTTTCCACTTTGTTATTTATATATTAATAATCCTTATACGTTTAATAAATTAACGTATTTTATTGAAAGTAATGCAAATACAAGATGATTATAAAACACAGAACCGATTAATACACAAGAATCCAACACAATGACACCTCAACCAGGTCGTCTAAATACATGCAAAAGAGTAATATTACATAGAACAATGTAACACTGCCAAGTCAAACACATACACTGGTATTACACTCCCCAGACTTTGATTACACATCATACGCACAGGTTCATACACATTCGCCCGTTACATTATGCAAGGAGACGACCCCGTTTCTACCCCTGACAGCCCATCCTACATTAGCATTTACCATCCCTACCCTGCCCCTCCCACCGAATTTACAAATTTAATAAAACCTCTAATGTTAGGTCTCTATAACCCTCTGTGAAAGCCCGCTCCCACCTTCTCCCATAAATTTCTCTGTTACGGCACAACGTTTTATAAAACGTAATTGCCAATACCCGCCTCTTCACCTCACTGACCCCTTTCCCCCTCATTCCCCACGTTATGTACACATAATCTACCATAATGTACTCCACAGCCCTAATAATACTCTCATCCATACCCCCCACGTCAAGACTTAATGCCCGCAGAACAGAAAAGTTTTTACCACTTATCCTATGCAGGACCCTGCTCAACCAACCCCTGACGCTCGCCAACCCCTCACAAAAATACACTACGTGGAACGCAGAATCCTCCCCTCCACATATTCCACAGACCTCCCCCCATCAACCACCCGTCTAGCCCGTAAAACCACTCCCGATGGTAAAATCCCATGCAAAAAACGATACATCACCTCACGCCCACGGGGTTGTAACCTTAACCTACTGAACCTTCTCCATATACTTCCCCAGTCATACATGGGGAAAATCCCCTCCACCGGTGCCACAACCCTCTCCACTAACATCCTACACAGCCTACTTATTTTTACCTTACCCAGATCCCTAACCAACACCACTGCCCTCAAAATAGTTTCACACTCACGCAACTCTATCCCAGAAAACATGTGTTTCAATCTACTGTGTATCTTGACCAACCCCTCCCCACCCACACCCTCCCTCATCACCTCCCTTTTAATGAAGATACATTTGACCCTCCGCTTTAAATTCATTAAACCCGACCCCCCCTGATGCACAGGTAACATTACCACATCCCTTTTAAGCCAATCACAGCCTGAACCCCACAAAAATTTAAAAACCCCTCTAAGTATATCTGCAATTGCCGTCCCAGTTAAAGGGAACACGGCTGCCACGTGCCAGACTTTACTATACAATAAGACGTTAATTACAATGGCACGCTGCACAAGGGTCAAATGATAAGGCCGCAATGCTCCCAAGCGACCCCGAATCCTGTCTACCAACCTGACCGAGTTGTCCGCACGTGCAACATCGAGATCATCTGCATAGATAAGACCACAAATTTTTAATGACATCACCCGCTTCGTCACAACTGCACTACCCCACTCAACCCTCCCCACCCAAGCTCCTAACCCCATGACCATGGACTTCTCTGAATTCACTCTCATACCAGTTGCACGTGCGAACGTGTCGACTACCCCATCTAAGGCGTTCATTGACATCCCTTCCCTAACCAGAACAGTAGTATCATCTACATACCCTATTAGAACTGGCCAAACCCTCCCTACTCCACTCCCTTCCCCCTCACTAATGCCCATTTGGTGCTCCACCATTCTATAAAAGGGGTCCTGTATGCACGCAAATAAAAGCTGTGACATAGGACACCCCTGTCTAAGTCCCCTACCCATTACAATCCTCCCCCCTAATCTTCCATTAATCTGTACTCTCGCCATTGCCCCTTGATATAACGCATCTACCCATCCCACTATTTCTTCCCCAAAACCCTGTCTCCTAAGGATAGCTCTCAATGCTTCTCGCTCCACTCTATCATATGCTCCTTGCCAGTCTAGTGCAACCAAACCCCCCATCCCCCCCCCCTGTTTCTTCCACGAAATCCCTTAGTAACCCATGCCCCACCCCCATAGACCTACCTGGCAACCCAAACTGGGTTTCCGATACAACCCGCCCTACAACACACTTAATCCTATTTCCTAAAATCTTAGCAAACAACTTATAATCCGCGCATAACAACGATATTGCCCGGTAGTCCCTAAGCGAATGCTGTCCCTTACCCTTCGGTACCAAGACAACTACAGCTGTTGCCTGCTTGTCTCCCAACGTGCCCCTCTCCTTCATCAAGTTTAATAACCTCACCAAAAAACCCTTTATTAGCTCCCAATGCTGTTGATAAAACTCTGCCGGTAGTCCATCGATTCCCGGCACTTTGCCCTTACGCATGTCACTTAAAGCTCTCCATATTTCCTCCTCAGTTATTTCCCCACCCAGTGCTTCCCTATCACTGTTTCCCAACCGACATGTCACACTTCCACACACCTGTTCTAAATCCCCAACTCCTACCCCTTCCTCTTGCCAATACTTCTCATACCACTTATCCGCAAACAACCCCATCCCATCTGTAGTGTGGATAACCTGACCCACCCTATACCCTCCCACCGACTCATGAACCTCCAACCATGGAATAGCTGTTGCCTGCTGACGTTGTTTTTGCCTGCGCAACACACACGACGACGGCCTATCTCCCCATAACACCTCCTCCACCCCCGCCATTACTCTCACCGCTTGGAACCGCTCGTCCTGGATTTCCCGCAACCTCTCTTTAAGTACCATAATGTTGTCCATAGGATAGGTACCCTCCACTGCTCCCTTTACATAACAACCCCTTAACCTATCCTCCAAATAATTAATAAGCCCAAATTTTAAAGAATTGATCCTTTTCCCTTCCCGTACATAATAATGCCGAATCCGTTCCTTAGCCACACCATCCCACCACGTTACCACGTCCTCGACCCCTTTTACTTCCTCAGTTAACCCCTCCCACAACGCTGTAAAACCCTCCAACCCCTCCTCATCTTCCAACACACTCGTATTTAATTTCCAGTATCCCCTAGAGATACTAGCTAGTGAATCCCACTCGACCTCTGCTACTACCGCCCGATGATCGGAAAAAACTACTTCAATAGTACGGACAGACTTTGACAACACCTTGTGAGATATGTACAACCTATCTAACCTAGCTGCATAACCTCTCCTCACGAAAGTATGCTCCACCTCCCACGCGCCCCCACCTACCACATCCCTCAACTGAACATCCACCAAGAGATTACGTAAGACTGCCAACATGTGCCCCGCCCCTCGTGGTTCCACATCAGCTCTCCTGATAACACAATTCCAGTCCCCACCAACGATGGCCACTGCGCCACTGCAGGTAAACCACGGAAGGCGAAAACTAGTTCATCACACACTATATCCCTCTTTACTTTCATATCGTTTTCAGCCGGTGCATACACACTTACAAAGGTTACCCTCTGCCCCATCCACCACCCATCCACACGCAACACCCTCCCCCCCCCTCCCCCCTCACTTCGTTACAACACAAACAGGCTCGCCTCCTTTATCAATAAACCCACACCACCTTTCGAACGTGCAGATGGCAGAGTCAAAACCTTATACCCTGCCACCTCAAGCACTCTTCCCTCCCTGAAATTATGCTCCTGTAGAAATACGACGTCCACTCTATATCGATGTAAGAGCATATGAAAACATTCCCTCTTCACTCCAGTACACAGTCCATTCACATTCACAGTCATACACCTAAGGCCTTCCTAAAGCTTCCAACCCTTCCTCCTCTCAACCTTCCCAGAGCCTCCTGCCCCAGGGTCAACACATGATGTCTCACCATCCACCCCACCCCCCTTCTTCCGATGCCGCTTATCCTGGCTATCTCGATAATATGCATCCTTCCTCCCAGACCTCTGCGCTGGCGTCAGGACATCATCTGAGTCTGACGCTGCCGCCCTCTTCCTCGTGACGCCCTCCACCGCCATGCTGTCTTCCGACGATTCCTCACAGTGAACGTCAACCGCTACTGTGTCATGTTGCACAGAGCACGGTGACTCCTCTCTGTGCCTGCTGATTTCCTCCTTCCTTCTTGTGCCTGTCCCGACACTCTCTCCTTGCAACTCAGGAACCATCTCTCGGACTAAGCCATCATCCTCCCCAGAAGGTGGTAAAGTTTTCAATACCTCATCGAGCTCCTCCTCCAGCTCCCGCACCTCCTGCTGGATGAGCACTTCCTCCCCTGTCACCGGCAAAGTGGCCATTTCTGGCTCCACACAACTCATGCCTCGCCCATCATGCACCACAAGGGAATCCTCAACAATTTCACTCCACAGACGGCCATCTCCTCGGTTTCCCTTGGAACTCTCCACTACGGCATCCACACCTGTAACTGGTGCTCCACCAGTCTGCGCCGTCCCCCTCCACTGTCGCCCATACGTCGCCGCCATGTGATCGTACTCCCCACACAGCCTGCATGTACGTCGCTGCCCAGCATATGACACTAGAATTTGGGTCCGAAACTCCGTCATCACGACGTAGGATGGGATCGGATGCCTCAGAGTCATTTTGAGGGAGAAAGTGCCCTCCGGACGTCCCATGTACGCACCTGCCGCCCACTTGCCTTGGGTTGCCAGATGTACGGTACCATAAGCTGCAAACACGTTGCTTAAGTCCTCCTCATCAGCCTCGAAGGGGACGTTGCGCAACTTCACCCATGTATAGTGACGAGAGACGTCTATGAGACGCACTCTGACAGCTGGGGTTACATCTATACTCACATGCTCGAATTTCTTCACCAACGACTCATACACAGCCGTCGAATTTAACTTGACGAAGATTCGATAGGCCCCATTCAGGGCCAAACCATATACCTCATCATCCTGTACTCCGTACGTCTCTCTGATGATTGTCGGAAGTAACACATGCGCCGTAGAGGGGGAAATCGCCCCACGAAGCAGCTCAACGCCGACAGTGTTCACCCTACGCTGGATACTCAGCGCCATGTTGTTGCTATGAGAGCTCTCCTGACAAACAGCAGAGGGGTGCAGAGCACAACCGCACTCCACCGCAGTCAGGCAGCTAATGGCATAATTAATAATGTCGGGAGGGTTCGTGGAGATGTGAAGGTTGGAGATAACACAGCTCTCAGTATAGCTACTGAATTCCCTATACTTATACTTGTGTAGTATATTGTAGATCGTATCATCCATATATATATTTAGGCTCCCTTTCAGTAGGCTCAGCGACTAGCATGTGTGACGTTACGTGATGCACATGTGTGTGTGAGAATCGCTGTAACTCTCTCAGTTCTCTGTGCTTAGGTCCACGACAGGCAACACAGGCAGTCTGGCCCTCTCCTCTTACATTCTGCTAATATGTTGTGAGGGAAAAGTTCAATAGATAGGAGTAGAGATATAGTAACGATAGTTTCATTGCCGGCTACTAGTTAAGATAGGGTAAGTCACACTCCCGTTTTCCCGCCTTTTCTCCCCCACCCCTGAAGTGGTAGTTTCATTGCCGGCTACTAGTTAAGGTAGGGTAAGTCACCCTCCCGTTTTTCCCGCCTTTTCTCCCCCACCCCTAAAGTGATAGTTTGATTGCCGGCTGCTTGTTAACGTAGGGTCAGTCTAGCTCCCGCTATCCCTTCCCCTCCCTCTTCCCCCCCCCCCGAAAGGTGACGTGTGGGGCTCTGGTCAAACAGTAAATCACTCGACTCACATCTCCCAACACTACTGTAAGTACATGCCTGCCTTGTATTCTAGTGGATTTATTGGTTAAAAGCTTCACTTTTGACCAATAATAAACTTAGTCTTTTCAGCCTTGCTCTATGTTGACTGTTGTAATAATCACCACATCTTTTAGGTATCAAACTTACCATGGAGAGTGATTATTTAAGCAGTGGGTAACCTGTCTGTCTTTCCAGCTTGGATGTCAGAGAGGGTCACCTGGCAATCAACGAGCAGAACGGATGGAGTAGGACTAACATCCAGAGACTTCTCCATTTTGTATTGAACTACCTGTGCACCTGTATGAAAGTGCAGGACGTAACTCCACAGCATTGCAGCGGTAAAGAACCTGCTTTCCTGTCATCGGGATACTACTCGAGGCGTTAATCTGTGAAGAACTAGCCACTGGTGGTCACCAACATCTGCGACCCCCCCCCCATCATCAGCAACGGCTACGATTTCAACAACAGTGTCACCAACACCAGACACCCACGTTTTATGTACATTTAAATTAGCGTTGAATTCAGACATCATTTATATTTTTCATTTTTCATTTTCTTTCATGTAGGATCAGTATTTCATTTTTAAGTGTTTTATATTTTATATTTTCTATATAATATAGTGTTTATGTTTGTCTGTTATTATTTCTTTTTCTATTCACTAATTTTCCTGAGGAGGAGCCAGCCTGAGTAATACTGACTGAAGTTGTTACAGGGCTGAGTAAGACTTCACAAGTGGCGACCCTGCCAGGATACAACTCTACTGAGTCAAGATTCAACTCCATCTCGAATCTACCATTGGACCTTCAACGCTGCATACCACAGACGGTTACCACCAGCCATGAGTAATCATTCTCTATGGTAGGACTACAGTACAGGTATTTAAAAGATTTGGTGATTGTTATAGTCTCAATTTATTGTAAGTCAAGTCAGGCAGGATATAATATTTAATTCTGCCACCTAATTGTATGTGAGCTTGAAACACTTTGGAGGATTAGACTCTAGGGACCCGAGATTTTCCAGTGACAACTTGTTTCATTGAGCTCTTCATTATATCAAGGGAACTGTCATAGGACACTCTTGATTTGTTGGTGAGAAGATTGGATGGTCAAGTGACCCCATTCTACTTACTGTTTGCTCGGAGCCGGCATAGAACCCTTTGTTTTCATTAATACATTGTTTAATTGAAGCAGGGATCGAGCCCTCTGGTTTATTTACAGTTTGAGTGGAGCAGGAATTGAACCCTCCGTTTTCTTTAATACCCGTTTCATTTCCCCTGATAGTTTAAGTTATTCTTGCAAGTATGGAGGAATACCAGTTTTGGATGAATGCTGGAAATAAGTTAGGAATAACAGGGAAAAATTTAGAATCTTTCATTAGTGCTAAAATCCAGGAAAGACTTGAAAGAGAGAGAATAGAAAGAGAAAGAGAGGATAAAAAGGAAAGAGATCGAATTGAAAGAGAGAATCAAGAAAGACAGTTAGAAAGAGAGAGAGAAGACAAAAAAGAGCGTGATAGACTTGATCGTGAGGAGAGAGCAAGAGTACGTGAGGAACAGGTTAAATTAAGGGAACTTGAGGAAAGAGCAAAGGATAGAGAATATGAGTTAAGGGAGAGAGAAAAGGATCGCGAGCTCGAGCAAACTCGCCTTGAATTAGAGAATGAAAAGTTAACTTTCTCGCAACAGCAATTAGATGAAGGAGTAATGGAACAACGTGCAGCTAGTGCACATATTCCAACACCTAATTTACCTCCCTTCACAGAGGGGGAAGACATAACTTCTTACATTATCAGGTTTGAAAATACCGCTACCCTCTGTGAATGGCCTGCTGACACCTGGGCTACCAGGTTAGGAATGTTATTTTCTGGTACCGCTTTGAATATCTATGCAACTTTGTCGCAGGATATCATATGTAATTATAACCTACTGAAGAAGGCAATCCTTAAAGCATATCAAAAAACCACAAATTCTTACAGGAAAGATTTCAGGTATGCCACCTTACAGCCTGGCCAGAACTTTCAGCAATATGGAGTAGAAGTGACAGGATGGAGCCTTATATAGCGCCAGGAGGTGAGACGTACTCGACTGAAGAAGCCTACTGTGTAGGCGAAACGTTTCGAAATAAAGATACCTAACTGTTGCATATGTGTCTTACCTAACAACCTGTCGGTATTTTATACCATTTTATTGTTCAATCTGTCAGACACTGCAACACAAGGGTATCTTGGTATGGGTTTTGGCGGGAAAACAGTGAAGTCGCTGTGTAGTAATATGAGTACTAGGAGAACTAGTAATAGGCAAAATGAGGTGGATATTGGAAAGTCATTGGCACTAATTGACAAGGACAGTAATAGGTTTAGCGGAATAACAGAAAGGAGCAGGAAGGGTAAAGAGAAAGGAGGGTCCTTAAATATATATTACACAAATAATCGTAGTGCTAGGAATAAGACGGACGAGTTGAGACTAGTTGATAGTGCAGGTAACATTGATGTATTTGCCTTAACTGAGACGTGGTTCAATATGAAAAATAGGGACATGCCTGCGGAATGTCACATTCAGGGTTTTAAATTGTTCCAAGTAGCTAGAAGAATCGGGAAGTGGGGTGGGGTGGTAATGTATGTCCGAGATCGCTTGAACTCTTGCATAAAAACGGGTATTAAGTCTGAAGTAACACATACAGAGCCTGTTTGGATAGAATTTTCAGAGGGGCGTGAAAAATTGATTTTAGGTGTGATATACCGTCCCCCAAACTTAGAGACTACTATGGGAGGAAATTGTTAGGGCCACAAGGCACGATAATGTAGTAATTCTAGGAGACTTTAACTTTAGTCATATTGATTGGAATTTCTTGACTGGGAATTTAGAATCATACGACTTCTTAGTAGTAGTTCAGGATTGTTTTTTGAAGCAGTTTGTGACAGAACCTACAAGGGGTAATAACCTGCTTGACTTAGTTCTGGCAAACAATGAATCCCTTGTTAATAATTTAGAAATTTCAGAGGAACTCGGTGCTAGCGACCACAAATCAATAACATTTAGCATTGAATGGAAGTACGATAGTAGGGATAACTCAGTAACAGTCCCAGATTTTTGCTTAGATTATGATGGGCTTGGAGAACACTAATCTGTTGACTGGGGTAACGAAGAGAGCTATCAATATGACAGTTTTCCGAACACTACACATGCTGCTCAAAGAACGTTTATCCCGTATAAAGAAATTAGATCAAATAGAAATGACCCAAAATGGATGAATAATAGGCTGAAATGTCTACTATGGCATAAGAAAGGAATTTATAGGCGTATCAAAAGAGGTGAGGGTCATCTTATGAATCAGTATATTGACATTAAGAGGGACATTAAAAAGTGGATAAGAAAAGCTAAACGGGACTATGAAATTAAAGTTGCTAGGGATTCTAAAACTAAACCCAAAAAGTTTTTTCCAGGTATATAGAACAAAAGTCAGAGATAAGATAGGTCCTCTTAAAAATAACTATGGGCATCTTACTGACAAAGAGAATGAAATGTGCTCGATTTTAAATAATTATTTTCTCTCGGTTTTTACACAGGAAGACACTAATAATATTCCGGTAATTAATTTTTATAGTGGGCCAGAAGATAAATTATGTAACATCACAGTCACTAGTGAAATGGTTGTGAAGCAGATAGACCGACTGAAGCAAAATAAGTCACAGGGTCCTGATGAGGTTTTTTCAAGGGTTCTAAAGGAATGCAAAATGGAAGTCTGTGAACCATTAACTAATATTTTTAATTTATCTCTTCAAACAGGTGTAGTGTCTGATATGTGGAAGATGGCTAATGTAATTCCTATTTTTAAAACAGGGGACAAGTCGTTACCGTCAAATTACCGCCCAATAAGCCTGACCTCAATTGTAGGCAAATTACTAGAGTCAATTATAGCTGAGATTATAAGAAGCCATCTCGATAAGCATAGCTTGATTAATGATACTCAGCATGGATTCACAAGAGGCCGGTCTTGTCTAACTAATTTATTAACTTTCTTCAGTAAAGCTTTTGAGGCTGTTGACCACGATAAAGAATTTGATATTGTTTACTTAGATTTTAGTAAGGCATTTGATAGAGTTCCGCACCAAAGACTGTTGAAGAAAGTAGCAGCTCATGGCATTGGGGAAAGGGTGCTCTCGTGGATTGAATCATGGCTCACAGACAGGAAGCAAAGAGTGTCCATAAATGGGGTTAAATCCGAGTGGGGATCAGTAACAAGTGGCGTTCCACAGGGATCAGTCTTGGGCCCGTTGTTGTTTATAATATATATCAATGATCTTGATGAAGGAATTACTAGTGATATGAGCAAATTCGCCGATGACACGAAGATAGGTAGGATAATTGATTCAAACGTAGATGTTAGGGAACTTCAGGAGGATTTAGACAAACTCTACTCTTGGTCAGAAAAGTGGCAGATGCAGTACAATGTAGATAAATGCAAGGTTCTGAAGCTCGGGAGTGTCCATAACCCTAGCACTTATAAGTTAAATAATGTAGAACTTAGCCATACAGATTGCGAAAAGGACTTGGGGGTTATGGTGAACAGCAACCTTAAACCAAGACAGCAATGCCTAAGCGTACGTAATAAGGCAAATAGATTACTGGGATTTATATCAAGAAGTGTAAGCAACAGAAGTCCAGAGGTCATACTGCACCTTTATACATCATTAGTAAGGCCTCACCTAGATTATGCAGCTCAATTCTGGTCTCCATATTACAGAATGGACATAAATTCGTTAGAAAACATTCAGCGTAGGATGACTAAATTAATACATAGCATTAGAAATCTTCTTTATGAAGAAAGATTGAAGACTCTTAAGTTACATTCACTTGTTAGACGAAGAATGAGGGGAGACCTGATCGAAGTGTATAAGTGGAAGATAGGTATTGAGCAAGAATGGTATAAAATACCGACAATATGAAAGTTAAGACACATGTGCAACATCTGGATATCTTTATTGTAGACGTTTCGCCATCCAGTGGCTTCATCAATACAGATTCTAGGACATAATAGGAAGACAGTAGAACTGTATACAAAAGATGAGGTAATCAGTCCCTCGGCCTTGGAGTTAGTGTTCACAGCATCGTGGTGGAGGAGAATCTGGAGCAAAGGCAAGAAGACTGGCGGTTATATAGGCGTCAGTGGATAGGGACGGGCAGCAGACGAGGGCATAGTCACTGGTAGGCGGGATTCATAAGAACATAAGAAAGGAGGAACACTGCAGCAGGCCTGTTGGCCCATACTAGGCAGGTCCTTTACAATTCATCCCACTAACAAACATTTGACCTACCCAATTTTCAATGCTACCCAAGAAATAAACTCTGATGTGCAAGTCCCACTCAAATCCAACCCATCCCACTCATGTATTTATCCAACCTAAATTTGAAACTACCCAAAGTCCTAGCCTCAATAACCCAACTAGGTAGACTGTTCCACTCATCAACTACCCTATTTCCAAACCAATACTTTCCTATGTCCTTTCTAAATCTAAACTTATCTAATTTAAATCCATTACTGCGGGTTCTCTCTTGGAGAGATATCCTCAAGACCTTGTTAATATCCCCTTTATTAATACCTATCTTCCACTTATACACTTCGATCAGGTCTCCCCTCATTCTTCGTCTAACAAGTGAATGTAACTTAAGAGTCTTCAATCTTTCTTCATAAGGAAGATTTCTAATGCTATGTATTAATTTAGTCATCCTACGCTGAATGTTTTCTAACGAATTTATGTCCATTCTGTAATATGGCGACCAGAATTGAGCTGCATAATCTAGGTGAGGCCTTACTAATGATGTATAAAGCTGCAGTATGACCTCTGGACTTCTGTTGCTTACACTTCTTGATATAAATCCCAGTAATCTATTTGCCTTATTACGTACGCTTAGGCATTGCTGTCTTGGTTTAAGGTTGCTGCTTACCATAACCCCCAAGTCCTTTTCACAGTCTGTATGGTTAAGTTCTACATTATTTAACTTATAAGTGCTAGGGTTATGGACACTCCCGAGCTTCAGAACCTTGCATTTATCTACATTGAACTGCATCTGCCACTTTTCTGACCAAGAGTAGAGTTTGTCTAAATCCTCCTGAAGTTCCCTAACATCTACGTTTGAATCAATTATCCTACCTATCTTCGTGTCATCGGCGAATTTGCTCATATCACTAGTAATTCCTTCATCAAGATCATTGATATATATTATAAACAACAACGGGCCCAAGACTGATCCCTGTGGAACGCCACTTGTTACTGATCCCCACTCGGATTTAACCCCATTTATGGACACTCTTTGCTTCCTGTCTGTGAGCCATGATTCGATCCACGAGAGCACCCTTCCCCCAATGCCATGAGCTGCTACTTTCTTCAACAGTCTTTGGTGCGGAACTCTATCAAATGCCTTACTAAAATCTAAGTAAATAATATCAAATTCTTTATCGTGGTCAACAGCCTCAAAAGCTTTACTGAAGAAAGTTAATAAATTAGTTAGACAAGACCGGCCTCTTGTGAATCCATGCTGAGTATCATTAATCAAGCTATGCTTATCGAGATGGCTTCTTATAATCTCAGCTATAATTGACTCTAGTAATTTGCCTACAATTGAGGTCAGGCTTATTGGGCGGTAATTTGACGGTAACGACTTGTCCCCTGTTTTAAAAATAGGAATTACGTTAGCCATCTTCCACATATCAGACACTACACCTGTTTGAAGAGATAAATTAAAAATATTAGTTAATGGTTCACAAACTTCCATTTTGCATTCCTTTAGAACCCTTGAAAAAACCTCATCAGGACCCGGTGACTTATTTTGCTTCAGTCTGTCTATCTGCTTCACAACCATTTCACTAGTGACTGTGATGTTACATAATTTATCTTCTTCTGATCCACTATAAAAATTAATTACCGGAATATTATTAGTGTCTTCCTGTGTAAAAACCGAGAGAAAATAATTATTTAAAATCGAGCACATTTCATTCTCTTTGTCAGTAAGATGCCCATAGTTATTTTTAAGGGGACCTATCTTATCTCTGACTTTTGTTCTATAGACCTGGAAAAAACTTTTTGGGTTAGTTTTAGAATCCCTAGCAACTTTTATTTCATAGTCCCTTTTAGCTTTTCTTATCCCCTTTTTAATGTCCCTCGTAATGTCAATATACTGATTCATAAGATGACCCTCGCCTCTTTTGATACGCCTATAAATTCCTTTCTTATGCCCTAGTAGATATTTCAGCCTATTATTCATCCATTTTGGGTCATTTCTATTTGATCTAATTTCCATATAAGGGATAAACGTTCTTTGAGCAGCATGTATTGTGTTCAGAAAACTGTCATATTGATAGCTCTCTTCGTTACCCCAGTCAACAGATGATAAGTGTTCTCTAAGCCCATCGTAATCTGCTAAGCGAAAATCTGGGACTGTTACTGAGTTATCCCTACTATCATACTTCCATTTAATTCTACATGTAATTGATTTGTGGTCGCTAGCACCCAGTTCCTCTGAAACTTCTAAATTATTAACAAGGGATTCATTGTTTGCCAGAACTAAGTCAAGCAGGTTATTGCCCCTTGTAGGTTCTGTCACAAACTGCTTCAAAAAACAATCCTGAACTACTTCTAAGAAATCGTATGATTCTAAATTCCCAGTCAAGAAATTCCAATCAATATGACTAAAGTTAAAGTCTCCTAGAATTACTACATTATCGTACCTTGTGGCCCTAACAATTTCCTCCCATAGTAGTCTCCCCTGGTCCCTATCTAAATTTGGGGGACGGTATATCACACCTAAAATTAATTTTTCATGTCCCTCTGAAAATTCTATCCAAACAGACTCTGTATGTGTTACTTCAGACTTAATACCCGTTTTTATGCAACAGTTCAAGCGATCTCGGACATACAATGCCACCCCACCCCCCTTCCCGATACTTCTATCTACTTGGAACAATTTAAAACCCTGAATGTGACATTCTGCAGGCATGTCCCGACTTTTTGAATTAAACCACGTCTCAGTAATGGCAAATACATCTATGTTACCTGCACTAGCAACTAGTCTCAACTCGTCCATCTTATTCCTAGCACTGCGACTATTTGTGTAATAAATATTTAATGACCCTCCTATCTCTTTACCCTTTCTGCTCCTTTCTGTTATTCCACTAAACCTATTACTGTCATTGTCAATTAGTGCCACTGGCTTTCCAATATCCTCCTCATTTT
Organism: Cherax quadricarinatus; assembly: GCF_038502225.1. Taxonomy (NCBI): domain Eukaryota; kingdom Metazoa; phylum Arthropoda; class Malacostraca; order Decapoda; family Parastacidae; genus Cherax; species Cherax quadricarinatus. The sequence continues at coordinate 27,964,884 of NC_091298.1, forward strand.
GCCTATTACTAGTTCTCCTAGTACTCATGTTACTACCCTGCGACTTCACAGTTTTCCCGCCAAAACCCATACCACTAACTATTCCTAGTTTAAAGACCTAACAGCTCCCTCCACTGCGTTGGCCAGTGCTCCCACCCCACACCTAGACAAGTGAACCCCATCCCTGGCATACATGTCATTTCTGCCATAGAAGAGGTCCCAGTTGTCAATGAATGTTACCGCATTTTCCTTACAGTATTTGTCCAGCCAGCAATTGACACCAATTGCTCTGGACAACCATTCATTTCCAACTCCTCTCCTTGGCAAAATGTCACATATTACAGGTTTCCCACCCTTCTTCCTAATTATCTCTATTGCTGACCTATACCTGCTAATCAGGTCCTCACTCCTACGTCTGCCAACATCGTTGCCTCCAGCACTGAGACAGATAATAGGATTGCTCCCATTACCTCTCATGATGTCATCCAGACGGCTAACAATATCCTTCATCCCAGCCCCAGGAAAACATACTCTCTGCCTCCTACTCCTATCCTTCAAACAGAATGCCCTATCCATGTACCTAATCTGGCTATCCCCAACAACAACAATGTTTTTACCTTCCTTGGCGTCGTCCGTAGTGATGCTCCGAGTAGTCGACTCACATTCGCCAGGTAGCATTACACCACTTGTAGAATTCGTCATGACGTTCTCGATGGTCTTCGTTGGGGTTTCTAGGGATGTCTCACTCACGTCTGCCAATGCTTCCTTGGTGCTCGTTGTGGCATTCCCAGTAGAACACTCACATTCGTCAGGTAGCACCGAGAATGAGTTGGAAGTTTCCACGGCAGTCTTCTGGTTTCTCGTTGTTTCTGCCTCTCCAACCGTTTTCTTAATCTTCAGCTTGGTTCCATGTTGCCCGGCCACTGACCAAGCTCCCCTCTTAACCTGGGGACTCACAACAGGTGGATTACTACGAATCCTCTTGTTCTCCTCCGTTAATCGCGTATCTCCAGTTTAGCAACTCTGAGTTCTTCTCTCAGCTGCTGGTAAAGCTGCTCAAGAGAGGGCATCCTGGTTCAGATTCACAGAGAGCACACAAACAGGTCTTCACAGAGCTAAGTACACGTCACCACTGGCTGATACACGTCACCACTGGCTGAACACGTCACCATTGGCTGAACACGTCACCACTGGCTGATACACGTCACCACTGGCTTACACGTCACCACTGGCTGTACACGTCACCACCAGTGGAAGTAGGTCCTTCCCAAAGAGATGGGTTAGTTGCAGCAGCCGTGAAGAAGGTCTTGTAGATGTCCTCTGAACCAAGATTCCATGATGTTGCAGTGTCTGACAAGTTGTGCAAGAATGGTATAAAATACCGACAATATGAAAGTTAAGACACATGTGCAACATCTGGATATCTTTATTGTAGACGTTTCGCCATCCACTGGGGAATCCCGCCTACCAGTGACTATGCCCTCGTCTGCTGCCCGTCCCTATCCACTGACGCCTATATAACCGCCAGTCTTCTTGCCTTTGCTCCAGATTCTCCTCCACCACGATGCTGTGAACACTAACTCCAAGGCCGAGGGACTGATTACCTCATCTTTTGTATACAGTTCTACTGTCTTCCTATTATGTCCTAGAATCTGTATTGATAAAGCCACTGGATGGCGAAACGTCTACAATAAAGATATCCAGATGTTGCACATGTGTCTTAACTTTCAAGATAGGTATTAATAAAGGGGATATTAACAAGGTCTTGAGGATATCTCTCCAAGAGAGAACCCGCAGTAATGGATTTAAATTAGATAAGTTTAGATTTAGAAAGGACATAGGAAAGTATTGGTTTGGAAATAGGGTAGTTGATGAGTGGAACGGTCTACCTAGTTGGGTTATTGAGGCTAGGACTTTGGGTAGTTTCAAATTTAGGTTGGATAAGTACATGAGTGGGAGGGGTTGGATTTGAGAGGGACTTGCACATCGGAGCTTGTTTCTTGGGTGGCATTGAAAATTGGGTTGGTCAAATGTTTGTCAGTGGGATGATTTGTAAAGGACCTGCCTAGTATAGGCCAACAGGCCTGCTGCAGTGTTCCTCCTTTCTTATGTTCTTATGTTCTTATGTCTTGCGGGCTCTATTGTCGAGCATATACGAGATACGCCTTAGTGCAGTTAGCTTCTTGGACGCCTTGCTTGCAAGATGAGTCTAATTTCACCGCTAAAATATCAACCTCATCACCGGGTTTCAACACTCTCCCATTCATTCTTACATCTTCTCTGGTATCATCATGACGCCTAGAGATCATCACTATTTGTGTTTTCTCAGAAATAAATGTAACCTGCCATCGTTTTCCCCATATGATATAGCTCTAAGCTGGTGATTAATGTAACTGAGAGCAGCTGGCATTTCCTCTCTTCGATAAGTAAATGACAGATTACAGTCATTTGCATAGACATTCCATAACAATGGCCCAATCACACTTCCATGTGGAACACTTGCACCGATTAAGTATCTTGTTAACTCCGTCCCATTGAAAATAATTAGAGCTCCACCTTGAAGGCAAAGTGCAGAGCCAGAAACACCTAGTGCTTGCAGTTTTTCCATACTCGTTCGAAAGCGCCAGCAATGTTCGGTCCTATTACACAGTTGATCCTGTATTCGTCCAGTGACTTCTGCCACATAGTGGAGAGGTTTTAACAATGGATCATGGTAGAACGACCTTTTCTGAAGCCATAATGAAGATCACAAAGAAACGAATGTTTAGTTGAAAAATGCTGTCATTTGCCGTGAGATTATTGTCTCAAGAGTCTTGTCGGTAACTGACAGGAGTGACTCGAATTATTCTAGGAATGAATGACCTCAGATTAAGTGATGTTCTTGCGAAGGATACAGCGGTCTTGTTGATGTCCGCGAAGTGAAGCCAAGTGGATGAAGCCTTGTGCATTACAGTAAGACCATCCACATCTCTCCGGTGTTGAAGATTCTTCTGAAATGACAGATCTATCCAGGCTGGGTCCAGGCGAGATACAAGTGGTTTTGTTCTGTTCTCTGTTCTGTCTAGAAATCGTAGATGGGATGGGGAAGTCAAGTAATCCAAAAAAACGAAGCATATTCAAGGTGTGAGCTCACTTGTGCCTCACAGGGTTTTGCAGCCCCTACTGACGAGCAGGTACAAGATGTTAGGTAAGACACATATGCAACAGTTAGACAACTTTATTCCGAAACGTTTCGGAATAAAGTTGTCTAACTGTTGCATATGTGTCTTACCTAACAACCTGTCGGTATTGTATACCATTTTGATGTTGTTAGGTAAGACACATATGCAACAGTTAGGTATCTTTATTTTGAAACGTTTCGCCTACACAGTAGGCTTCTTCAGTCGAGTACAGAAAGTAGGCAGGAACAGTAGAGATGTGAAGACGATGTAATCAGTCCATCACCCTTAAAGTCGTAGAATTTGAGGTTGTCAGTCCCTCGGCCTGGAGAAGTTCAGTTCCATAGTCAGGAACTGAACTTCTCCAGGCCGAGGGACTGACAACCTCAAATTCTACGACTTTAAGGGTGATGGACTGATTACATCGTCTTCACATCTCTACTGTTCCTGCCTACTTTCTGTATTCGACTGAAGAAGCCTACTGTGTAGGCGAAACGTTTCGGAATAAAGTTGTCTAACTGTTGCATATGTGTCTTACCTAACAACCTGTCGGTATTGTATACCATTTTGATACCATTTTGATGTTCATCTTGTCAGGTACAAGATAAGTCTTAGTACTATTAACTTCTTGGCTATCTTGCATGCAAGATCTTCTACGTAGACAGCCTCCCATTCTTTCTTACCATTGTTCTAACATTAGCATTATGGTGCCTAGTGACCATCATTATTTGAGCTTTCACCTATGCAAATGTAACCTGGCATCGTTTCCCCAGGCTGATATAGTTGTTGATAAATTAGTAAGCTGGTGATTGTTGTAACTGAAAGCAACTGCCACTTGATCTCTTGGATAGGCAAATGGCAGAGTACAGTCATCTGCAAAGGCATGGGATTCTGGGATGTAATTGACCATAACAATGGCCCAAGCACACTTCCCTGTGAAACACTGGCACCGATTCAGTGTCTAATTGACTCTGTCCCATTTATAATTACTATTAAAGAACTACCTAAGTAGTCAGTAAGCCATTAAATTAAGTCAGCCCATAATGCGAAGGCATACCATTGCAACCCATTATTGTAAAAATATAATCTCAATGAACTACTTGCAAAGAAATAAATGAATTTGAATTTGAGAACCAGAAGACTCCTAGTGCTTGCAGTTTTGCCAAGAGTCCCTAGTGCCATACTCGGTGGAAGGCACCAACAATGTCCAAGGCTACTACACAGCTGACCTTGGATTCATACAGTGACTGGTGTAACTTAGTGGAGAGGTTTAACAACAGATCAGCAGTAGAGTGACCATTTTTGAAGCTGTATTGACGTTCACAAAGAAGCGAGTGGTAGTCGAAAAACGTTGTCATTTGCCATGAGATTATGTCTCAAGAATTTTCCCAGTGATTGACTGGATTGACACTGGTCTGTCGTTGCTGATTTCACCTCTGCTTTTCTTTTTATGAACAGGGAGGACCACATTTACCTCTTTCCACAGACCAGTACTGTGCTAAGGAGTGCCAATAGATATAAGTTAGGAGTGATGCTAGTTGGTATGTACTACATCTATCTACCCAGTAATCTTGGGCTCTCCTTATCTGGGCCCACAGCCTGGATCAAGCAACGTCCAGGGATTTAAGGAAGAGATATATATCACCCTGCCTTATTGTCACCTCTGACAACTTTGACATGGTTCTTGCGGGCTAGAAGAGGAGGTTCCCTAACTGGATCAAGAACCTGCATTTTTGCAGCAAGGTGATTAGTGCCCCTTCTCTCTCTAATCCTTTTTCGCTCTACTCACCTCTCTCTCTCTCTCTCTCTCTCTCTCTCTCTCTCTCTCTCTCTCTCTCTCTCTCTCTCTCTCTCTCTCTCTCTCTCTCTCTCTCTCAACAACTACACCACTAAGAGCATTTCAACTTCATAATACCATGGCTCATTCCAGCTCACCTAAATTCTGAGTCATTAATTTAGCCAAAATAAGATTGTGTGAAGGTAGGCGAGGAGTGACAACAGGTAGGCGAGGAGTGACAACAGGCAGGCGAGGAGTGACAACAGGTAGGCGAGGAGTGACAACAGGTAGACGAGGAGTGACAACAGGTAGGCGAGGAGTGACAACAGGAAGGCGAGGAGTGACAACAGGCAGGCGAGGAGTGACAACAGGCAGGCGAGGAGTGACAACAGGCAGGCGAGGAATGACAACAGATAGGTGAGGGGTGACAACAGGTAGGCGAGGAGTGACAACAGATAAGTGAGGAGTGACAACAGGTAGGCGAGGAGTGACAACAGGCAGGTGAGGAGTGACAACAGGTAGGCGAGGAATGACAATAGGTAGGTGAGGAGTGACAACAGGTAGGTGAGGAGTGAAAACAGGTAGGCGAGGAATGACAACAGGTAGGTGAGGAGTGACAATAGGTAGGTGAGGAGTAACAACAGGTAACCGAGGAGTGACGACAGACTAACAGCTCCACTAACAGCCAGCACTTACTGCTATCGCTAGGCTCTATCATCCCCCCATCCTCTCAGCCCTTCTTATCTCTGCCACAGGCGCTGCTGATCTGGCTGCTGTCACCCTCCCAGCCACCTGGCAGCTGTCACCCTCCCAGCCACCTGGCTGCTGTCACCCTCCCAGCCACCTGGCTGCTGTCACCCTCCCAACCACCTGGCTGCTGTCACCCTCCCAGCCACCTGGCTGCTGTCACCCTCCCAGCCACCTGACTGCTGTCACCTTCCCAGCCACCTGGCTGCTGTCACCCTCCCAGCCACCTGGCTGCTGTCACCCTCCCAGCCACCTGGCTGCTGTCACTCTCCCAGCCACCTGGCTGCTGCCACCCTCCCAGCCACCTGGCTGCTGTCACCTTCCCAGCCACCTGGCTGCTGTCACCCTCCCAGCCACCTGGCTGCTGTCACCTTCCCAGCCACCTGGCTGCTGTCACCCTCCCAGCCACCTGGCTGCTGTCACCCTCCCAGCCACCTGGCTGCTGTCACCCTCCCAGCCACCTGGTTGCTGTCACCTTCCCAGCCACCTGGCTGCTGTCACCCTCCCAGCCACCTGGCTGCTGTCACCCTCCCAGCCACCTGACTGCTGTCACTCTCCCAGCCACCTGGCTGCTGCCACCCTCCCAGCCACCTAGCTGCTGTCACCTTCCCAGCCACCTGGCTGCTGTCACCCTCCCAGCCACCTGGCTGCGGTCACCTTCCCAGCCACCTGGCTGCTGTCACCCTCCCAGCCACCTGGTTGCTGTCACCCTCCCAGCCACCTGGCTGCTGTCACCCTCCCAGCCACCTGGCTGCTGTCACCTTCCCAGCCACCTGGCTGCTGTCACCCTCCCAGCCACCTGGCTGCTATCACCCTCCCAGCCACCTGGCTGCTGTCACTCTCCCAGCCACCTGGCTGCTGCCACCCTCCCAGCCACCTGGTTGCTGTCACCCTCCCAGCCACCTGGCTGCTGTCACCTTCCCAGCCACCTGGTTGCTGTCACCCTCCCAGCCACCTGGTTGCTGTCACCTTCCCAGCCACCTGGCTTCTGTCACCCTCCCAGCCACCTGGCTGCTGTCACCCTCCCAGCCACCTGGCTGCTGTCACCCTACCAGTCACCTGGTTGCTGTCACCCTCCCAGCCACCTGGCTACTGTCACTCTCCCAACCACCTGGCTGCTGTCACCCAGCCACCTGGCTGCTGTCACCCTCCCAGCCACCTGGCTGCTGTCACCCTCCCAGCCACCTGGCTGCTGTCACCCTCCCAGCCACCTGGCTGCTGTCACCCTCCCAGCCACCTGGCTGCTGTCACCCTCCCAGCCACCTGGCTGCTGTCACCTTCCCAGCCACCTGGCTGCTGTCACCCTCCCAGCCACCTGGCTGCTGTCACCCTCCCAGCCACCTGGCTGCTGTCACTCTCCCAGTTACCTGGGTGCTGCCACCCTCCCAGCCACCTGGCTGCTGTCACCTTCCCAGCCACCTGGCTGCTGTCACCCTCCCAGCCACCTGGCTGCTGTCACCCTCCCAGCCACCTGGCTGCTGTCACTCTCCCAGCCACCTGGGTGCTGCCACCCTCCCAGCCACCTGGCTGCTGTCACCTTCCCAGCCACCTGGCTGCTGTCACCCTCCCAGCCACCTGGCTGCTGTCATCTTCCCAGCCACCTGGCTGCTGTCACCCTCCCAGCCACCTGGCTGCTGTCACCCTCAAAGCCACCTGGTTGCTGTCACCCTCCCAGCCACCTGGCTGCTGTCACCCTCCCAGCCACCTGGCTGCTGTCACTCTCCCAGCCACCTGGCTGCTGCCACTTTCCCAGCCACCTGGCTGCTGTCACCTTCCCAGCCACCTGGCTGCTGTCACCCTCCCAGCCACCTGGCTGCTGTCACCTTCCCAGTCATCTGGCTGCTGTCACCTTCCCAGCCACCTGGCTGCTGTCACCCTCCCAGCCACCTGGCTGCTGTCACCCTCCCAGCCACCTGGTTGCTGTCACCCTCCCAGCCACCTGGCTGCTGTCACCCTCCCAGCCACCTGGCTGCTGTCACCTTCCCAGCCACCTGGCTGCTGTCACCCTCCCAGCCACCTGGCTGCTATCACCCTCCCAGCCACCTGGCTGCTGTCACTCTCCCAGCCACCTGGCTGCTGCCACCCTCCCAGCCACCTGGTTGCTGTCACCCTCCCAGCCACCTGGCTGCTGTCACCTTCCCAGCCACCTGGTTGCTGTCACCCTCCCAGCCACCTGGTTGCTGTCACCTTCCCAGCCACCTGGCTTCTGTCACCCTCCCAGCCACCTGGCTGCTGTCACCCTCCCAGCCGCCTGGCTGCTGTCACCCTACCAGCCACCTGGTTGCTGTCACCCTCCCAGCCACCTGGCTACTGTCACTCTCCCAACCACCTGGCTGCTGTCACCCAGCCACCTGGCTGCTGTCACCCTCCCAGCCACCTGGCTGCTGTCACCCTCCCAGCCACCTGGCTGCTGTCACCCTCCCAGCCACCTGGCTGCTGTCACCTTCCCAGCCACCTGGCTGCTGTCACCCTCCCAGCCACCTGGCTGCTGTCACTCTCCCAGCCACCTGGGTGCTGCCACCCTCCCAGCCACCTGGCTGCTGTCACCTTCCCAGCCACCTGGCTGCTGTCACCCTCCCAGCCACCTGGCTGCTGTCACTCTCCCAGCCACCTGGGTGCTGTCACCCTCCCAGCCACCTGGCTGCTGTCACCCTCCCAGCCACCTGGCTGCTGTCACCCTCCCAGCCGTTTGGCTACTGTCACCCTCCCAGCCACCTGGGTGCTGTCACCCTCCCAGCCACCTGGCTGCTGTCACCCTCCTAGCCACCTGGCTGCTGTCACCTTCCCAGCCACCTGGTTGCTGTCACCCTCCCAGCCACCTGGTTGCTGTCACCCTCCCAGTCACCTGGCTGCTGTCACCCTCCCAGCCACCTGGCTGCTGTCACCCTCCCAGCCGCCTGGCTGCTGTCACCCTACCAGCCACCTGGTTGCTGTCACCCTCCCAGCCACCTGGCTGCTGTCACTCTCCCAACCACCTGGCTGCTGTCACCCAGCCACCTGGCTGCTGTCACCCTCCCAGCCACCTGGTTGCTGTCACCCTCCCAGCCACCTGGCTGCTGTCACCTTCCCAGCCACCTGGCTGCTGTCACCCTCCAAGTCACCTGACTGCTGTCACCCTCCCAGCCACCTGGCTGCTGTCACCCTCCCAGCCACCTGGCTGCTGTCACTCTCCCAGCCACCTGGTTGCTGTCACCCTCCCAGCCACCTGGCTTCTGTCACCTCCCCAGCCACCTGGTTGCTGTCACCCTCCCAGCCACCTGGTTGCTGTCACCCTCCCAGCCACCTGGCTGCTGTCACCTTCCCAGCCACCTGGTTGCTGTCACCCTCCCAGCCACCTGGCTGCTGTCACCCTCCCAGCCACCTGACTGCTGTCACCCTCCCAGCCACCTGGCTGCTGTCACCCTCCCAGCCACCTGGCTGCTGTCACCCTCCCAGCCACCTGGTTGCTGTCACCCTCCCAGCCACCTGGCTTCTGTCACCTCCCCAGCCACCTGGTTGCTGTCACCCTCCCAGCCACCTGGTTGCTGTCACCCTCCCAGCCGCCTGGATGCTGTCACCCTCCCAGCCACCTGGCTGCTGTCACCCTCCCAGCCACCTGGTTGCTGTCACCCTCCCAGCCACCTGGCTGCTGTCACCCTCCCAGCCACCTGGCTGCTGTCACCCTCCCAGCCACCTGGCTGCTGTCACCGTCCCAGCCATCTGGTTGCTGTCACCCTCCCAGCCACCTGGCTGCTGTCACTCTCCCAGCCACCTGGCTGCTGTCACCCAGCCACCTGGCTGATGTCACCCAGCCACCTGGTTGCTGTCACCCTTCCAGCCACCTGGCTGCTGTCACCTTCCCAGCCACCTGGTTGCTGTCACACTCCCAGCCACCTGGCTGCTGTCACCCTCCCAGCCACCTGGCTGCTGTCACCCTCCCAGCCACCTGGCTGCTGTCACCGTCCCAGCCACCTGGTTGCTGTCACCCTCCCAGCCACCTGGCTGCTGTCACCCAGCCACCTGGCTGATGTCACCCAGCCACCTGGTTGCTGTCACCCAGCCACCTGGCTGCTGTCACCTTCCCAGCCACCTGGTTGCTGTCACACTCTCAGCCACCTGGCTGCTGTCACCCTCCCAGCCACCTGGCTGCTGTCACCCTCCCAGCCACCTGGCTGCTGTCACCCTCCCAGCCACCTGGCTGTGATCAAGCACAGCGCATCAGAGATAGGTTTAAGTCGCTCTTGAGTGACAGTCATGTCAATGTATACACTCGCCTCACCCTCAAAATATGCTCGTGGAATCACTTATTTTGTGGAATTGAGACTGTAATAAGTGGAGGGAACCCCGTGTGTTTACCATAACAATGACGAATGCGAAGCCGCTTAGTGATTTAACCAATGAGGAGAAAGACAGCCTGACGTATCAATTTTGATTGGCAGACTTTTTGTGCCCCGCGATTTTGCTCTAATATTCATGGTCAGTATTTAGTGGTCATTTCTCCCATCTCTATTACCGTTCTTGAATTTATTTTGGCTACAAAGGTGAGGCATGTAGGGGAATTTAATATTACGAAAAGTATGTGGTAGGGTAAAACAGTAATAACAGCGATGTAATAATGAAGTAGGAAACCGAGGCCGGAGTCGTGTTCATGGAGTGGGACGCGGGCACAAAGACCATTAGGATCCATGATTGGAAAATTGCGTGTTGAGGAGGACTCCGTGCAAGAGGGGCACCTCTCCCCCCCCCCGGCCTACCTTCGTTATCCTGGACTTATTGCAATTTGTGTGTCAACTCACCTCCAGATGCGTTAATGGTCTTTTTTTGTCTTTTTGCTCGTTTTTCTTTGTATAAGGAGGTATATGTTGATTATTGGGGTGTGTTGAGGTGGATGAGACAGGCTTCCGGGTGTTGTGAAGAGTGTGACCTCAACCTTCTTGTGTCTATGACTTTCTTCACATATCTCCAGTAATCATTATATTCGCTTTTATATTTTTGTTTACTAAATAACCTGGTTTAGAAAAACACGTAAGCAAACACTATAACATATTTATTAGAAAACGTTTCGGTCCTGGGACCTTGATCACTTCGAACATACTTAATGTTCACAAAAATGCATGCAGAAATGATGACCGCAAAAACGCATGTGTTCAACATAGAGACGATGTTGGACACCTCATGAAATTCAATGAAGCTAAACTAGTTATTAAAGAAGACGACTTAAGACGGAGAAAATGCATTGAAGCTGCACTAATTTCTGTCAGTAACACTATAAAGCAAAAATCCGGTAGTTACAGTATTTCAAAATTACTAAGCAAGAGGATATTACCCATCCTGGGAACTGGTGTTACTTGATGCCAGCAGGTCCCTCTCTTGCCTCACCTCCTTAGTTCCATTACTAATACTACTACTACTACTACTACTACCACCTCTACCCACGCGTCACCTCACCTGACTCCTGCCACTATATATATATATATATATGTGTTTTCTTAGTTTTCTCTGTATTAGGACTGAAGAAGCCACTCGTGGCGAAACGTTTCCTTTAATAAATGTCCTGAACTGTAGATAAGTGTCTTTTTCCACATATTGTTTTTTGTTGGGTCCCTGGTCATGTTGACGTACAGGGCAATGAACAGGCAGACACTGCTGCGCGGTCAGCAGTACATGACCTACCAATTTCATATAGAGGTGTTCCATTAACAGACTATTTTGCTGTAATAGCTACCCACCTTCACCGTTGGCAACAACGTTGGTCAACTTTACTCGGTAACAAACTTCATTCTATTAAACCGAGAATAGGTTACTGGCCGTCTTGTCATCGTGCAAGACAGGTATACAATACCGACAAGATGAAAGTTAAGACACTTGTGCAACATCTGGTTATCTTTATTGTAGACGTTTCGCCATCCAGTGGCTTTATCAATACAGATTCTTGGGCATAATTAGAAAACAGAAGTACTATATACCTGTCTTGCACAACTTGTCAGGCACTGCAACATCATGGTATCTTGATTCAGAGGACATCTACATGACCTTCTTCACGACTTCTACAACTAGCCCATGTTAGGTAAGACACATATGCAACAGTTAGGTATCTTTATTATTATTTGATGTTCATCTTGTCAGACACTGCAACACGTGGCATCTTGGTACAGAAAACACCTTGGACAACCTTTTCAAGTGAGAATTGTTGGATCTGAGAGGGACATGAACTCTCAGTGGCTACATTCTCACTACTACTACTACTACTCTGCACCTCTCCTTCCGACAGTATTTAAGTCTCTGCACTGTCGCTTGATCTTCAGATAGTTCCTGACTATGGAACTGAACTTCTCCAGGCTGAGGGACTGACAACCTCAAATTCTTCGACTTCAAGGGTGAAGGACTGATTACATCGTCTTCACATCTCTACTGTTCCTGCCTACTTTCTGTATTCGACTGAAGAAGCCTACTGTGTAGGCGAAACGTTTCGGAATAAAGTTGCCTAACTGTTGCATATGTGTCTTACCTAACATGGGCTAGTTCTAGAAAAGCACCATCGCATAAACGTAATCCTTGGTGATGGATGGGGTTAAGGCTAGAGAGAGTAGCAGGAGAGGCCGCTGAATAGATCTGGTCACTATAATCGAGTTTCGATAAAATGAGGGCTGAATGTGGGTGAAGGAGAGTTCGACGATCAGCTCCCCATGAAAGATGAGCAAGGGTTTTAAGAAGGTTCAGCCGGCTGTGACAAGTTGCCTTTAGAGAGGTAATGTGGGGTTTCCAGGATAACCTACCTGGAGTTTACCTGGAGAGAGTTCCGGGGGTCAACGCCCCCGCGGCCCGGTCTGTGACCAGGCCTCCTACTGTCAAAGAGAAGGCGTAGAAACCTGATTGTATCACGTTCAGGGATACGGGAGCCATAGAGGTACAAAGGATGATCGGAGATGACAGAGCGTCTAGTGAAAGTAATTTGGTGAGTTTTGGTACTGGAAAATTTAAACCCATGCGTGGTGGCCCAATTGGGAACACGGTCGACTGCATGTTGGAGAGAAACTGTAATGAGGTGACAGTCAGCGCCTGCACAAGCAATAGCGAAGTCATCTACATAGAGTGATGACCAAATATTGGATGGGAGAACAGAGGCCAAATCATTTATAGCAAGGAGAAAAAGTGTTGTGCTTGGAACACATCCCTGAGGGACACATTCAGTTTGGACAAAGTCCGGGGAGAGCACATTATTGACTCGAACACAGAAATGTCTCTCAGTTAAAAAGTTCTTAAGGAAAGATGGTAGATTGCCTCGGAGGCCTAAGGAGTGGGCTTGGGCCAAAATATTATACCTCCAAGTTGTGTCATATGCCTTCTCAAGGTCAAAAAACATGGCAATAACTGAGTGATTATTCGCAAAGGCATTACGAACATACGTATCCAAACGTAGTAAGGGGTCTATGGTAGAACGGCCCTTACGAAAGCCATATTGACGAGTGGAGAGACTGTTGTGTGTCTCCAAATACCACATTAAACGTCGATTTACCAGACGTTCCATCACTTTGCAAACTGCACTGGTAAGAGCGATGGGACGATTGTGGGAGGCTTCATGTCCCGTAGTACCCGGTTTGCGGAAAGGGAGAACAATGGCAGATTTCCACAGCTCTGGAAGAACTCCTTGTGACCAAATAAGATTGAAAAGGCGTAAGAGGACTGCAAGAGCTGACTGATGTAAATGTTGTAACATACGATTATGAATGTCGTCGAGCCCAGCTGTGGATGATCGGCAAGCTGAGAGTGTTGCCTCCAGTTCCTGAAGTGTAAAAGGCACATTATACTGTTCTCCTCTGAGAGAAGAAAAATCCAAGGAAAAGAAACGAGGGGCAGAGATTCAGCCCTAGAGAAATATGGACCAGATGATTGCAAATTTCAATGGCAACATGTAGAGGGTTTGCTATATCAACACCGGCAACCCGCAGAACAGGAGCCGGATCAGGAGAATATTTACCACTCAGTTTCCATACTTTTTTCCAGACTGCACTCAAAGAGGAAGCAGAGGTGATGGTTGAAACATAATCTCGCCAGCAAGCACAATTAGCGTCACGGATGACACGGCGAGAGATCACACGCTTCTGCTTAAAATCAAGAAACCTCTCAGTGGTTCTATTATACTGGAACCTGCCCCACGCAGCACGTTTCAAACGTACTGCACGAGCACAAGCAGGAGACCACCAAGGCACGCATTTCTGAGAATGCCTGCCCGAGGTTTGGGGTATAGAATGAGAAGCTGCAGTTAAAACTGAGGACGAGAAGAGGTGTAAAAGCTCATCAATGGAGGACGAAGAAGGAACCTCACTAAAAACAGTTGTGAGTAAAGGTCCCAATTTGCCTGATCAAATTGCCAGCGTGGGTTATGAAGAGGTGGTGAATATGAAGGGGAAGTAAGAATGATTGGAAAATGATTGTTGTCATGTAAATCAGGGAGAACAGACCAGGTGAAGTCTAGTGCAGCGGAGAAAGAGCAGACTGAGAGATCGATGCAAGAGAGAGTATGAGTACGAGGATCAAAATGGGTGTGAGTACCTGTATTTAAAACATGGAGGGGGTGGGAAGCAAGAAAAGCCTCTAGCTGAATGTCACGGGAATCACAGTGAGACCTTCCCCAGAGGAAATGATGGACATTTAAATCGCCAAGTAACAGAAGTGGTGGCGGTAATGATAAAACAAGAAAGGCAATATCTGGAATAGATAATGCTCGAGAAGGAGAGAGATACAAAGAACAGAGTGTATACCACCTATGCAGGTGGATACGGGCTGCTGTGCAATGCAGCGAAGTACAAACAAATAGCTGATAGTACGGAATATCAGTGCGTAGAAGAAGGGCACTTTTGTTAAAGGTCCCATCAGGAAAAGGATCCGAAGAATACAATAAATTATAGCCTGAGATGGGATAGATAACAGCAGAGTGTAATTTTGGTTCTTGTATGCAAACACCAACAGGGGAAAATTGGGAGAGCAACATCTGAAGCTCACCCCGATTACCCCTGAGGCCGTATATATTCCACTGTAAATAGGCCATGATTGGCAACGATAAAGATACTAGAAATCCGCAGGTAAGGGTAATTATGGACTAGAGGGGTTAGAAAAGTCTACATGTGGTGGCAGCGGAAAACGTTCAAGCAGCGAAGGAACGGTGCGCTGTGAAGAAAGGAGTTGCACAGATGGAGAAGAGGAAAGAGAAGGAACAGGGGGTGGATCAGTGTCCATTGATGGTTTGGTCTCTGCAGTATATTCAGAGACTGCTTCAAGTGTTTCGGCGTTCAGAGACGTCGTATGGGAGACAATATTGGAGATGGAAGGAGGAGGAGTTTGAGTAAAGATCGGAACTGTAATGGACTGTACCAAGGTAGGGGGGGGGCAAAAGGGTGGAGGGAACTGGAGAAGTGTGGGAGGGGACAGAAGAGGCAGAAACCTGGGAGGTGGCAGAAGAGGAAGAAACTTGGGAGGGGACAGGGGAGGAAGGCACAGTACGACGAGGAGGATGAACCTCCACACTTGTAACAGAGCCAGTAAAAGGGGAAGACCCAGGTACAGAGATCGGGAAGGTAAAGTGTGGAGGTGGATGAAGGGAAGGAGGGGTTAAAGGAGATTTTTTTTGACTTCTGAGAAGTAGAGGGACAATTGGGAGGAGGTGTCGTACGAGGTCTTGTCGGTACTGGAGTTTGTGAGGGAGAACATGAAGTGAGAACAGACTGAGGTGTTGAAGTAGGGACGTCTGAGCTCAAGACAGCAAAATAATTAGATACAGGAGTGACTATGGGACTGGCAACTGCAGAGGAGGCTGCAGAAGATGGGACCCTAGAAGGGGGGGGGGACGTTTTGAAACACGAGAATAAGAAACACGGGGTAGTCTCCCTTGGAGGCAGAGATGGGAAACTGCCATAGCATAAGAGAGACCTTCTGCTTCTTTGAGGCAACGAATTTCCCGCTCATTTAAGTAGACCTGTCAATGGCGAGAGTACGAAGGGTGAGCCTCATGACAATTAAGGCAAGAGGGAGGTCGAGTGCAAGACGTATTAGAATGGTTATCGGCACCACAGACTGGGCATTTGGCTATAGATCTGCAATATTTTGCTGGGTGGCCAAATCGCCAGCAATTTCTACACTGTTGCGGTGTAGGGATCACCTTTCGAACTTGTAACCGATGTCCTGTTACATAAACAGAGGACAGGAGTTCACGGCTGTCGAAAGTTAATTGAGCCACATTCCAAGGGTATCGTCTCTGCCCGCAGGCAGGAAGGACATAAGTATCTACTTTAAGGATTGGTAGATCCTGGAGTTCCAGCTGTTCAAGAATGTTGTCACATGTCTGGAAATTCTGTTGGACTATGGTATGGGGCAGAATGACAGCACCACTACAAGAATTGAGAGAAAGATGTTTTTCAATAGTGATAGGAGTAGTATCGATATGAGAAAGGAGAGAAAGATCATGAGCTTGGGTAGCATTCTGGACAGTGACCATGCGCATACCATTTTTGAGAGCATGAAATGAAATATCTCTACCAACATGGTGTAGGAGTGCTTTGCCAATACTATGGTTGGAAAGATAGGCAGTAGAAGAAGTCGGTCTTAAAGTAAAGAATTTAGTCCATTGTGTGGTCCAAAACTGAGCGTGGAGAGGGAGTGCATGATGTGTCGGTCTTTTCCGAGTAGAATGGGAAGGTAATGAAGTAACATCATCAGGAGATTGTCGTTGGCGTTTAGAAGTGGGACCAGAGTTGGTCCAACGCGGGACGGGCTGGCGATTTGAAAATTGACGCACCGTAGAGGGAGAGGCTGGAAGCATAGTCAAAGGAGAGTGAAGGTCAGACAAATCGAAGGAGTCAGTCGAAACCCCGGCACCTGAAGCAGGTGATGAAACAGCACCTGCAAGAGGTACAAAGGCCTTAGGAGTGTCCAAAGAGTGGTCAAAAGACGAGGCGAGGTCAGAACGAGGTGCGGTAACAAGAAGGGGCCTGGGGGTAGTGGGGTCATGGATCAGGAACTCCATGGTTAGGTTACTTCTTTCTTTTTGTTTTTAAGAAAAAAAAAGAAAGAAGAAAAAAAAAGAAAAAAAAGAATTAAAAAAGGGGGGACCAGGGAGGAATAGTTCCTAGGAGGAATGAAAGGGCCAGAAATCTCCCTCCATGCCCAAGAGGACCTCAGCACCGCAAGTAGCGCAGATGCAGCATGGAACCTGTGCCATACCCTACCCTTCAAGCCAGTAAACCAGCAATCAGGGATAGCACCCTCACTTCTGCCGAGCTACTTCGGTGGACAAAAGAGAGGACGGCCGGATATTCGCCACAAAGCATACCTCCTTCGGCCACCACCCCCGAAATCCGAAAGGTGGCTTCCAGAGATACACCCGTCGCCCGAAAGACACCCAAAGCCACTCTCCGGGATACCAAAGAGGGTTCAGGACATCCCCAGGCGATCCAGATTCCACGGCAAACGACGCCACCGCCAAGAACCTCAACGGAATGGGATGGACCTCGGTACCCTTTCCCCTACCTAGGAACTAGTGAGCCTGTGGGAAAAATCCCAAAGGACAAAAAGAGAAAGGGGTAAAAGGGAGGGGTGGGGAAGAGGAGGAGGAAAGGAAAAAGAAGAGGATGGGATAGGGAATTGGGGATTGGGGGGTAATAGGTTCGGTCTGAGGAAGGAGACCAACAAGTCTAATTCCTCAGACTAAGAGCCTCTTCACCACGCCAAGGAGCCTCCCTTGAAGAGCTGGGTATTAACAAAGGGGATATGAATAAGGTTTTGAGGATATCCCTTCAAGAAAGAACCCACAATAATGGATTCAAATTAGGTAAGTCTAGATTTCGAAAGGATATAGGAAAGTATTAGTTTGGAAATAGGGTAGTTGATGAGTGGAATAGTCTGCCTAGTAGGGTTATTGAAGCTAAAATGTTGGGTAGTTTCAAATTTAGGTTAGATAAATACATGAGTGAGAGAGGTTGGATTTATGTGAGACTTGCGTAATGAGCAAATAGAATCGTCAAAACTTATTTCTTGATTAGCATTGAATATTTTGTTAGGCAAATATTTTGTTAGTGGGAAGGATTGTAAAGGACCTGCCTAGTATGGGCCAACAGGCTTGTTGCAGTTTCCTCCTTTCTTATGTTAAGATTGAGACACTTATTCAACATATGGGAATCTTTGCTGTAGAAACGTTTTGCCACACAGTGGCTTCATTAGTCCAATACAAATCAGAAGGGTGTAAGGAGAGGAGGAGTTTGAGGTAATCAGTCCCTCAGCCCAAAGTCGATGTGTTCAGTCCATCAGTCTTGTAGAAAGTACAGCATAGGGCCGGAGAAGTGGCTTTTATACTGTAGTCAGGTGAGTGGAAGCAGGAGGAGGCGGGATCACAGTGGAACCATCCACTAGTCTAAGTAGGTCTTCGTCCAAAGGTTGGACAAGGTTGAAGAATTCTTTGTATCAGGATCCCATGATGCTGCAGTGTCTGACAGATGTGATAAATGGTTTAAAAAAACGACAAGTTGATTGAGACACTTATGCAACATATGGGAATCTTTATTGAGGAAACGTTTCGCCACACAGTGGCTTCAAAAGTCCAATACAAATCAGAAGGGTGTAAGGAAATCAACAAAGATTCCCATATGTTGCATAAGTGTCTCAATCTTCAACTGATCGTATTTTTAAACCAATTATCACATCTGTCAGACACTGCAACATCATGGGATCTTGATACAAAGAATTCTTCATTCTTGTCCAACCTTTGGACGAAGACCTACTTCGAACAGTGGATGGTACCACTTTGACCCCGCCTCCTCCTGCTTCACCTCACCTGACTACAGTATATTAGCTACGTCTACGGCCCTGTGCTGTACTTTCTGAAAGATTGATGGACTGAACACATCGACTCCAGGCTGAGGGACTGATTACCTAAAACTCCTCTCCTTACACTCTTCTGATTTGTATTGGACTGATGAAGCCACTGTGTGGCGAAACATTTCCTCAAGATTCCCATATGTTGCATAGGTGTCTCAATCTTCAGACTAAAACTGAGCGGCATAATCTAAATGAGGCCTCACTAGTGATGTATAGAGCTGTAAAATAACTTTTGGACTTCTGTTACTTATACTTCTTGAAATAAATCCTAGTAATCTGCAGTCTTGGCTTTAGATTTCTGCTTATCATGACTCCCAAGTCTTTTTCACATTGTGTATGATCAAGTTCTACTTCACCTAGTTTATAGCTTCGAGGGTTATTTTCATTCCCAAGGACTAGCACCTTACACTTATCCACATTGAACTTCATCTGCCATTTTTCAGACCAAGACATTAATTTGTCCAAATCCTCCTGGAGTTCATTGGAATCCTCTTCAGAATGATTCATATGGCCTACCTTTGTATCATCAGCAAATTTGCTCATGTCACTTGTAATTTCTTCATCAAGGTTATTAATGTAAATTATGAACAACAGAAGGCCTAAAATTGATCCTTGTGGAATGCCACTAGTGACTGATCCCTATTCAGATTTGACCCCATTAATGGAAATTCTCGGCTTTCTGTTGGTAAGCCATGCCTCTATCCATGCTAGAACTTTGCCTCCTATACCATGAGCTGCCACTTTTCTTAAGAGTCTCTTGTGAGGTACTCTGTCGAAGGCTCTACTAAAATCCAAATAAACAATATATTTTTTATCACTGTCTACTGCCTCAAATGTTCTATTGAAGAATGTCAGTAAATTTGTCAGGCAGAAACGACCTCTTGTGAACAAATGCTGAGATTCATTAATCGAATTATGTCACATGTGCAACATCTTGGTATCTTTATTGTAGACATTTCGCCATCCAGTGGCTTTATCAATACAAATTCCTCTGACCACCACAGAGGAAACAAATCCTCTTCCCAGCAACGAAGGAAGCCTTGGATCTGTTAATTCTCCTACACCTGACATCTCTGCTTCAGCCACTGCCAGTCCACTTGACAGTGCACATACCATCTCTGACCCTACACCTGTCAGCACACGTGCCGACACTATTTCAGAATCTGGTAGCAGTGCTTCATCAGCAAGTGGAGGAGGAAGACATCTACAGCTGTCTCACCCTCCACTAACACAGTACCAGCAGCAGAACCTGAGGACAAATCTGCAAAACACAGGAGGTGCAACAAGTCATAGTCCACCCTCCCAGGCACCTAGGCTGTGCTCTTGCTGTCATCGGAAGGGGCACACTGCCAACAACTGCCTGCGAGATACCAGGTGCAATTACTGCTACAAGAAAGGACATCAGGAGGACCAGTGTCGGAAGAAAAAGGAACTTGACAGACAGGACCACCTGTTTAGAGACCTGTTCTCAGAACAAACCAGCAGGATCTCTGAATTGGTGAACACTCTCACACGTCACCCACTCAGCTACTCCTATCCCAGCACATCTGGTGGTATTGTGCCTTATACAAGACTACAGACCTACATCCCTGCAGCTGCCTCAGTACACTACCTCTCTCAAGGGCAGGCACCTTACATGCCCTACACACCCACCACCTCAAGCTGACCACATCATGAGGAGCCAGTCTATCAGCATCCTGTCGGCCAACATTAGAGGTTTCATTACTAATGTTGGAGAGCTCACACATAGTTTTGTGAACACTCGACGTCCCGACATGATAGCTGTTGAAACATTTTTGGATGACAGGACTCCAGGAAATTTTGCAAAAATTGCTGGCTACACCTCATGGATGAGAAGAGACAGGCAAAGGCAAGGAGGAGGTGTTGCTGTGTGCTTCTCTAAGTGTTCATGCCCAGCACATTGATGTTGCCACCCCTACACATCTTGAAATGATGCAATTAATGACTCCTCGAAGTTAGCTTTAGCTACCGTCGTTAGGACCTGCCTGCAGGTCAAATTTACGGCAATCCACTCTCTGAAGGACTCCTTAATTGTCGTCTGCACAGACGACACGGAAGCATCAAAACTAATGGACGACTCTTCAATCAGTGGTGACGTGTACTTAGCTCTGTGAAGACCTGTTTGTGTGCTCTCTGTGAATCTGAACCAGGATGCCCTCTCTTGAGCAACTTTACCAGCAGCTGTCAGAAGAGCTCAGAGTTGCTAAGCTGGAGATACGGCGATTAACGGAGGAGAACAAGAGGATTCGTAGTAATCCTCCTGTTGTGAGTCCCCAGGTTAAGAGGGGAGCTTGGTCAGTGGCCGGGCAACATGGAACCAAGCTGAGGATCAAGAAAACGGTTGGAGAGGCAGAAACAACGAGAAACCAGAAGACTACCGCAGAAACTTCCATACCATTCTCGGTGCTACCTGACGAATGTGAGTGTTCTACTGGGAATGCCACGAGCACCAAGGAAGCATTGGCAGACGTGAGTGAGACATCCCTAGAAACCCCAACAAAGACCATCGAGAACGTCTTGACGAATTCCACAAGTAGTGTAATGCTACCTGACGAATGTGAGTCGACTACTGGGAGCATCACGACGGACGACGCCAAGGAAGGTAAAAACATTGTTTTTGTTGGGGATAGCCAGATTAGGTACATGGATAGGGCATTCTGCTTGAAGGATAGGAGTAGGAGGCAGAGAGTGTGTTTTCCTGGGGCTGGGATGAAGGATATTGTTAGCCGTCTGGATGACATCATGAGAGGTAATGGGAGAAATCCTATTATCTGTCTCAGTGCTGGAGGCAACCATGTTGGCAGTCGTAGGAGTGAGGACCTGATTAGCAGGTATAGGTCAGCAATAGAGATAATTAGGAGGAAGGGTAGGAAACCTGTCATATGTGGCATTTTGCCAAGGAGAGGAGTTGAAAATGAATGGTTGTCCAGAGCAATTGGTGTCAATTGCTGGCTGGACAAATACTGTAAGGAAAATGCGGTAACATTCATTGACAACTGGGACCTCTTCCATGGCAGAAATGACATGTATGCCAGGGATGGGGTTCACTTATCTAGGTGTGGGGTGGGAGCACTGGCCAACGCAGTGGAGGGAGCTGCTAGGTCTTTAAACTAGGAATAGTTAGTGGTATGGGTTTTGGTGGGAAAACTGTGAAGTCGCAGGGTAGTAATATGAGTACTAGGAGAACTAGTAATAGGCAAAATGAGGTGGATATTGGAAAGCCAGTGGCACTAATTGACAAGGACAGTAATAGGTTTAGTGGAATAACAGAAAGGAGAAGGAAGGGTAAAGAGAACGGAGGGTCTTTAAATATTTATTACACAAATAGTCGCAGTGCTAGGAATAAGATGGACGAGTTGAGACTAGTTGCTAGTGCAGGTAACATTGATGTATTTCAAATTACTGAGACGTGGTTTAATTCAAAAAGTCGGGACATGCCTGCAGAATGTCACATTCAGGGTTTTGAATTGTTCCAAGTAGATAGAAGTGTCGGGAAGGGGGGTGGGGTGGCATTGTATGTCCGAGATCGCTTGAACTGTTGCATAAAAACAGGTATTAAGTCTGAAGCAACACATACAGAGTCTGTTTGGATAGAATTTTCAGAGAGGCATGAAAAATTAATTTTAGGTGTGAAATACCGTCCCCCAAATTTAGATAGGGACCAAGGGAGACTACTATGGGAGGAAATTGTTAAGGCCACAAGGCACGATAATGTAGTAATTCTAGGAGACTTTAACTTTAGTCATATTGATTGGAATTTCTTGACTGGGAATTTAGAATCATACCACTTCTTAGAAGTAGTTCAGGATTGTTTTTTGAAGCAGTTTGTGACTGAACCTACAAGGGGTAATAACCTGCTTGACTTAGTTCTGGCAAACAATGAATCCCTTGTTAATAATTTAGAAGTTTCAGAGGAACTGGGTGCTAGCGACCACAAATCAATTACATGTAGCATTGAATGGAAGTATGATAGTAGGGATAACTCAGTAACAGTCCCAGATTTTCGCTTAGCAGATTACGATGGGCTTAGAGAACACTTATCATCTGTTGACTGGGGTAACGAAGAGAGCTAACAATATGACAGTTTTCTGAACACTATACATGCTGCTCAAAGAACGTTTATCCCATATAAAGAAATTAGATCAAATAGAAATGACCCAAAATGGATGAATAATAGGCTGAAATATCTACTAGGGCATAAGAAAGGAATTTATAGGCGTATCAAAAGAGGCGAGGGTCATCTTATGAATCAGTATATTGACATTAAGAGGGACATTAAAAAGGGAATAAGAAAAGCTAAAAGGGACTATGAAATTAAAGTTACTAGGGATTCTAAAACTAACCCAAAAAGTTTTTTCCAGGTATATAGAACAAGTCAGAGATAAGATAGGTCCTCTTAAAAATAACTATGGGCATCTTACTGACAAAGAGAATGAAATGTGCTCGATTTTAAATAATTATTTTCTCTCGGTTTTTACACAGGAAGACACTAATAATATTCCGGTAATTAATTTTTATAGTGGGCCAGAAGAAGATAAATTATGTAACATCACAATCACTAGTGAAATGGTTGTGAAGCAGATAGACCGACTGAAGCAAAATAAGTCACCGGGTCCTGATGAGGTTTTTTCAAGGGTTCTTAAGGAATGCAAAATGGAAGTCTGTGAACCATTAACTAATATTTTTAATTTATCTCTTCAAACAGGTGTAGTGTCTGATATGTGGAAGATGGCTAATGTAATTCCTATTTTTAAAACAGGGGACAAATCGTCACCGTCAAATTACCGCCCAATAAGCCTGACCTCAATTGTAGGCAAATTACTAGAGTCAATTATAGCTGAGATTATAAGAAGCCATCTCGATAAGCATAGCTTGATTAATGATACTCAGCATGGATTCACAAGAGGCCGGTCTTGTCTAACTAATTTATTAACTTTCTTCAGTAAAGCTTTTGAGGCTGTTGACCACGATAAAGAATTTGATATTATTTACTTAGATTTTAGTAAGGCATTTGATAGAGTTCCGCAACAAAGACTGTTGAAGAAAGTAGCAGCTCATGGCATTGGGGGAAGGGTGCTCTCGTGGATCGAATCATGACTCACAGACAGGAAGCAGAGAGTGTCAATAAATGGGGTTAAATCCGAGTGGGGATCAGTAACAAGTGGCGTTCCACAGGGATCAGTCTTGGGCCCGTTGTTGTTTATAATATATATCGATGATCTTGATGAAGGAATTACTAGTGATATGAGCAAATTCGCCGATGACACGAAGATAGGTAGGATAATTGATTCAAACGTAGATGTTAGGGAACTTCAGGAGGATTTAGACAAACTCTACTCTTGGTCAGAAAAGTGGCAGATGCAGTTCAATGTAGATAAATGCAAGGTTCTGAAGCTTGGGAGTGTCCATAACCCTAGCACTTATAAGTTAAATAATGCAGAACTTAGTCATACAGATTGCGAAAAGGACTTGGGGGTTTTGGTAAGCAGCAACCTCAAACCAAGACAGTAATGTTTTGTAAAGTAAAAGGACACAAGTGCAACTAATGTGACATTTATTGTGGCAACGTTTCGCTCTCCAGGAGCTTTATCAAGCCATTACAAACAATACATGGACACAGAGGGTATATAAAGGCTCAGAGTGAGGTGAATACTAGTGAGGTACCATTTCGATGTTCACTAGTGGTAGTAGTAGTAGTAGTAGTGGTAGTGACAAAAGTAATACAATATGGTAGAGCAATTAATTCGTACATGAGTAAATGGATATAAAAGCTATTACTTGGGTAACATAAAAATAGGTTGGACAAATATAAACTGGAATGAGGCAGCTTGTTTCAGTGTTCACTCTGTGCTTTGTGTAGTATAACAGGAGAGACTATGTGATGGCAGGGTTTACTGTTTTCAGGAGGATTCTTGCTAAGACTTCAGAGATGGTGAAGCTGCCGTTGTTTTGTTTAATTGTATTCGAAACAGCGATCAGTGCTGATTCGAGGCACTTGCGTCTGCGGAAATTAGTTTCTTTGATCACTAATTGGGCGTCTCTGAATTTCATGAGATGATTGGTGGAATTTCGGTGTTGTACACAGGTGTTGTTCAGGTTATCGTTCCTACATGCGTTAACGTGTTCATTGAGGCGGGTGTCGAGGTTTCTGGCTGTTTCACCTACGTAAATCTTGTCACAGCCTCCACAGGGTATAGTGTAAACTCCTGCATTGACTGGTTCGTGGTGTTTGGATTTTGTCCTGGTTATATCCTTTATTGAAGTGCTAGAAGCGATGGCGACTCTGGTGTTAGCTTGTGAAAGTGCTTTTGAGACGTTCATTGCAACCTGACTGTTGGGAAGAATTATAACTTTGCTGGGAGTGGTGTTGATGCGTGGAGAATTTATGATCTGAAGAGCTCTTTTCTTGCAGTCTTTGATGAAAAAAGAAGGAAAATGTAACTCTGTGAATGTTTGGTGAATGTATGTACACTCCTCGTCAAGAAACTCAGGACTACAAATTCGGTATGCTCTTAGGAAAAACCCGATGATGATGCCTCTTTTGGTCTTGGTATCTTGACTGGAATAGAAGTGTGTGAGATCATTTTTATTGGTGGGTTTCCGATAAACTTGAAATCTTAGGTTGTTGTCTACTTTGTGAATGAGGACGTCGAGGAAAGGTAGCTTGTCATTGGACTCTTCTTCTAGTGTAAACTGGATCGCCGGTTCAACTGCGTTGAGCCTTGCCTGAAGATCCCGTACATCAAAACGTTTTGGAGTTATTACGAGGACATCGTCCACGTAACGTAACCAAGCGACGCTTGAAGGGATGATGTTGGCGAAGTGTTCGGACTCTAGGTGTTCCATGTATAAGTTGGCTAGGACGGCACTTATGGGGGACCCCATTCCCATGCCGTAGGTTTGTTTGCAGAGCTTGTTATTGAAAGAAAAACAGTTGAAATTAACACAGAGTTCAATTAAGTCAACAAAATCTCCGGGAGGTAGAGGAAGATTAAGGTCCTGATTGACTTTACGTCGTAGAACCTCGATGGCTTTTTTGGTAGGTACTTTTGTGAAGAGGGAAGTCACATCCAAACTGCTTAGTTTCTTGTTACGGATGGAGAGGTTACGGATGCGGTTGAGAAGGTCACCTGAGTGTTTAAGATGAGCGAGGCTGATGGTCCCCAGAAGGCAGGAAAGATGTTTGGCAAGAACTCCGGCTAGTTTGTGTGGAGCACTGCCTATTCCTGACGTGATTGGTCTGAGAGGAATATTGTGTTTATGGGTCTTGGGTAAACCATACATGTGTGCTGGTTTGGGGTTGCTTGGTAACAAGTACAGAAGTTTCTTCCCTTCTCTAGTGCGTTTGAGTATTTGTCTGGTTTTGTATAGAAAATCTTTGGTGAGCGTCTCCCACTGTTGAGTGCTGATGGGTTCGTATGTAGATTGATCATTCAAAAGGTCCATCATTTTAGTGTTGTAGTCACTGGTGTTGAGGATGACGACTCCACCTCCTTTGTCGGCGGTGGTGACGATAATGTTGGGGTCGTTGGCGAGGTTCTTAAGGGCAGTGATGTATCGTCTAGGAAGATTAGAAGTAGAAGGTTCACATAAAGCTGCAGTGAGAAGGCCCTGTATATAACCCTTCTGGAAGTTGCTGTCACTGTGTCTATGGTTCCTGGTAACTAGATTTAGTTGATAGTTAGGTTTGCGTATGTTGGTGGTAAATTTGAGTCCCAGACTCAGTGCTTGTTTTTCGTAGTCGGTTAAGGTGCGTGACGATAAGTTGTTTATCAGGGATTCACGTCCCATTTCCTTCCATCGACTGTTAGAGCAGACTTCAGTACCTCTGCTCTAACAGTCGATGGAAGGAAATGGGACATGAATCCCTGATAAACAACTTATCGTCACGCACCTTAACCGACTACGAAAAACAAGCACTGAGTCTGGGACTCAAATTTACCACCAACATACGCAAACCTATCAACTAAATCTAGTTACCAGGAACCATAGACACAGTGACAGCAACTTCCAGAAGGGTTATATACAGGGCCTTCTCACTGCAGCTTTATGTGAACCTTCTACTTCTACTTTACTTCTACTTTAGCGATGGGCTAAAGGATACCAGTGAATAGAAGGGACAAGGAAGGGATATTCACCTCGCTAGACACAGGCAATATGGGTGTAGTGGCAGATCACTTGCACCAAGTTCTACAGCAATTTCCAGATTATTTACCAGTGTTTCCTTATTTGACAAGACTAGGTCGAGCAAATTATTACCCCTGGTAGGCTCTTGTTACACAGCTTCATAAAAGTCCTGAACCACTTCCATGAAGTCACTGGACTCCAGATTACCAGTCAAAGAAGTCCAGTCAATTTGACTGAAGTTAAAATCCCCTACTATCACTACGTTATTGCGTCTAAAAGCCCTTACAGTTTCGTCCCAAAGAAGTCTCCCTCTATCATGATCCAAGCCTGAAGGTCGGTATATTACACCTAAATTAGTTTTTCTTGACCTACAAACTGTACCCAAACAGATTCTGTTACTAGTCCATTATTTTTATACCTGTTTTTATGCAACAATTCATATTTTCTCGTACATATAAAGCAACTCCTCCCCCCTTCCCATTATATCCACATGAAACAACTTAAACCCTTTAATGTTACACTCGGCAATCATATTCCGACTCTTTAAATGATACCATGTTTCAGTTATTGCAATGACATCAAAGTTTACAGCACTTCGACTGTTAACATAAAATACAGTCATATGTTTTTTCTTCTGCACATTTTTCCTATTCACCTTTGCTTTTACATAATTTCTGTAATTATCATTACCCAGTGTTACTCCATGACTGTTATTATTAAGTTTCATAATATCAAAGCCTAATTCAATGTATCTATACTAATTATTTTTCATTTCTAAACCCATACCTCTAACTAATCCTAGTTTAAAGTCCTAACAACACCCTCAACTGAGCTAGCAAGAAATCCCGCACCTGCCCTGGATAAGTGAACCCCATCCCTGGCATAAATGTCATTTCTGCCATAGAAGTGGTCCCAGTTGTCAATGAATGGTACTGCATTATCCTTAGTGTTTGTCCAGTCAATACCAATTGTTCTGGACAACCATTCGTTTACAACACCCCTTCTAAGCAAAATGCCACATAACAGGGCACCCCCCCCCCTTCTTCCTAATTATGTCTATTGCCGTCCTGTACCTTCTAACTAAATCCTCACTTCTACGCTTGCCTACATCATTGCCTCCAGCACTGAGGCAAATAATCGGATTGATCCCATTACCATTCATGATGTTGTCAAGCCGGCTAACAATATCCTCCATCTCAGCCCCAGGGTAGAAGAGGAAGAAACCTGGGAGGGGACAGGGGAAGAAGGTACTGTACGAGGAGGATGAACCTCCACTCGTAACAAAGCCAGTCAGAGGTGAAGACCCGGGTACAGAGACTGGGAAGAAAAAATGTGCATTTTGCAGAAGGGAAGGTGGGGTTAAAGGAGATTTTAACAATGGGGATGTTTTGGACTTTAAAGGAGAGGGTCGATGAGTAGGTGTTGTACGAGGTCTTTTAAACACAAACTAGTGAGTGAGAACAGGCTGAGGTAGGGACCTCAGAGTCCAGGACAGCAAAAGAATTAGAGACGGGTGACCATGGAATGGGTGACCACAGAGGAGGCTGCAGAAGTTGGGACCCCAGAGGAGAGGGGTTATATTTAGTAACTTGAGAGTAAGAAATATGGGGAAGTTTCCCTTGGAGGCATAGATGAGACTGCCATAGCATATGGGAGGCCTTCTGCCTCTGAGACAATGGATTTCACACTCATTTAAGTAAACTGTGCAGCAGCGAGAGTAAGATGGGCGAGCCTCATGACAATTAAGGCAAGAGGGAGGTAGACTGCAAGACGTATTGGCATGGTCATCAGCACCACAGAATGGGGATTTGGCCATAGACCTGCAATATTTTACTGGATGACCAAAACGCCAGCACTTTCTACACTGTTGCAGTGTAGGGATCACCTTTCTTACTTCTAAATGGTGTCCAGCAACATATACAGAGGACGGAAGCTCATGGCAGTCAAAAGTTAAGCGGGCAGGGAGGACATAAGTGTCTACTTTGAGGATTGGGAGGTCTTGGAGTTCTAGCTGTTCCAGAATGCTATTGCCACATGTCTGGAAATTCTGTTGGACAATGGTATGGGGGCAGAATGACAGTACCACTACAAGAATCGAGGAATAATGTTTTTCAAGTTACTGGAATAGTAACGACAGTTGTAAGAGAAAGATCGTGAGCTTGATTAGCATTGTGGACAGTGATGATGCATGTACCGCTCTTGAAAGCACGAAAGTATATATCTCTACCAACATGGAGTAAAACTGCCTTAACAGTACTATGGTCAGAAAGATAGTAGAGGAAGTCGGTTGTAGAGTAAAAAACTTAGTCCCTTGTGTATGCTGAAACACAGCATGTAAAGGGAGTGCATGACGTACCGGTCATTTCTGAGAAGAATGAGAAGGAAGCGAAGAAGCATCTGGGAATGGTCTTGGGCATTTAGGTGAGGAACTGAAGTGGGTCCGACGTGGTATGGGCGGGCGGTCTGAAAACTGCTGCACCATAGAGGGAGAAGCCAGAAGCAAAGTTAAAGAAGAGCAGAGATCAGACATATCAAAAGTCAGTTGAAACCCTGGTACCTAAAGCAGGTGACAAAACAGCACCAGCAAGAGGTACAGGGGCATTAGGAATGTCCAAAGAGTGATCAAATGAGGCAGGGTCTGAACAGGGTACAGTATCAGTAAGGGGCCCAGGGGGAGCAGGTTCATGGATTTGGGACTCCATGGTTATGTCACTTCTTTCTTGTTGTTTTGTAGAAAAAAATGAATGAAAAAGAAAAAAAAGGGAGGGGGGTATGTGGAGGAATAGCTCCTAGGAGGCAAAAATGGGCCATAAATCCCCCTCAATACCCAAGAGGACCCAAGCACCGCAAGTAGTGCAGATGTAGCATGGAACCCATGCCATACACTACCCTTCATGCCAGTAAACCAGCACTCCGGGATAGCAACCTCACATCCACCAAGCCACCTCGGTGGACAAAAGAGAGGGCGGCCAGACACCCGCCACAAAGCATACCTCCTCTGGCCACCACCCCCAGGAATCTGACAGGCAGCCTCTAGATACCCATCACCCGAAAAACACCCAAAGCCACCCTGCAGGAGACCGGAGAGGGATCGGAACACCACCAGGTGATCCAGATTCCACGGCAAACTACACCACCGCCAAGGACCTCGATGGAATAGGATGGACCCTGGTACCCTTCCCCCTACCTAGGAACTAGGGTGCCTGTGGGAAGTCTCCCAAAGAAAATAGGAAGGGAATAGGGGAGGATGGGATAAGGAATGGGGGATTGGGGGGTAATTAGGTTCAGTCTGAGGAAGGAGACCAAAAGGTCTAATTCCTCAGACTTAGAGCCTCTTCACCACACCAAAGAGCCCCCCTTGAAGAGGGCAGGATTGGTACAGTTTCTTAGATTAAGAGTCCCACTTTCCCTGAAGAGTACAAACATTACCTTTGACGATTCCTGATTAATACAAAGGACAAAAACAGTCGGTGAAGCATTTTTGGTTTATTGTGTGCATTACAATACATTCCATTATGGATGGTAAATACATGAACGCAATTTTCGCACTCAGAAAATAACACAAGGGCCTAGGAGTAGTGGAAAGTGTTGGCCAAATGCCTCTTTCTTCCCTTACGCAGGGGTCTTGTGAGCAGAAAGATTCGTTGATTTGCAGCACAGGTCCCAAGCTGTAATGACGCACTGGCTACTCGATGAGAATCTACACCTTCAAAAATTATAATACTTTTTTCAGGAAGAGCTGTACAATATCTAATTAAATTCATATTTTATTTCTAAATCAAAGAAAATTTTCCCTAAGAAATAACTCTGAAGAGGATGCATGAAAGCACAGTACGGTAATACAGTATACAATAATCCCTTGAAATTCGCTAATTTTGACTAAATTATTTAATAAATTATTTTTGTAGAAATATCTTGTGAATACACACACACTCACAGGTCCCATCCACAGTGCTGTAAGTTAAAAAGGTATAAATAACATTTTCATTTTTTTACAAAAAATTAACAGTTTAGCCCAGACCAGAGGCTTGGGTAGTATACTGCAAGTTTATTTTACAACACT
This sequence comes from Cherax quadricarinatus, assembly GCF_038502225.1. Taxonomy (NCBI): domain Eukaryota; kingdom Metazoa; phylum Arthropoda; class Malacostraca; order Decapoda; family Parastacidae; genus Cherax; species Cherax quadricarinatus. The sequence continues at coordinate 27,995,602 of NC_091298.1, forward strand.
ATGTAATGCAGGCAATGTACTGGTACTCTCAATTTTAACATATGCCATAGTCTGACACACATCCCACACAAATTATCGAGGGATTACTGTACTGTGGAATCTGAACTAAATATGACTAGCTAAGTTTTTCATTTATCCCACCAACTTCACACCACAGGCATCTTGAAATAAAATTGAAGGACACCAACCTGATTTTGCTTTACATCTGCTAACCTTTAAATAAACTACTGTACATATATGAACAAAATGAATGCAGAACTATGTGGAATGTATAGTACTTAACAACAACAATAATGGGAATACTCAGTCATCAAGGAATGCCTCTATATACAAACAAATATCCCTTCATGAACCACTCTCTCACTGATATTGTATCACTGACAGTAAATGAAGCCAGTCAGGTAAAAAGCATCCTCAATATATATATATTATATACACATGCAAGTAATAAGGTCCCTAAGTGAAAATTTAGGAAAAAAAAAATTTCATTTGCATTTGCCAGATATTCCTTGACTGCTGACCCATTAACGCTTTCAAACATCCTCACCTAGCATAGCAACAGTATCTACAGCACTGAATTTATCACTATACAATTAATACCAGAGATCGCTTGTGTAGTTTCACAGCCTCTGTATTATCATTTATGCCAACACTTACGAAGCTATTATTATTATTTATTTAGCACTCTGTTTTCAATAAACGAAAATTACAAACAAGAGACATTACAGAGACACTTTACCTTCAGGATACAACAAGAGGGGCAAATTTCTTGCAATTTTTTTTCAGGCTACACTCACGAACTCTGAAGTTCCAATAAACCTGCATACATTTATACACCAATATCTAGATATAATTACATAAAGAGAACCTGGCTACTCTGCCTTTTCACATAGGTACAACATTTACACAAAAACAAAAATATAGTCTTGTCAACTAAATAACAAAGACTGGCGGTGGTTCAATAATACGCAATAATAATACATGTACCACCATTAGTGTGTTTTCCCAGAGAATGTGTTAGTACTGGTGTAGGCAGTGTAAAATTAGCGAGATTAAGAAAATAGATCTTGGTAGCATTGCCAGATCTGTTTGAACCTTTTTCGATTGAGAACAACACTAGCATATTATCCCTGATAATACCATTTTGTTTGCATTCCCTTTATAAACTAAGTTTTAGAATCAAAGAGCTCTAGTTTGATATGTGGAAGTATGTCAGAAAGAGTGAAACAGTATGCAGAAGATTTTAGCACTTAATGGCAAAAATAATGGCTTTGTGATCAAAATATACAAATATATCCACATTTTTACATTTCTGCTTCAAGGAAAATACATTAACATTGTTAATCTCTCTTTTGTTTCCATCCTATATACATAATGCACATTTCAAAATATAAAGTGAAATTTCATAGGAAAGTCAAGGAGTCAACACTGCCTTTACTCCTCACAATTCTGAATGTTTATGTACCAACTGCTGCAGGGTTGCCAGATGAAAATAAACTTATTAGGTGCACTGAACTAAAGCAATTTAAACTGAAATGTTGAGCACTGAGCCAAATTTTTCCCCATCAATGTTATTTTCCTCATTTACTGCCTGATTTACAACAGAATGCTCAGCTTAAAAAACTAAAGGGAGAAATAAAAGATGTTTCCTTAAATAACATTCATGCTTGGGCAATAAAGTATAAAGGGTTAAGAAATCTCAATCTTTTATGAAGAAAGAGTCACTAGAATTTTTAATTCCAGACCTAAAGAAAAATATGCTGGTGGATAAATCTAAATTACTGTAAACAGCATTTTAAACCAGTATTTAAAAAAAAAAATATTGTGCCAAGTACATTATGAATATCATAATTCTTAAAAAAATTATATATACACAATACATATACATAATATACAATATACATATGCACATACACATATACAAATATGCATATATACACATACATATATATAGCCAGGTGTGTGTGTGTGACGTGTGTGTGTGTGTGACATGTGTGACGTATGTGCGCGTGTCGAGGTCGAGGTTCTGACCAGAGCTTTGGTGAGATGGGGAAAGAAGAAAGATGGATAAGGATAGAATGTGTGAAAGATCAGGGTGGGTGGGGGGAGAGGTGGGGTTTTAAAGGTAAGTGGTCTATCCACTTTGGTGCAATATATGTATGAATGAATGAATGTATGTATGTATGTATGTGTGTGTGTGTGTGTGTGTGTGTGTGTGTGTGTGTGTGTGTGTGTGTGTGTATGTGTATGTGTATGTGTGTATGTATGTGTATATATATATATATATATATATATATATATATATATATATATATATATATATATATATATATATATATATATATATATATATATATATATATATACTTGATTGCCTAAAACAAAGGTGGCAACCCTCGCAGAATGCACATTTTAAGAGACATTTCACACTTCCATTACTAAATGCACAAGACTAAATGTCAAATTTCTGTACAGTAAACATTTGAATCAAAGTAGTGTTTCACACCTTAAGTAGTTAAGATTTTTACTTTATTATTGCAGGTTATTGGCACATGAGTAAGGGAAAAAAGGTTGAGAGTAACAGTTTCTGTCATAACAAATGCAGGGTTATCCAGTCAAAAAATAAACTAAAAAAATAAAGCTTTCCATGTGAGTTAACTTACCCATACCAACCAAACCACATGAGGTTTTAGATACATACTATTTATTCTTTAGGATGCAGTTAAGAGGTGATTCTTTCCATCATTATTTAGGACAGCTGGCCTTCTCGTGATCAATGTAAACATAAAACTATTAGAATAGAATAGAAAAACTTTTTACAATTATAAATTATGTATATTGTACGTTATAACCCAAATTATTCAAAATTAATTGATAGCAACAACAAAAGCTTATTTTACAAAATGCACAAAATATAAATCAAATTTCTGACCAAGATAAAAGTTCATCAACAAAGCACTAAATTACCAAAGCACACCATACTGTACTGACGTACCATAGTAGTGCTAATAGGAATATCTACTGAGGAAATAACACTGCTACACACTACCACATCTGTATGCAACTTGTTGTTACCGTGAAGTAAAAATACACTTTAATAAAGCCTGTCTTTCATGTGAAATACATTTACACCTTTTGGGTTGCTACATTGCATGTTAAATGTAGATCCTTCCAAAGTGTTAAATTTAACTAAACTGGTAAAGCTAAAATTACCAAAATATCTTCTTAAGAGTTAACACCTCAGTAACAGAACAAGAGCTTAGCTTCAAAGGTTCATGTTATTAAGAGATCCTCTGAAAGTTGCGCTAAGATGAGCAAGGCGAGTTCTTGAGTCAACATAACATTTGTTCTCATACCCAAGCCTCACCTTTGGTAAAATAATGTTTCTAGTTCTTCTACAATCTCAGCTTAACATAACACTGTGCAAGGGCTGTGTCCTCCCCTGACTAGTGACACTTCCTAGATGGCCTGGCCACCAGGAAAAGCTGGCAAATATCAGGCAATACTTGGTGGCTAGTGGCAGCAGAAGTGTTAGTGCTATCCAGCTGAGTGGTGCCGACTAGTAAAGTAACTGACTAGCTGAGCCTCGTATCCGCAGTCTAATAGGGCGGTGCCTGCTGCATACCTGTATACAAAGATTGAAAAACTTTAAAAAAGCTAAATTCTGTCAAGAATGCAAAAAAAATATGCAGCAACCACACATCCAGAATTTTTTCAAAACATTTGTCAGCACACTAGCTATCTCCCATGAAGGTAGTGACTCCTCACAGAAGGAAACACATTCACCATCATTCATTCAAAGCTTTCTTTCCAGAAGTGCACATACATTCTAATTTAAATAATCCTTTCAACTGCAACTAGCCCCACCCCTCCTTCAGAGACTTAAGTCTGACTAACCATTTTTCCTGAATCCCTTTCATTAATATCATCTTGATCCTTCTCCATCAGCACTTAAAAATAAATAAATAACTTTCCTCTGCAATCCTGGTCTCTGTCTTACCCCTAACCCTTTCAGGGTTGGTGCTGTACTAGTACGCATAAATTCTAGCGCCTTCAAATGTAGCGAGAGAAAGCTGGTGGGCCTACATATGAAAGAATGGGTCTATGTGGTCAGCGTGCACAGTATAAAAAAAATCCTGCAGCACACAGTGCATAATGAGAAAAAAAAAACTGTGTTTTTGGTTTAAAACAACAACTTTGCAGTGTATTTTCGTATGCTATTTATGGTTGTATTCTAGTTTTCCTGGTCTCATTTTATAGAATGGAAGACACATTACAGAAATTGAGATGATTTTTATTGGTTTCACAATGAAAAGTACCTTGAAATTGAGCTCAAAGTAGCAGAAATGTTCGATTTTTGCCAAAGTTCAAAAGTAAATACAGTGGACCCCAAGTTTCGTGATTAATCCGTTCCAGAGTGTCTGCCTAAAGTCGAAATTCACAAAACTTGAAACCATTTTCCCCATAAGAAATAATGGAAATAAAATTAATCCGTTCCAGACACCCAAAAATATTAAAATATTTTTTTTCAAATTAAATAAAGATTTACATACTGAAAGCAATCAGAAATCAAGTACATGCATATAAAAATAATAATAATAATATTACACTTACCTTTACTGAAGACTTCTGGGTGGATGGAAGACGGGAGGAGGGGATAGGAGGAAGGTGTACACTATTGTTTGGAAGGAGAATCTCCTTCCATTAGGACTTCAGGTAGCAAGTCCTTTTCTGGGGTTACTTCCCTTTTAATGCCACTGGGAACAACTTGAGAGTCACTGGACCCCTGTTGCACAAAATATCTGTCCAGAGAGGTCTGTTTCTGGCATTTCTTTATGATTTGCCTGAAGTGGGACAAGGTTTTGTCACTGAACATGTTGCAGATATGGCTTGTTTCAGCTTGGTCAGGGTGATACTTTTCAACAAAACTTTGTAACTCATTCCACTTTGAACATATGTCCTTAATCGCCGAAGAAGGCACCTCCTTCACTCTCTTTTCCTCCTCCTCTGAAGCAAGTTCCTCAGCTGTGGTCTGATGCTGTTCCAGTTGAAGCTCTTGCAGTTCGTCAGTGGTTAGCTCTTCCCTGTGGTCCTCCACCAACTCTTCCACATCCCCGTCACTCACCTCCAACCCCATGGACTTGCCCAATGCCACAACACCTTCCACAACAGGCAGAGGGTCGGCAGGGTCAAGGTCTGCCTCAAACCCTTCAAAATCCCTCTGGATCGTGTTCTTCACTTTCTTTACCAAAAGGCTTGCACTAGCTTTCCTTGGGCCCATGGTGACTTATTTAGCAGTTGCAATCACAAAACACAATGGATTATTACATATGAACCCGCGGGGTGATGGTCACGTGTTGGTAAACAATGGCACACTGAGCATGAATGGCATGAGAGACTGGCTTTGTGTATGCGGTGACGGGCGGACGGGTACCAGACGGTCGCCGAATAACTAGTCTAACCACTAAACTTGAGGCCAAATTTTGCCAAAAAAAAAATTGCCAGAAGTCGAATTTCACGAATTTCTATGCTGACAAAACTCAGGGGGTCCACTGTAAATCAAGCTATGCATCCAATACACATCAAATGGTGAGTCTAATATTCTTTCAAAGTGTGCTGATATTATTTATACCATTTCTACACTAATGCAGTAGTCTGCATAACAGTAAATCTTCTATTTTTTGTGAGAATAAAAATTCTAAGTGGAAAGCAAAAGAAATGTAACAGAGGCCTAGGGACATGACTAATGAACAGAGGAAATGTTATTTTAGTGCCAGGAATGTCTGTCTTATTTATTCTGGACCCTATTTGGAAATTGGCATCTTTTGAAATTTGTGTGAAATTGGCAAAATTGCCAATTTTGGACCAGTTTACTGGATAGTTGAAATCAGTAAATGGGTGTTTCTTGTACTCAATCGATAGAAAAAATGTAGCTCTAGCAAAACAGTTATGATTTTTGTCGACTGGTACATAATAATTGGCCGAAAATAGGGCTCAAAGTGGGTGAAATCACCAGTGCATAAACATCGTCGAGATCACTAACTTCGCGAGAGCATAATTCCGTAAGTTTTCCATCAAATTTCATATTTTTGGTGTCATTATGATCGGGAAAAGCTTCTCTATTATTTCATAAGATTTTTTTTTTTTTTTTTTTTTTAAATTTCTGGCCCTCTTCCCCTTTTCTCTTTCCTTTTCTCCTCTGGGTTGTCTTTCTCTCTTCTGTCTCGTGTTTCTGTTCCTTCTTCATTTATTTCACCACTTCCCCTTTCACGCACCTCTGTGCGCTTGCTCTCCCTCTGTGGGCACCCAGCTCTCTTGCAGTGCTCCCCTTCCTTTGTATTTGACTGGCTCGTCCTCCTTATTCCCCACTTCTACCACTACCACTACTACTACCTCTTCTACTACTACTACTACTACTACTACTGATGAAATTAAGACACATGTGCAGCATCTGGTTGTCTTTGTTGTGGACGTTTCGCCATCCATTGGCCGGCTGGATGGCGAAACGTCTACGATAGGGATGCCCGGGTGTTGCGCATGTGTCTTAATTTCATCTTGTCGGTATTATACAGTGGACCCCCGCATAGCGACTTTAATCCGTGCAAGAGGGCTCATTGTTATGCGAAATGATCGGTATGCGAATGAATTTTCCCCATAAGAAATAATGGAAATCAAATTAATCCGTGCAAGACTCCCAAAAGTATGAAAAAAAAAATTTTACCACATGAAATATACATTTTCCTACACACAAAGAGAAGGATACATGCACAATAGTAGAGTAGTACATGCACAATATATATTGTGCATGTACTACTCTACTAAATGAAGAATAAATGACTGATGAGACACTGTGTCCTGGGAGTGCCTTTTCCTCCTGAGTACTGTAGGTCCTGTTTGGCATTTTCTTCCAGAACAGGCCTTATCACACTGTGTATGCCACTACGATTCTTAAATCTCTCAAACCAACCTTTGCTGGCTTTAAATTCACCAATATGAGCACTAGTTCCAGGCATTTTTCCCTGTTCACCTGGGTGTTAGTCGACTGGTGTGGGTTGCATCCTGGGAGACAAGATTAAGGACCCCAATGGAAATAAGTTAGACAGTCTTCGATGACACTGACTTTTTTGGGTTATCCTGGGTGGCAAATCCTCTGGGGTTAATTGTTTCTTGGTATTCTCAATAAGCCACACCAACAACGGTGCTACAGCAGCAGCAGCAGCAGCTGACAGTGCTACAGCAGCAGCAGCTGACAGTGCTACAGCAGCAGCAGCTGACAGTGCTACAGCAGCAGCAGACGATGCTACAGCAGCAACAGACGATGCTACAGCAGCAGCAGCAGCTGACAGTGCTACAGCAGCAGCAGACGATGCTACAGCAGCAGCAGATGGTACTACAGCAGCAGCAGATGGTACTACAGCAGCAGCAGCAGCAGCTGATGGTGGTACAACAGCAGCAGCAGCTGTACCACCAACAGTAGCGATCGTTGATTGGGGTTTATTATACAACCTGGCCAGCTCGGAGACACGCACTCCACTTTCATACTTATCAATGATCTTTTTCTTCATCTCTATAGTAATTCTCACCCTTATTGCTGTAGGGTTGGCACTAGAAGCTTTCTTGGGGCCCATGGTCACTTATTTTGCAGATAAAATCACCAAAAACACTGTAATAATACGAAATGTTCCGATTGTATGCTTGGATGTTACCGCGGAGGCTGGCTGGTAAACAATGCCACCGGCGGCACATGTGAGGCTGGCTAAGGGCGCACATTGGACGTGTCTCGGACGAAGAGCGGTGAGTGGGTTTTTGAGCGGTATGCGAGGCAAAATTTTTGCGATAAAAGCGAGCGGTATGCGGATTGAACGTATGGTATGCGGGGGACCACTGTATACCATTCTTGTACTACTACTACTACCACCACCACCTCTTCCTGCCTATATATAGCCGTCCTGCCCCACTTCTGGTTAGTGTGACTTTGTAAATGGTCCAAGTCGGACCGAAACGTCGTCGTAAGCTTCTCTCTTTTATGTGCGGGTTATTTGTGTATTGTTCCAGTCACGGTATTGTGCCTTTTTTGTTATTTAGGAGAGGGCCTGCCGACCCTGAAAGGGTTAATTCTTTCAATAATACCTACCATACACCTTTCCAGGTATACACAACAGGCTTTTTTCCCTATAATTTCATGCACTTTTATTCCCCTTTCCTTCATACAAAGGAATTATGCACATGCACTGCCAATCCTTAGGTATCTTCCACCCTTTCATACATTTATTGAACAAGTGCACCAAATGCTTTTAACATTTCTGTCTTTATCCCATCAATCCCAGGTGCTTTAGCCCCTTTCAATTTGCTCGCTGCCACACCCATGTCCCACACACACATCTAGCTCTTCCTCACTCCTAAAAGATGCTATACCTTCCTGGCCTCCTTTCCACAGCATGTGTGTAAAGAACCTAGAATAACCCCAAAAAGTCTGAGTGTGTGACTTATTTCCATTGGGGTCCTGCCTTCCCGCCTGCCTGCTACACTCCTTGCCTTCCTCTTATACTCCCTGCTACACCCTGCCTCCCTATTACACTCCCTGCTACACCCTGCCTCCCTACTACACTCCCTGCCTGTCTGCTACACCTCTCCCTCCATGCTACACTCCCTGTTTCCCTGCTACACTCCTTGCCTCCCTGCTGAACTCCCTTCCTCCATGCTACACTCCCTGGCCTCCCTTCCACAGCATGTGTGTAAAGAACCTAGAATAACCCCAAAAAAGTCAAAGAGTGTGACTTATTTCCACTGGGGTCCTGCCTCCCCTCTACACTCTCTGCTACCCTCCCTCCCTACTACACTCCCTGCCTGCCTGCTACACTCCCTGGCCTCCCTTCCAACCCAAAAAAGTCAGAGAGTGTGACTTATTTTCATTGGGGTCCTGCCTCCCTGCCTGTCTGCTACACTCCCTGCCTTCCTCCTATACTTCCTGCTACACCCTGCCTCCCTACTACACTCCCTGCCTGTCTGCTACACTCCCTGGTAAACTCCCTTTTGCAACATTATCTTCTTTGATTTCTACTCTCTTTGCCAGGATGGAAGCGACTGTTGATTTGGATTTCCCATAGATCCTGGCAAGTTCTAGCACTTAAACACCACTCTCAGACTTTTTCAACAACTTCTTTCTTAAATTCCATTGTTTTTTTCACTTTCTACACAAAAGGAACTTTACTAGGAACTTTCTTTGGACCCATGGTTTCTTATTTCACAGTTGCACTCAATCAATAACCACAAAAATCAATGGATTACAATGAACCCCCGCGTTTTAGCGGCTGCAACATTCGTGAAATCCGACATTCGGCAACATTTTTCAGCAAAACATAGCCTCATGGTTCCTGATTGGCCTTGTGATTCGGTGACCATCTGATACACATCCAGCATCAGCACGCACACAAAGCCAGTCTCCTGCAGCATTCACACTCAGTGTACCATTGTTGATCAGCAAGTGACCATCATCGCATGCATTCATACCCCCCATTTCGTAACATTCCATTCTTTCTTGTGCTTCCAACTGCTAAATAAGTCACCATGGGCCCAAAGAAAGCTAGTGCCAGCCCTTTGCTAAAGAAAGTGAGAAACACAATCGAATTAAATAAAGAAATCATTGAAAAATATGAAAGTGGAGTGTGTGTTTCAGAGCTTGCCAGGACGTATGGCAAACCCCATTCAACCATCACTTCGATCGTGGCGAAGGGAAAGGAAATCAAGGAAGCTGTTGTTGCAAAAGGGGTAGATATGCTGACAAAAAAAAAGAGATCGCAAATCCTTTAACAAGTGGAGAGGCTACTGTTGGTGTGGATTACCCAAAAACGGGTAGCAGGAAATAGTGTTATGCAATCGGTCATTTGTGAAAAGGCAAGGCAGTTGCATGACGATCTCGTAAAGAAAATGCCTGCAACGAGCGCTGATGTTTGTGATTTTAAGGCCAGCAAAGGCTGGTTTGAGAGATTTAAGAAGTGGAGTGGCATACACAGTGTGGTAAGGCATTGCGAGGCTGCGAGTGCTCAGAAAAGCGGCTGAAAAATATGTTCAGGGGTTCAAGGGGTACTTAGAGATTGAACAATTCAAACCCCAACAAGTGTTCAATTGTGACGAAACAGGCCTGTTTTGGAAGAAAATGCCAAAGAGGACCTACATCATGCAGAAAGAAATGGTACTGCCAGGGCACAAGCCTATGAAAGACAGGCTAATTCTTGTGTTTTGTAGTAATGCTAGTGGGGATTTCAAAGTGAAGCCTTTACTGGTGTATCACTCTGAAAATCCCAGTGTGTTCAAGAAAAACAGCGTTGCCAAGGCTAATTTCTGTGTAATGTGGAAGGCTAACAGTAAGGCATGCATGGGTCATTATTATTATAATCAAAAAGAAGCGCTAAGCCACAAGGGCTATACAGAGCTGCAGGGTAGGGAAGGAAGCGAGGGTATTGGATGGCAGAAGGGAGGAGGGATGATCAGTAGGTTACAGAAAACAGCGGGGCAGGGGATAGTACGGGGGTAGAGGGTAGCAAGAGATTGAAGTAGAAAGGGCTGAAGGTATCAGAATTTGTGAAGTAAGTCAGTTGTTGTCAAAAAGTCAATGAGAGAGTCTGGATGAAAGGTGGGTCCATCAGCGAGAAGGGAAGGTAAAGAGAGAGCAGCAGAGTGAAGACGACGACGGAGGTAAATTCTGAGTGCTCGTTGATAAAGTGGGCAGTCCAACAGAATGTGGCTGACTGATAATGGAACTTGGCAATTCTCACAGAGAGGAGCAGGGCACCTCTCCATGAGATATCCATGAGTAAGACGAGTATGGCCAATGCGAAGACGGGAGAGAGTAGTCTCCCAACCTCGACACTGGTGATAAGAAGACGGCCAGTAACCTATACTCGGTTTAATAGATTGAAGTTTGTTGCCGAGCATAGTAGACCAACGTTGTTGCCAACGGGTGTGAAGTTAGGAAGATATTGCAGCAAAATAGTCCGTAAATGGAATACCTCTACATGAAACTGGTAGGTCATGTACTGCTGACCGCGCAGCAGTGTCTGCCTGTTCATTGCCCTGTACGTCAACATAACCAGGGACCCAACAAAAAACAATATCTTTATGCTTGGTAAAGATGCAGCGTAGCCAAAGTTGGATACGGAGGACTAAGGGGTGAGGTGTGTCAAATTTCTGTATAGCCTGTAAAGCACTAAGGGAGTCTGAGACAACCACAAATGATGACACAGGCATAGATGCAATACGGATAAGTGCTGTAAGGATGGCATACAATTCAGCAGTAAAAATACTAGCCGAAGATAGTAAATGCCCTTGTACGACGCTGTCCGGAAACACTGCTGCGAATCCTACGCCGTCAGAAGACTTAGAGCCATCTGTGTACACAGCAATGGCATGAGAAAGAGTGAAAGTGGTCAAGAAAAAGAGAGCGGGAAGCGACCGTAGACAGTGGGGCTTTCGAGCAAGGGAGAGAGAAATAACAGACTCGAACAGCTGGAACTTCCCAGGGGGGTAGGGAAAAGTGAGATGCTACATGTACATAGAAAGGTGGTAATTGAATAGAAGACAAGAGCGAATGAAGGAGTAAACAGGGGCGGCGAACAAATAAAGAATGTCTACTAATATCAGTGACCATTCTATAAATGGAAGGATTGCGGAGATCATGAGAGCGTACATAGTAGCGAAGGCAATGGGCATCATGGCGATCGGATAAGGATGGAACGTTCGCTTCTGCATAGAGGCTCTCGACAGGGGAAGAGCGAAAAGCACAAAGGCATAAACGTAATCCTTGGTGATGAATAGGGTTAAGGCTAGAGAGAGTAGCAGAAGATGCCGCTGAATAGATCTGGTCACCATAATCAAGTTTCGATAAAATAAGGGTGGAATGTAGGCGAAGGAGGGTTCGACGATCAGCTCCCCATGAAAGATGAGCAAGGGTTTTAAGAAGGTTCAGCCGGCTGTGACAAGTTGCCTTCAGAGAGGTAATGTGAGGTTTCCAGGATAACCTACGATCAAAGAGGAGGCCCAGAAACTTGACTGTATCACGTTCAGGGATACGGGAGCCATAGAGGTGCAAAGAATGATCGGAGATGACAGAGCGTCTAGTGAAAGTAATTTGGTGGGTTTTAGTGCTGGAAAATTTAAAACCACGTGTGGTGGCCCAATTGGAAACACGGTCGACTGCATGCTGGAGAGAAACTGTAATAAGGTGACAGTCAGCGCCTGCACAGGCAATAGCGAAGTCATCAACATAGAGTGATGACCAAATATTTGATGGAAGACTAGAGGCCAAATCATTAATAGCAAGGAGAAAAAGTGTTGTGCTCAGAACACATCCCTGGGGAACACCTTCAGCTTGGATAAAGTCCGGGGAGAGCACATTATTAACCCGAACACGGAAATGCCTGTCAGTTAAAAAGTTCTTAAGGAAGGATGGTAGATTGCCTCGAAGGCCTAAGGAGTGGGCTTGGGCTAAAATATTATACCTCCAAGTTGTGTCATATGCCTTCTCAAGGTCAAAAAATATGGCAATAACTGAGTGGTTATTCGCAAAGGCATTACGGACATATGTATCCAAGCGTAGTAAGGGGTCTATGGTAGAACGTCCCTTACGAAAGCCATATTGATGAGTGGAGAGACTGTTGTGTGTCTCTAAATACCACACTAAATGTCTATTTACTAGGCGTTCCATCACTTTGCAAACTGCACTGGTAAGAGCAATGGAACGATAGTGGGAGGTTTCATGTCCCGTAGTGCCTGGTTTGCGGAAAGGGAGAACAATGGCAGATTTCCACAGCAGTGGAAGAACTCCTTGTGACCAAATAAGATTGTAAATTCATAATAGGACTGCAAGGGCTGACTGATGTAAATGTTGTAGCATACGAATATGAATGTCGTCGGGCCCAGCTGCCGATGATCGGCAAGCTGAGAGTGTTGCCTCCAGTTCTTGAAGTGTAAAAGGCACATTATACTGTTCTTCTCTGAGAGAAGAAAAGTCCAAGGGTGCTAACTCTCTGGCAGACTTTGAGGAAAGAAATGAGGGGCATAGATGATTGCCAATTTCATTGGCAACATCTAGTGGGTTTGCTATATCAACACCGGCAACCCGCAGAACAGGAGCCGGGTCAGGAGAATATTTACCACTCAGTTTTCGTACTTTTTTTCCAGACTGCACTCATAGAGGAAGCAGAGGTGATGGTGGAGACATAATCTCGCCAGCAAGTGCGTTTAGCGTCACGGATGACACGGCGAGCGATCGCACACTTCTGCTTAAAATCAAGAAGTCTCTCTGTGGTTCTATTGTACCGGTACCTGCCCCATGCAGTGCGTTTCAAACGTACTGTATGAGCACAAGCAGGAGACCACCAAGGCACGCATTTCTGAGAATGCCTGCCCGAAGTTTGGGGTATAGAATGAGAAGCTGCTGTTAAAACGGAGGACGAGAAGAGGTGTAAAAGCTCATCGATGGAGGACGAAGAAGGAACCTCTCTAAAAACAGTTAGGTGTGAGTAAAGGTTCCAATTTGCCTGATCAAATTGCCAGCATGGGATGCGAAGAGGTGGTGAATATGAAGGGGAAGTAAGAATGATTGGGAAATGATCGCTCTCATGTAAGTCCGGAAGAACAGACCAAGTGAAGTCTAATGCGGCGGAGGAAGAGCAGACTGAGAGATCGATGCAAGAGAGAGTGTGAGTCCGAGGATCAAAATGGGTGTGAGTACCTGTATTTAAAACATGGAGGGGGTGGGTGGCAAGAAAAGCCTCTAACTGAATGCCACGGGAATCACAGTGAGACCCCCCCCCCCCCAGAGGAAATGGTGGGCATTAAAATCACCAAGTAACAGAATCGGTGGTGGTAATGACGAAACAAGAAAGGCAATATCCGGAATAGATAATGCCCGAGAAGGAGAGAGATATAAAGAACAGAGCGTATACCACCTGTGCAAGTGGATACAGGCTGCTGTGTAATGCAGCGAAGTACGAACAAATAGCTGATGGTACGGAATATCAGTGCGTAGAAGAAGGACACTTTCATTAAAGGTCCCATCAGGAAAAGTATCTGAGGAATACAATAAATTATAGCCTGAGATGGGAGAGATAACAGCAGAGTGTAATTTTGGTTCCTGTAAGCAATCATCAACAGGGGAAAACTGGGAGAGTAACATCTGAAGCTCACCCCGATTACCCCTGAGGCCGCGTATATTCCACTGTAAATAGGTCATGATTGGCAATGATAAAGATACCTGAAATCCGCAGGTAAGGGTTCCTACGTACTAGAGGGGTTAGAAAAGTCCACATGCGGAGGCAGTGGAAAACGTTCAAGCAGCGAAGGAACGGTGCGCTGTGAAGAAAAGAGTTGCGCAGATGGAGTAGAGGAGAGAGAAGGAGCGGAGGGTGGATCAGTGTCCATTGATGGTTTGGTCTCTGCAATATATTCAGAGATTGCTTCAAGTGTTTAAGAATTCAGAGACGTCGTATGGGAGACAATATTGGAAATGGTAGGGGGAGGATGAGTAAAGATTGGAACTGTAATGGACCGTACCAAGGTAGGGGGGGGGGCGAAAGGGTGGAGGGAACTGGAGAAGCGTGGAAGGGGACAGAAGAGGCAGAAACCTGGGAGGTCGCAGAAGAGGAAGAAACTTGGGAGGGAACAGGGGAGGAAGGTACAGTACGAGGAGGAGGGTGAACCTCTACACTTGTAACAGAGCCAGTGAGAGGGGGAGAACCAGGTACAGAGACAGGGAAGGGAAAATGAGGAGGTGGAAGATGGGTAGGAGGTGTTAACTGACCTTTTTTTGACTTTTGAGAAGTAGAGGGACAATTGGGAGGAGGTGTCATACGAGATCTCGTCACTACTGAGGCTTGTGAGAGAGAACTCGAAGAAGCGAGATCAGACTGAGACGTTGAAGTAGGGACGTCTGAGCAAAGGAATTAGCTACAGGAGTGACTATGGGAGAGGTAACCACAGAGGTGGGTGCAGGAGATGGGATACCAGAAGTGGGGGGACGTTTTGAAACACGGGAATAAGAAACACGAGGTAGTCTCCCTTGGAGGCGGAGATGAGAAACTGCCATGGCATAAGGGAGACCTTCTGCCTCTTTGAGGTAACGGATTTCCCGCTCGTTTAAGTAGACTTGACACCGGCGAGAGTACGAAGGGTGAGCCTCATGACAATTAAGGCAAGAGGGAGGTCAATTGCAAGACGTATTAGAATGGTCATCGGCACCACAGACTGGGCATTCGGCGATAGATCTGCAATATTTCGCTGGATGGCCAAATCGACAGCAATTTCTACACTGTTGCGGTGTAGGGATCACCTTTCGAACTTGTAACCGATGTCCTGCTACATAAACTGAGGATGGGAGTTCACGGCTGTCAAAAGTTAAACGAGCCACATTGCTAGGGTATCGTTTCCGCCCGCGGGCAGGAAGAACGTAAGTGTCTACCTTGAGGATTGGGAGATCTTGGAGTTCCAGCTGTTCAAGAATGTCAGTGCCACATCTCTGGAAATTTTGTTGAACTATGGTATGGGGTAGAATGACGGTACCACTACAAGAATTGAGGGAATGATGCTTTTCAATAGTTACAGGAACAGTATCGATATGGGAAAGACGAGAAAGCTCATGAGCCTGGGTAGCATTCTGTACGGTGACGATGCGCGTACTGCTCTTAAGAGCATCAAAAGAAATATCTTTACCAACATGGCGTAGAAGTGCCTTGCCAATACTGTGGTCAGAAAGATAGGCAGTAGAGGAAGTTGGTCGTAAAGTGAAGAATTTAGTCCATTGTGCAGTCTGAAACTGAGCGTGGAAAGGTAGTGAAGGACGTGTCGATCTTTTATGAGAAGAACGAGAAGGTGGAGAAGTATCATCAGCAGGTAATTGTCGTTGGCGTTTAGGCGTGGGACCAGAGTTGGTCCGACATGGAACGGGCCGGCGATTCGAAAATTGCCACACCGTAGAGGGAGAGGCTGGAAGCATAGTCAGAGGAGAGCGAAGGTCAGATAAATCGAAGGAGTCAGTCGAGGCCTCAGTACCTGAAGCGGGTGAGGAAACAGCACCGGCAAGAGGTACAGAGGCATGAGGAGTGTCCGAAGAGTGGTCCAAAGACGAGGCGGGGTCAGAACGGGGTGCAGTATCAAGAAGGGGCCCGGGGGTAGCAGGTTCATGGACTAGGGCTGCCATGGTTAGGTTACTTCTTTCTTTTTGTTTTTAAGAAAAAAAAGAAAGAAAAGAAAATAAAAATAAAAAAAAGAATAAAAAAAGGGGGGACCGGGGAGGGATAGTTCCTAGGAGGAATGAAAGGGCCAGAAATCTCCCTCCGCACCCAAGAGGACCTCAGCACCGCAAGTAGCGCAGATGCAGCATGGAACCCGTGCCATACCCTACCCATCATGCCAGTAAACCGGCAATCCGGGATAGCAACCTCACATCTGCCGAGCTACCTCGGTGGACAAAAGAGAGGGCGGCCGGAAATCCGCCACAAAGCATACCTCCTTCGGCCACCACCCCCGGAATCCGAAAGGTGGCTTCCAGAGATACACCCGTCGCCCGAGAGACACCCAAAGCCACCCTCCGGGATACCGGAGAGGGATCAGGATATCCCCAGGCAATCCAGATTCCACGGCAAACTACGCCACCGCCAAGAACCTCAACGGAATGGGATGGACCCCAGTACCCTTTCCCCTACCTAGGAACTAGCGTGCCTGTGGGAAAAAAAAAAAAAAAACCAAAGGCCAAAAAGGAAGGGCAAAAGGAAGGGGTGGGGAGGAGGAGGAGGAAAGGAAAAAGGGGAGGATGGGATAGGGAACAGGGGATTGGGGGGGTAATTAGGTTCGGTCTGAGGAAGTAGACCGACAGGTCTAATTCCTCAGACCAAGAGCCTCTTCACCACGCCAAGGAGCCCCCCTTGAAGAGGTGCATGGGTCATGAGACATTTTCCTTGACTGGTTCAATGAAGTGTTTGGCCACAGTGTGAAAAAATACCTCCTGGAAAATAAATTGGAACTCAAGTGCCTCCTGGTAATGGACAATGCTCCTGCTCATCCTCCAGACTTGGAAGAGCAAATGGTGCAGGAGTTTTGTTTTATGAAAGAAGTTCTTGCCCCCTAATACCACTCCTCTCCTTCAGCCCAAGGACCAGCAGGTCATTTCAAACTTCAAAAAACTGTACACCAAAGCAGTGTTTCAAAGGTGCTTTGAAGTACAATAAGGCACCTAAACTACTGGGAACGGCTGAAGGTCCTTGATCTGTATTCGCTCGAACGTAGGCGAGAGAGATACATGATAATATACACTTGGAAGGCCCTGGAGGGATTGGTACCAAACCTGCATATGAAAATCACTTCCTATGAAAGTAAAAGACTCGGCAGGAGATGGAACATTTCCCCGATGAAAAACAGGGGTGCCACGAGTACTTTGAGAGAGAACACAATAAGTGTCCGGGGCCCAAAACTGTTCAATTGCCTCCCAGCATACATAAGGGGGATTACCAATAGACCCCTGGCTGTTTTCAAGAAGGCACTGGACAGGCACCTGTGGTTCGTACGTCAGCTTGCGTGCGGCCAGCAGTAACAGCCTGGTTGATCAGACTGAGCCACCACGAGGCCTGGTCTCAGACCGGGCCGCAGGGGTGTTGACCCCCGAACCCTCTCCAGGTGAACTCCAGGTGACCTCAGACACTGAAATGACCTTAAGAAGAGTTCTGGAAAGATCACTTCAATATCCTCCATTGCATAAACCTTACAGGTAAGGCTCGGGAGGGAGTGACTTCCAGGGGGTTGGACATGAGTTTCGAGGATGTGGAAGAGTTGCTGGAGGACCACTACAGAGCTGCAAGACCTGCATCTGCAACAGCAATAGACCATAGCTCAGGAAATTGCTTTAGAGGAGGAGGAAGAGAGATGGAGGAAGGTGCCTTCTTCAAAGATTAAGGACATTTGTGCAATGTGGACAAAGGTGCAAACATTTATGGATGAACTTCACCCTGACAAAGCTGTTGCCGGCCGTACTGGCAACATGTACAATGACAATCTTGTGTCCCATTTTAGGGATGTTTTAAAGAAACACCAGAAACAGTTCTCTGGACAGATATTTTGTGCAACAGGATAAAAATATTATGGGGACCAGCTTGAGAGTCCAGTGACTCTCAAGCTGGTCTCATTGCCATTAAAAAACAAAGAAGGGAATGAACCCCAGTACACTATTGTTTGGAAGGGGATTCCCCTTTCAAACAATAGTGTACCTTTATCCTCTCTCCTCCTCCCATCTTCCATCTACCCAAAAGTCTTCATTAAGGTAAGTGTAATATTATTATTTTATATATGTATGTACTTGATTTCTCATTGTTTTCTGTATGTAAATCTTCATTTAATTTAAAAAAAATGTTTTTTTTTATTTTTTGGGTGTCTGTAACAGATTAATTGTATTTCCATTATTTCTTATGGGGAAAATGGTTTCGCCATTCATGAATTTTGATTTTCAGCAGACTCTCTGGAACGGATTAATCACGAAAAACAAGGGTTCACTGTATAGCGAAATGTTTGGATGAATGAGCATAAGTTTCCTGACTCGCCCAGAGACACAAACAGACTGACTCACGAGCCGTGGGCGTGCGGGTGGACACGTCCAATACGGCCGATGAGCGAAATAATAGCCAATAACAGGAATAAAATTTCGGCCAAAAAAAGGGCGATAACCAGGTTGGCCGATATCCGGAACAGCCAATAACCAAGGGTCCACTGTATTTCTTTATATTTTAATAACTTTAATACAGTAAATAATTTATTACTTTTTTTTTTTTTCAACAAGTCAGCTGTCTCCCACCGAGGCAGGGTGACCCAAAAAGAAAGAAAATCCCCAAAAAGAAAATATTTTCATCATCATTCAACACTTCCACCTCACTCACACATAATCACTGTTTTTGCAGAGGTGCTCAGAACACAACAGTTTAGAAGCATATACGTATAAAGATACACAACATATCCCTCCAAACTGCTAATATCCCAAAACCCCTCCTTTAGAGTGCAGGCATTGTACGTCATTTATCATAAACCAAGCCTGTGACTTGTAGTCAATATTAAGATGTACATTCTTATTACCTGACTGAGGTTGGGCTGGCTGCCCAGCAAATGGAGGCTGAGAATACCCTCCATCAGGATCTGTGGCATCTGGGTAACTATTGTATCCTCCCATGTTGGTAGGATCGGCCTCATAACTTGGGGCAAAGGCTTGGTCTGCTCCCTGCCTGTACCTCAAGAATGCCAGGTAAGCAGCACCTGCCTAGAAAGAAAAAAGCTCTTATACATAATTAAATACTGGTGGCAATCTTGTCTTGTGCCCTGGTGAACACACAATAATGCCTAATAAATATGAAGATCAACACAAATAATCTGCAGAATACATGGCACAGTTTTACAGACCAAATATGGAAGACAAAACACCACAAATTTACCTATGCTCCTGTAGCTATAGATAGATCCTAGAATCACACCAACTCAAATTTCAAATTTTTGTTATTACTGGTAGGTAGGTAATAGATGACCAATGTATTAAAATAACAAGAAAATAATAATAATAATTCAGTAAAATCTCTCATTAATGAAATTCTGTAATATTGGACACAAAAATAGCCCGACAAACCTTGGAAGCATCGGGCAAAATGGAAAAAAGTCTACAAATCCAAATTTTGTTTGTTAATGCCTTAGGAATACGTATGAGAGTATGGCGGTACAAACACTTAGATGGGTGTGATTAATAGGTTGTGAATGTTGCAGCGAGGAAGCAGCTGGACAGAGTGGAGATGTTATGCCTTAGGGGATGTGTGCTGTGAACATTATGCAACGAATTCACAGTTTGGAGATTAGGAGGAGGTGCAAGGCTACTAAAAGTATTATCCAGAGGGATGAGTTGTTTGGAGCAAAACAGGATGACTTGGAAGGTGCACAAATCTGTAGTGGAGGGAAAGCAGGGTAAGGATCATCCTAGGAATCTCCCAAAAGCAAAGTGTCATCAGCAAAGAGCAACTGTGAAAACACCCACTTTGTGCTAGATTCTTTATCTTTTAACCCCACACTTCTTGCCAACACCTGAGCATTCACTATTCATTAATGTTTTTAACCCCTTGACTGTCGCAACCCCCAATCCTGAGGTGTCTCCTGGTGTCGCAAAATTTCAAAAAAAAAAAAAAAAAAAAAAAAAAATCTTATGAAATGATCTTTCCCGATTGTAATGGCACCAAAACAAAAATGAAACTTGATGGAAAACTGATGGAATTACGCTCTCGCGAAGTTAGCAACATCGGCAATATTTACAAATCGGCGATTTCGCCCACTTTGAGCCCTATTTTCGGCTAATTCCATTGTACCAGTCGACCAAACTCATAGCTATTTCTTTAGAACTCCATTTTACTATCGATTGAGTACAAGAAAGTGCCCATTTACTGATTTCAACTATCCAATAACGTGGTCAGAAATTTGCAATTTGGCCAATTTCACAAAAATTAAAAAATATAACAATTTCAAAATAAGGTCCAAAATGAACAAAGCAAAATGAACATTTTCTTTGTTCATCAGTCACATCTCCTGGCCCCTATGATATTACTCTTGCTTTCTATTTTGAATTTTTATTCAAACAAAAAATAGAAGATTTACCGTTATGCAGACTACTGCAATACTGTAATAATTGTACAAATAATGTCAACCCATTCATGACTGTACATTAGAATGGCTAGTTGGACATTTATTGGACAATGACATCATTTGTTTACTTTTGAACATCGGCAAAAATCAAACATTTCCCCTAATTTGAGCTCCATTTCCAGGTTCTTTTTATAGTAAAACCAATCAAAATCACCTCTATTTCTATAATATGTTTACCATTCTACCAAATGAGACAAAGAAAATGAGAATATAACCATAAATACTATAGGAAAATAGACCACAAAGTCGGCATTTTAATTAAAAAAGAAACGGTTGGAGTTTTTTTTTCTCATTATGCACTGCGTGCTCCAGGATTTTTTTTATATGGTGCACACTGACCACACAGACCCATTCTCTCACATGTGGGCCTACCAGCTTTCTCCTGCTTGATTTGAAGCCGCTAGAATTTATGAGTATACTATATAAGTCAAACACGGTACCTCGCAAGACGTATATATACGACCGAAACAGTCAAAGGGTTAATAATTATTAGTATGTGGTTTTTGCACTGTAAAGGTTTTAAACAGATGGCTTAGGCATGAAATCTTCTGTTCATATTTATATGGCCTAGGGAAAGACAAATGCTGACCCTGGCTCAATAAAGAATATGTTGAAGTGGTCCTCTTAACCTCAACACACAACTGGCACGAAGTCATCAGCTGATATAACAAATGACTCGCACTGTCTACTACTCAGTACTCACACCTATCTCTAAACACTTCTTTATCAATAAGCAAGAGAACCATGAACTGAACCCTTTGAGGGTCCGTGCCGTAGATCTACGGCTTTACGTTGAGGGTCCAAACAGTAGATCTACATCATGAGCTCAGCTCACTCTGATAAGCTGCGAGTGGTAAATTTTGGCCTAGATATGAGAGAATACATCTATGTGGTATGTGTGCACCACATAAAACAAACCCTGCAGCACATAGTGCATAATGAGAGAAAAAACTGAGACTGTAATTTTCGATTAAAACAGCAACTTTGCAGCGTTTTTTCGTATATTTTTTATAGTTGTGTATTTGCGATTTCTTGGTCTCATTTGATAGAATGGAAGATATATTACAGAAATAGAGATGATTTTGATTGGTTTTAGTACTGGATATGGCTTGAAACTGAGCTCAAAGTAGTGGAAATGTTAAATTTTTGCTAATGTTCAAGAGTAAACAAATGACCTCACACGTCTAATACATGCCTGCTGGTGTAGACGGTCTAACATACGTTCACAAATGTGGTGATATTATTTATACAATTATTACAATATTGCATAACAGTAAATCTTCTATTTTTTGGTTTGAATAAAAATTCATTATGTGAATAAAAAATCAAAATGGAATTCATTAGTAAAGCCTGAAAACATAACTAATGAACAGAGGAAATGTTAGTTTAGTTCCAGGAATGCATGCATTGTTTATTCTGGACCCTATTTTGAAACTGAAATATTTTGAACTTTGCATTAAATTGGCTAAATTACCAATTTCCGATCACTTTATTTTGTAGTTGAAATAGTTGACTTGGCGAATTCTTGTGCTCAATCGATAGAATAGAAGTAATACTAGTGAAATAGCTAAGAATCTGGTCGACTGGAATAATGTAATTAGCCTAAAATGGGAGTCAAAGTCGGCAAAATCGCCGATTCGTAAGTATCGCTGACATCAAAATTCGCGAGAGCATAATTTCATCAATTTTCATACTTTTTGTTTTATTACCTTCAGAAAAAGATTCTCTTAACATTTCATAAGGAAAAATAACAAAATTATTTTTTGAAAATTCTTGGACACTGGTGCACACTATGAAATTTGGCCTCTGGACCCTGAAAGGGTTAAGGAAGGATAAATTTCTTACCTGTCACTATTACAAACAGGAAAATTGTATACTGAAATGCATAAATGGTATCAGCTAATAAAACAAAGGATCACAACCATCTACTCGAATGAACTCAGTCACTGTCTCCAAACAATTATACATACATTGAATATACAGTGGTCCCTCGTTTATCATAATTAATCTGTTCCTGGAGGTGTTACTATTATCGAAATCTATGATTTTCGAATCAATTTTCCCCATAAGAAATAATTAAATAATTAATCTGTTCCTGACACCCAGAAGTATCAAAACAAAAAAATTTTTTACATGAAATATAGATGTAGTACATAAACAATACAATGGGACATGATGAATGAAACATTAACAGCATAACACTTACCTTTATTGGCGATTCTTCTTAGTGTATGGAAGACTGGAGGAGGAGAGAGATTGGATTATTTACAGTTTGGAAGGGGAATCCCCTTCCATCAACACCAAGTACCAATTGCTTTTCTGGGGTTACTTCTCTTCTCTGTTTCTTAATGCCACTAGGACCACCTTGAGAGTCACTGGAGTCCTGTCTCGCAAAATAACTGTCCAGAGAGCTCTGTTTCTGGCGTCTCTTTAACACTTCCCTAAAATGGGTCAAGACTTTGTCACTGTACATGTTGCCAACATGGCTTGCAACAGCCTTGTCAGGGTGATGTTTCTCCATAAATCTTTCCATCTTACCCCACATTTCAAAAATCTCCTTAATTTCTGAAGAAGGCAACTTCTTCCATCTCTCTTCCACCTCCTCTGCAGCAAGATTCTGAGCTGCGATCTGTTGCTCTTCCTGCTGAAGCTCTTGCAGCTCCTCAGTGGTGAGCTCTTCGTTGTGGTCTTCCACCAACTCTTCCACATCCTCCAAACTCGCATCCAACCCCATGGAATTCCCCAGTGCCACAATAGATTTAACAACAGATATAGGCTCATCAGGGTCAGCCCCAAACCCTTCAAAATCCCTCTTGTCGACACAATCTGGCCACAATTTTCTCCAAGCAGAGTTCAAAGTCCTGGTAGTCACTCCCTCCCAAGCTGTACCTATAAGGGTTATGCAATGGAGGATGCTGAAGTGTTCTCTCCAAAAATCTCTTAGGGTCAAGTGAGTGTGAGGTCACATTCAAGCACCTTTGAAACATTGCTTTGGTGTAGAGTTTTTTAAAGTTTGCAATGACCTGCTGGTCCATGGGCTGGAGGAGAGGAGTGGTATTCGGGGGGCAAGAACTTTACTGTGATGATCCCAAACTCCTCCAAAATTAGGTAATCCAAGTTTGGAGGATGAGCAGGTGCATTGTCCATTACTAGGAGGCACTTGAGATCCAATTTCTTTTCCAGGAGGTAATTCTTCACACTAGGGCCAAACACTTCATTGAACCACTTGACGAAAATTTCCCTCGTGACCCATGCCTTACCATTAGATTTCCAAAACACACACAATTTACTCTTCATAACATTGTTTTTCCTGAACACTCTGGGATTTTCAGAATGGTACACTAGTAACGGCTTCACTTTGAAATCCCCACTAGCATTAGCACAGAACATGAGTGTCAGCCTGTCTTTCATAGGCTTGAGTCCTGGCAGTGCCTTTTCCTCCTGTGTAATGTAGGTCCTCTTTGGCATTTTCTTCCAAAAGAGGCCTGTTTCGTGACAACTGAACACTTGTTCAGGTTTCAGTCCTTCAGCCTCTATGTACTCCTTGAATTCATGCACATATTTTTCAGCTGCTTTGTGGTCCGAACTGGCAGCCTCACCATGCCTTACCACACTGTGTATGCCACTATGGTTCTTAAATCTCTCAAACCAACCTTTGCTGGCCTTAAATTCATTAACATCACCACTAGTTGCAGGCAATTTCTTTACCAGATTGTCGTGCAACTGCCTAGCCTTTTCACAAATAATCGACGTCATAATACTATCTCCTGCTAATTGTTTCTCGTTTATCCACACCAATAATTTCTCAACCTCTTCGAGTACTGGTGATCTCATTTTTGTCAGCATATTTACCCCTTTGCAACAACAGTGTCCTTGATTTCCTTTTTCTTATCCACGATGGAAGATATGGTTGTATAGGATTTGTTATACATCCTGGCCAGTTCGGCCACATGTACACCACTTTCATACTGTTCAATGATATTTTTCTTAAATTCAATCGTATTTCTCACTTTCTTTACCAAAGGCTTGGCACTAGGAGCTTTCTTTGGAGCCATGGTAGCTTATTTAGTACTTGCAAGCACTAAAATGAATGGAATACAGTGGACCCCCGGTATACGATGGCATCAGTATACGTTAAATCCGGTATACGATACATTTTAACACAAAAATTTTGTCTTGCCACTCGTTAAAAAACCAGCCACACGTGATTCGTCCGGGACGTATCCACATGTGGCCTGAACTGCCCCGTGCTTGCCAGTGTTTACAAGCCAGCCAATGTGCTTGCATCTAAGCATACATTCGGTACATTCCATATTATCACAGTGTTTTTGGTTCTTGTTTCTGCAAAATAAGTCACCATGGGCCCCAAGAAAGCTTCTAGTGTCAACCCAGTTGTAAAAAGGCTGAGAATTAGTATGGAAATTAAGTAAGATTTTTAAGGGTTTGGGGCTAACCCTGAGAAGCCTCTGCCAATTGTGGAATCCATTGTGCCTACTTCCAAAATTAAGGAAATGTGTGCAAATTGGGTTGAATTGCAAACCTTTATGGATGAAAATCACCCTAACACAGCTATTGCAAGCCATGTTGGTGACTATTACAATGACAATGTTATGGCCCATTTTAGACAAATCTTAAAGGAACGGGAGGTACAGACCTCTACGGACAGATTTGTTGTGCGACAGAGGTCCAGTGACTCTCAAGCTGGTCCTAGTGGCATTAAAAGAAGGGAAGTAACCCCAGAAAAGGACTTGCTGCCTCAAGTCCTAATGGAAGGGGATTCCCCTTCTAACATTAACAACTTCGACACTCTCCCCTCCTCCCATCCCATCAATCATCACCAGATCTTCATTAAAGGTAAGTGTCATGTACTCTATTGTTAGTAGAGTACTACAAACTGTGCATGTCTTCTTCAGTTTGTGTGCATTAAACTTAATATTTCATGTGGTAAAATTTTTTTTTTCATACTTTTGGGTGTCTTGCACGGATTAATTTGATTTCCATTATTTCTTATGGGGAAAATTAATTCGCCTTCCGATAATTCTGGCATACAATGAGCTCTCAGGAACGGATTAATATCGTATACCGGGGTTCCACTGTATTATGAAATATTTCGTATGAGCAAGTGAGGGGACCGTCGCTCACTGACTGATAAACAATGCCACACTGGCTGGGAAGGGAGGCCGCCCCGGCTCTGAGCCTGAGTACGCATCCCAGATGAATTACTATTCGCAAGTCAATCTACGATTAACGAGCCCATGTTTTGACGAAAATATCGCTACGATTTCTGAAAATTACAACTCTCGAGCCCTACGATTATCGAAGGACCACTGTACAGTGGAACCATGAGTTTCAGCCGCTCCAAGTTTTGGCTGTTTTGAGTTTGTCACTTTTTTCAGCTAAATTTTGTCTCGAGTTTCGAACTGTACCTTGAGTTTCGGCCACCGTACCAGACCTGTCCACCTACCCATGCCCACACAAAGCATCCCACGCATGCATAGTGAGTCAGTGTGGCTTTGTTTCTCCTCGAGTGAACATCACCCTGTGCTTTCATCCAAACATTTCACAATAATCCATTGTTTTTTGTGCTTGATGATTGAGTGCGACTGCTACATAATTAACCATGGGCCAAAAGAAACTTCCTAGTGCCAGCCCTTTGGTAAAGAAAGTGAGAAACACGATAGAATTGAAGAAAGAAATTGTAGCAAAGTACGAAAGTGGAGGAGGGAGAGGGAAGAATGTGCCTTCTTCAGTGATTCTACGATATGCACGATACTAAAGCAGCAGAAGTTGATAAAGGCTATAGCGACAGCCAGCGATAAAGTGTAGCATTAACAGTGTAGCAAGTAAATTAAGCAATTAAGCAATAGAAAAAGGACACAAAACTAACTCCTCCAATGTTATTGGAGGTATACAGGGTCACTGACAACACCTCTGCTACCACCACCACTATATGGCTTATGCTGCCAGTGGCTTTGATAACCCAACACCACCACCACAACTACTCGTGATATACGTAATGACACATTTTATTCATACTAGAGTATATATCATGTTTCTATGTTATTAATATTGTTTATTGTCATATTAAATCAACTGTGATAGATAAATAAGCCATGGAGTTGATATTAGCGTCATAGTGAAGGAGAATCTTGTCCTGTCTCCAAACAAACTCTCCTCTTCCCTATCTTCCATAAGCCAACAAGAGTCTTCAATAAAGGTATGTAATGTTTATATTTACTTCTCATTTTTTCTATATGTAAAATTATATTTATTCTTTAAAAAATTAATTTTTTTGTGAATATTTTGGGGTGTCTGGAACAGATTAACTGGATTTACATTATTTCTTATGGGAGATATTGCTTTGACTTTCGAACAATTTGAGTTTCAGCAGAGCTTCTGGAATGAATTACGGTGAAAACTCGAGGTTCCACCATATAGTATTCTGCATCAGACACCTGTTACCCCCCACCCACAGGCTTTATAAAGAAAATTTAGGGTTTGCATACATGACATTTCTAGATTAACAAGCAATGACATATACAATGTAAGGTGTAAAAAGCTTCATTATTTTTAATAAATTTTAAAACAATCTGCTTTGTCTTTTTTCTGAGGTGTCAATCCAATTTTTTCCCAAATATATTCACATTACATAGCATGAAATAACATAAAGCAGCAATTTCAGGAACATGAGCCTCATGTTATGTGAAGTTTCACTATATATGTAGTAATATCAGCTGGAGAGCTCATAGGAAACTGAAGGAAGTATTTGATATTAGAATAAACCATATGACAGAATCTGCTATGAAATACAGTGGACCCCGGCTTACGATATTATTTCATTCCAGAAGTATGTTCAGGTGCCATTAATGAACGAATTTGTTCCCATAAGGAATATTGTGAATTAGATTAGTCCATTTCAGACCACCAAACATACATGTACAAACGCACTTACATAAATACACTTACATAATTGGTCGCATTGGGAGCTGATCGTAAAGCGGGGGTCCACTGTATATCTACTGTCTTGAAAATTATTTTGCAGCCCTTAACATTTACTTAAACTTAACAACCATGGTCCATTCTCAAATGTAACCAGAGGGGATTACCACCACTACTACAACTGAATTTAGCTTTTTAAGTTATTCTAGTTTTCATGTTTAGAAGAATGCATTATCTTACCCAAGGGAAGATTGAAAAGAAGCTGAAGGCAATGGCTGCTTGCATGTTGTTGACACCAAATGGAGGTGTCTCAGCATTGCTCCACTGGTTAGTCAAGTAACAGAACCCAATGAAGTACAGGAATGACCAGAAGGCTGAAAATATATTATTTATTGCAGATTGTCTTACACAAAAAAAATTGTGTGAAACTATATTAAAGAAATTAATTACTTATATTGTAAATATAAACATTTATAGTTATTGTATGATTTATTTAAGTTTGTGAAATTGTGGCAACAGCCGACATGTAGTGATTATATTTAAGTTTACAGGGACGCCAGTGTCCAATGTGCCATGTTTCAGTAACCATTAGCTAAAACGTTTCTTTTTTTTACCCTTCTTACACACTACTTAAATGGCAATTAATACTTTATCTCATGAAGCATGAATAAAGATGCTACAGTTCTGAAAGTATTGTAATTTAAATTGCTATGTCCATGCACTTCTGGCAATACAACTACTGAACAAGTGCTCTCACAGCAGAAACTAAGTAGTTCATGGCTAACAAATAGCAACCTCAGGTCCCCTGATAAAAAACATAACTATGAAAAGCAATACAGATTGGGCTTAATAACTATAGAACAAATAAAAAACAACACATCAGTACTTACCACACTTATAAGGAACAGTATTATGCTAGTAGGTTCACTGAAATAAAAGGTGATACGAAGACGACCAGGTACGCACGTGCATGCATGCACGCACATGCACACACGCACGCAATCAAATCCTGGGTTCTCAGAGATTTACCAACACAGAGATATTGCCCTAACCAAACCCAATGAACCACATATCTAGCCTACTGAAAAAGCCAATACTATAAATAATTTCATCTCTACCATAGGATCATCTCTAGCTAGCACACTCCCAAGTACTGATCACGTTGATGATAAACTCACTAAAAAACAAATCAGGAAACTGAATGCAAGTACCACTACTATTGCTCAAAACAGCAGCTTGTGTGCTTTCACCTATCATTACAATATGGCTCAAATCATTAACGACCAACATATTCCTAACAATGCTTAATACAGCAGGAGTTACCCAAATGCTCAAAGGAGACCCAAATGATGTAAATAACTATAGACCTATATCTAAACTGCCATTTTTATATAAAAAATCTTTGAAAAATTAATCTGTAAGAGATTATATTCTTTCTAGTGTCACTCAACATAACCCCAGCCAGTTTGGTTTCAGCCCAAATAACAGAACAAATGATGCAATTATAAAAATACTAGACTTTGTTTATGCAGACCTAGAGAATAATAAATACCTAAGCCTCTTTATAGACCTTAGGAGAGCATTCAATACAGTAGACCACAACATTTTGCACCCTGAACTTGAACATTATATAAATCTAGTCCTACCTTAATAACAGATATCAATACATCTCCATCAATGAAACCTATCAACAGTGTACTTGGCCCACTGCTTATCCTCATATACCTCAATGATCTTCAAAATGCATCTCAACAACTTAGCCCAAATCTGAATTCTCTCAATAACATATTTAATGAGGTCATAAAGATATCAACCTCAATGACTACCAACTAACTTATTCTTAACACTGACAGAACCTGCATATTTGGGAAAAAGACCCACAAATATTTGTTCCATATGTAATTCCTAAATTTGTTTGTATACCTTTAATGTCCTTATATATAAGCAAATAAAAATCACTGCCATTGTAGTCTTAAGTTAGGCTTATTAAGCTTGCCTGGAATGCTCTGCATAACCATGGGCTTTCTGCATGCACAACCATATGTCACCCATCGCTGAACATTGTATCATGTGGAAATAAATCTTGATTCTGACAACATGACTCTCAAAATTGAAATACACGACTATAAACAAGCCATGGAATGGGTTGGGTTCAAACCCCACCTGTTACATGATTTGTTTCCTTGACAACAACTTGAAATTCAACACCCACATTCAACGCATAAACAGTATCCAATCAGTTGGCCTCCAATCTAAGATACATTACTATGTACCTCAAACAGCACTACTTGCATTATATTACTCTCTAATCTATCTTTACCTCACCTATGCTATTTGTGCCTGGGAGATCCACTATGGCAAATCACCTAAGGCCAATAATAACAAAATGCACCTGTATGAATGATTACCCAGTCTAGTGCCAGTTTAAACTTAATATATGAACATAAAAATTCACTGATACTGTTGTGCATTACTACATATACAGAACAATCAAATCTAACATCAATCCTGCTCTGAAACTCTTTCTTGATAACTGCAAAAGAACTAACAGGCATAATATCAGACACAAAAATCTCTATGATATTCCCAGTATCAACTCAACATGTGTAAAAACTCAATGTGCATAAAAGGACATAAAACCTGGAACTCTCTGCCTGAAGACTGCAGAGGCTCCCTGTCTGTCAACCATCTTCAAAACTGTTAACACTTAAATTGTCCAAACATAGATCTACGTGTTCACTGCCGGCGCTCTGAATATTTTTAGAAAAAAAAAAAAAAATAGAGGGCAATTTTCTGTGTGTAATAAGACCAAAAAAAACAAAATTTTTTTAGGGCTTAGAACTTGCTGAGATATAAGGCTGCAAAGTTGCCACTGGATGCTCACCTGACAGCAACATGGAGTCCTGCCGCTTGCAGAAGTGTTACCAAAATACGTTTTTTCTCGTTTTTATTTTAATTTATATAATTTTTATGTTCTGATAATTACAATTGTATTAGCTCTTGTGTTTTTATAGCCAATCTTTGTTCCGACACTAATATTAGGTACTGAAATAGTACACAAATAGTCACACACTGACAGGTGAACATTTTCACCTGCCTTAGTCACATACTATTGTCTAGAAATACAGTGGTCCCTCGCTTTTCGTAGTTCTCGGCAATCGTAAATTTCGCCAATCATAGGGGTATTTTCATATAAACATGGACTCGCTTTTCATAGGTTGACTTGCGAATAGTAGTTCGTCCGGGACGCGTACGCACAGTGTGAGCCGGGGCGGCCTCCCTACCCAGCCAATCTGGCACTGTTTACCAGTGAGTGAAGGTCCCCTCAAGTGCTCCTACGAAATATTTCATAATATTCCACTCATTTTAGTGCTTCCAATTACTAAATATGCTACCATGGCTCCAAAGAAATCTCTTAGTGCCAAGCCTGTGGTAAAGAAGGTGAGAAATATGTACAGTGACAAGTCTTGGGCCATTTTCGGGAAGTGTTAAAGAGACGCCAGAAACAGAGCTCTCTCCATAATTACTTTGCGAGACAGGACTAGAGTGACTCTCAAGGTGGTCCTAGTGGCATTAAGAAACAGAGAAGAGAAGCAACCCCAGAGAAGCAATTGGTACCTGAGGTGTTGCTGGAAGGGGATTCCCCTTCCAAACTGTAAACAATCCAATCTCTCTCCTCCTCCAGTCTCCCATACACTAAGAAGAATCTCCAATAAAGGTAAGTGTTATGCTGTTAATGTTTCATTCATCATTTCCCATTGTATTGTTTATGTACTATATGTATATTTCATGGAAAATTATTTTTTTTGTTTTAATACTTCTGGGTGTCAGGAACAGATTAATTGTATTTACATTATTTCTTATGGGGAAAATTGATTCACAAATCGTAAATTATGTTTATAGTAACAGCTCCAGGAACGGATTAATTACGAAAAACGAGGGACCACTGTATACCCAAAAGTATTTATAGGTCACAGCAGTGTTTTGAACACACTGGAGTATACATGAAACTCCTTGAAGGACGGTGTAAGACGTATCACTTCACTGCTAACAGTGCAGCAGAGAAGTGACATCTGATGATCGTGCACTGCTCTATTCAACCTTGGCTTTTTGTTTTCATTGTTACACAAACATGCCTATCTGTCTGTCTGTCTCTGATTATCCCCGTCTCTGCTTATCCCCGTTCCTGTTTATCTCTTGGTATCTTTCTCTCTGTCTCTATATCTCTCTCTCTATATATACATCTCTCTCTCTATATATCTCTCTCTTTATATATATCTCTCTCTCTATATATATCTCTCTCTCTATATATATATATATATATCTATCTCTCTATATCTCTCTCTCTATATATATATATATCTCTCTCTATTGCTGCACTCTAACAGCACCTTTCAAGGCAGGTGAAATTGCCGACCTAGAAAATGTACAGAGAACTTTCACGGCGCGCATAACGGAGATAAAACACCTCAATTACTGGGAGCGCTTGAGGTTTCTAAACCTGTATTCCCTGGAACGCAGGAGGGAGAGATACATGATTATATACACCTGGAAAATCCTAGAGGGACTAGTACCGAACTTGCACACGAAAATCACTCACTACGAAAGCAAAAGACTTGGCAGACGATGCACCATCCCCCCAATGAAAAGCAGGGGTGTCACTAGCACGTTAAGAGACCATACAATAAGTGTCAGGGGCCCGAGACTGTTCAACTGCCTCCCAGCACACATAAGGGGGATTACCAACAGACCCCTGGCAGTCTTCAAGCTGGCACTGGACAAGCACCTCAAGTCAGTTCCTGATCAGCCGGGCTGTGGCTCGTACGTTGGTTTGCGTGCAGCCAGCAGCAACAGCCTGGTTGATCAGGCGCTGATCCACCAGGAGGCCTGGTCACAGACCGGGCCGCGGGGGCGTTGACCCCCGAAACTCTCTCCAGGTAAACTCCAGGTATATATCTCTATATCTCTCTCTCTCTATATATCTCTCTCTATATATATCTGTCTCAATCTATATCTCTGTCTCTCTCTATCTCTCTGTCTCTATACATCTCTCTCTGTCTCTATACATCTCTCTCTGTCTCTATACATCTCTCTCTGTCTCTATACATCTCTCTCTGTCTCTATGTATATCTCTGTCTCTATATATATCTCTGTCTCTATATATATCTCTGTCTCTATATATATCTCTGTCTCTATATATATCTCTGTCTCTATATATATCTCTGTCTCTATATATATCTCTGTCTCTATATATATCTCTGTCTCTATATATATCTCTGTCTCTATATATATCTCTGTCTCTATATATATCTCTGTCTCTATATATATCTCTGTCTCTATATATATCTCTGTCTCTATATATATCTCTGTCTCTATATATATCTCTGTCTCTATATATATCTCTGTCTCTATATATATCTCTGTCTCTATATATATCTCTGTCTCTATATATATCTCTGTCTCTATATATATCTCTGTCTCTATATATATCTCTGTCTCTATATATATCTCTGTCTCTATATATATCTCTGTCTCTATATATATATCTCTGTCTCTATATATATATCTCTGTCTCTATATATATATCTCTGTCTCTATATATATATCTCTGTCTCTATATATATATCTCTGTCTCTATATATATATCTCTGTCTCTATATATATATCTCTGTCTCTATATATATATCTCTGTCTCTATATATATATCTCTGTCTCTATATATATATCTCTGTCTCTATATATCTCTGTCTCTATATATCTCTGTCTCTATATCTCTGTCTCTATATCTGCATCTGTCTCACAGGTACACATAAGTACAGTTATGGTGTAAATTACTTAGGATAACCCAAAAAAATCCAGACAAAGTGCTATACAGCCTCTCCTCACTTAGCGATGTACTCGTTTACCAATACCTCGGACTTATGACAGGCTCTTTGACCAGTACACATGCCTAAATAATGTACACTAGAGCTGATTTTCTCTATTCTGTTTATTACAATATACAATACACAACTGTATAAGCACTGAAAAATATACCCAAAATGTTATAAATGGTGCAAAGGTGACATTAAAACAATATCAAAGATAGTTGACACAAACCCACTATCATTATAGTATGCTCCTCACTTAGCGATGAATTTGTTTACCTACGTGGTCTTAGGAACAGAACTCCATCGTTTGTTGTTTGTTTTACTATCTTATTGAAACCTGGGCAATGTATGATGGAAAGATGCTTCTTAACGTGCACCAAAATTGAAAGAAATCAAACCATAAATAACGAAGTTCACTTCTCACCCATTAGCCGCCCCTTAAGGGTATATTATGGTATGATTTTTATGGTTGTATTCTAGTTTTTTTGGTCTTTGATAGAATGGAACATATATTACAGAGATAGATATGATTTTGACTGATTTCATGGCGGAAAGTACCTTGAAATTGAGCTCTAAGTAGCAGAAATGTTTGATTTTTTGCTGATGTTCAAGAGTAAACAATACGTACCTGTCTGAGTGGCCATTCCAAACACGCAGTCATAAATGGGTTTACATTATTTATACAATTATTACAATAATGCAGTAGTCTGCATAACAGTAAATCTTCTAAGAATTTTTCGTGTGAATAAAAATTTCAAATGGGAAGCAAGAGTTTCAAAATAGCAATAATACGTACAATATAATAATTACAGTGGATCCTCAGTTAACGATATTAATCCGTTCCAGAGAGCTTGTCCTTAACCGATTTTATCGTTATCCGATTTAATTTTCCCCATAAGAAACAAAAGAAATCAAATTAACCCTTTGACTGTTTCAGGCCCCTCTCTGAAACTGTCATTCTATGTCGCCAAATATTCGAAAAAAAAAAAAATTATTTTTTCTTATGAAAATGTTAGGAATATTTTTACTAGTGTTTTAAGCCTAAAAAAAAATTTTTTGCCATCAGTACTTACCGAGATATAGAGCCGCAAAGTTTGCAGAAATTGACGTGCGTACGGCAACAGCGGCGACTGCCGCCCACCCGGTATTCTTTTATTTACTCTAATTCAAAGGTTTCTTGCATTTTTCAATATTTTTCTTTTCCAGGTAACTTATGTGGCCTGTGAGACCAATGTAAGGTGCATTGTTCAAATATACACTCATTATTTACAACACAATAACAGAACAAACTTTATCACTATTAGTTTGTGTATACACTTTGTTTACACAAACAAACAATACAAAACAATGTTTATTACTATTGTTCCATAATATATATACATATGTACAGTCACTAAACACGTTCCTAGAACTGCTGCAGCTTGTGGAACTCTTTGAAACATGGGTATATGCAGAGGGGCACTTCACACTCCTCACACATAAAACGAGTGTCTCTGCGTGTTTGTGGGCGTTTTGTGGTATGCATACATACATAACACCTCTTCTGAGCATTTTTCTTGGCAGTAGTAGGAGGCAGTTGTATGGGGTAGTGATCACCAGGCCTCATACGAGATGACGTCTGTGGGCGCTGGTCTATTGCAGGAGTTGCTCCTTTGTACTTTGCAATTATTTGTCTGATTACTGACAGGCAAAATTCACCATATTTTGGTGTTTTGTTGGTCTTCAACTTGTATATGTTATAAGCATTTAGCATAGAGATATCAACAAGATGGAAAAAAAGTTTGATATACCACTTATAACTCTTGCGTACACAGTCTGCAAACCCAATCTGCATGTCACATTTGTCCACTAAGCGCATATTGAGGTTGTAGTCCATGACAGCTGCAGGCTTTAGAATGGGTTCATTGGTCTCTCTGTTGTCCCTGCCACTGGGTACCATTTCGTTTGTGTGAACTGATGTCAACAATGTGACATCACGTTTGTCATGCCACCGAAATGCCATGATGTCATTGGCAGCAAAGGCTTGCACCTCACCTCTGCGAGTGCCAGCGTCGAACCTTGGCATATGTTTGCGATTACCACGCACTGTGCCACACACGTCTGTCAAGTTCACTCGCAAGAAATCACTGAGTAAGGGGCTTGTGTACCAGTTATCAGTAAATAACATATGCCCCTTACCAAGATATGGTTCCATCATTGTTCGAACCACATCACCAGAGATACCCAATAACTTCATGGTATCTCTCAAAGTATTACTGCCAGTGTACACAATAATATCTAAAACAAGACCACTTCTGCAATCACACAGTACAAATAGCTTTATACCAAAGCGTTTCCTCTTGCTTGGTATATATTGCTTGAATGAGAGTCTTCCTTTGAATAAAATCAAGGACTCATCAATAACAAGCTTCCTGAAGGGATAAAAATACATGCAGCACTTTTGTTTCAGGTACATAAACACATTTCTTATCTTATATAACCTGTCGCTTCTGTCAGGCCTGGTTTTGTCTGAAAAGTGTAACATACGCAACAGTATCAAGAAACGATTGACACCTATAATGTCACTAAAACCTGGAGTTGAAATCAGGCGATCTGTTGTCCAGTATGTGGTGACAGTGTGCTTATACACATGTGGCATAAGCATTATTGTGGCAAAAAACAGGTACATCTCTGCCACAGTTGTCTCCTTCCACTTGTGTAGCCGTGATTTTGGTGAGAGAATTGTATTTGCCATGGTGTATTCACAGTATGTGTTGGTTTCCCTGACAATGATGTCCATCAGGGGTTCATCGAAGAATAACTCAAAGCAGTCCAGTTCACTGGCATTGTTCCCAAGTGGACAAGATGGCTTTATTCCACTTTGTGTTTCATCAACGTCATGGGGACTGGGAACAAACTCGTCACCGTCCTGCCAATCCCAGATGCGGTCTGCTGGTGGGGTCTGGATATTGTACCGTGGTTGTGGCTGTGGTTGTGGCTGTGCAGGTTGTGGTGGTGCAGGTTGTGGCAGTGTGGGGTAGGGTGAGGCTGGTTGTTCTGCTGAGTCAGCCGCGTGGCTAGTAGCGTGGCCCGGTGATGGTGCCACATGGGCCGTGCCACCCTCACTATCACCACCACTGCCTCCTCCCTCACTGTCACCATTCATACCCATCGTTACAATATCGTCATCTTCACTATCAGGTCGTGGTGTTGGGCCACGGGATGTGCTCCCAGAGTTTCTCCTTCCCCTTGGAACAACATATGAAACACTACCAGACCGCATGCTACGTCGTACATACTGGCGCTTCACTGGGGAATATTCACTCTCACTGTCACTAGAACTGCTTTCAATGACCT
This sequence comes from Cherax quadricarinatus, assembly GCF_038502225.1. Lineage (NCBI taxonomy): Eukaryota > Metazoa > Arthropoda > Malacostraca > Decapoda > Parastacidae > Cherax > Cherax quadricarinatus. The sequence goes on from NC_091298.1 coordinate 28,032,456, forward strand.
TGAAATCACTATCACTATCACTGCTATCATCAGGGTGTTGTACACGACCAAATAGTTTCCTCTTTCGTCCTGGTACAGGCGAAGGTGAATGTGAACAAGCCGGCACAGCACCAGAGGTCGAAGGTTGTGGGTCATCTGGGTTTTCGTCACTATTTACGTTATCCTGGGCACTTTTTTCGGTAACACTCACTTGAAAACCCTTGAATTCACTGTCACTGACACTTTCATCGCTGTTAGAGCTATCACTTGGGAACAAAAGACCTCCAATCCGCCGAGGAGTGAGGAACTTCTTACCGAGAGGCATGGTGAAAATGGACTGACAACATGGCGTTCCCACAATGCACCGCTAGGTCCCAGATTTTTTTCACAGGGTGCACACCGACCACTGAGACCCATTCTCTCCCGTGTAGGCCTATCAGGCCTTTGGCGCTCGATTTGAAGCTGCTAGAATTTGTGCGTATAAATACGTCAGAAACATTGGCTCGTAAGACGTATTTATACGTCGGAAACAGTCAAAGGGTTAATCCGTTCCAGACACCCAAAAGTATTAAAAAAAAAAAATCTCACATGAAATATACATTTTCCTACACAGAAAACAATGAGACATGAAGAATAAATACATTAATAATTCATAAAATAACACTTACCTTTATTGAAGACTTAGTGATGAGACAGGAGGAAGGGAGATGGAGGTGTATTATTGTTTGGAAGGAGAATCCCCTTTCATAAGGACTTTAGCCCTTTCAGGGTCCGTCCCGTAGATCAACGGCTTTACGTTGAGTGTCCAAACCGTAGATCAACGCCAAAATTCTAGCGCCGTCAAATTTAGCGCGAAAACGCTCATAGGCCTACATGTGAGAGAACGGGTCTGCGTGGTGGGTGTGCGCCATAAACAAAAAATCTAGGCGCCCGCACAGCATTGTGGGAACGCCGGCTCAGTTACCCTTGTTCACCATGCCTCGTCGCAAGTCAGCTCTCACTCCCCGGAAAATTGGGACTCTCCTCTTCCTATCTGATAGTTCTGACACTGATGGAAGTGGAAATGAAGACGAATTCTACGGCTTTGATCAGTTAGTGACCGAAAAGAATGACCAGGATATCGATAATAGTGCAGAAAACCCTGACAATCCTCAACCTTCTACCTCTGGTGTGGGCACTCATGACTCACGGTCGGTTGTTCCTCATCGCAAGAGAAAACTAATATTTTCGCGTGGCCAGGCCTCTGACTTCAGTAATGATGATGATAGTGACGTGGACTGTGATTTTATTGCGCTCGACGATCAATCGAGCAGTGATAGTGAGGAATCATATTCACCAGTGAAGCGTCAGTATGTTCGCCGCTGCATGCGCTCGGGTAGTGTACCCTATGCTGTGCCCAGGGGACGGAGTACATCCCGGAGTACATCCCGTGGCCCAACACCAGTTTTAGGTAGTGATAGTGAGGATGATGTGGCTACACTTGGCATGGATAGACCACAGGCATCAGTGGATGGTGTTAGTGGTGATGGTAGTGGCACCGCCATGCGTGACTCACCAGGCCACGCTGGGACCCACGCTGCTGACTCGTCAGTTCAAGGACAAAGCGGAGCGCCAGCCACCAGCCCACCACAACCACAACCACCCGCACAACCAGCCTATGATGTCCAGTATCCACCAGCAAACCGTATGTGGGATTGGCAGCAAAATCCCAATTTTGTTCCCAAGCCTCACCACTTTGATGATTCTCAAAGTGGAATTCTACCTACTTGTCCCCTTGGAACCACGGCCAATGAACTGGAATTCTTTGAATTATTCTTTGACCAGGGAAAGTAATAAGTATTTTGAGTACACCATGGCAAATACGATCTTATCACCACAGTCAAGACTACACAGGTGGAAAGAGACGACTGTTGCAGAAATGTATTTGCTTTTTGCAACAATAATGCTTATGCCTCACGTCTATAAGCATAATATAAAAGCATACTTGTCCACAGATCGGCTAATTTCTACCCCGGTCTTCAGTGAAATCATACCAGTGAACAGGTTTATCTTACTCTTACGTATGTTGCACTTCTCTGACAAAACCAGGCCTGACAGAAGTGACAGGTTATACAAGATTAGAAATGTTTTCATGTATCTCAAACAAAAGTTCAGCATATACTTTTATCCATTCAAGAATCTTGTAATTGACGAGTCTTTGATTTTGTTCAAAGGTAGACTGACATTCAAGCAGTATATACCGAGCAAGAGGAAACGCTTTGGTATAAAACTGTTTGTACTCTGTGATTGTGACAGTGGCCTGGTGTTGGATATTGTTGTATACACAGGTAGTAAAACATTGAAAGATACCAAGATGTTATTGGGTATCTCAGGTGACATAGTGAGAAACATGATGGCACCTTATCTTGGTAAGGGGCATACATTATATACCGATAACTGGTACACAAGCCCATTACTCAGTGATTTCATGCGAGTGAACAAGACAGATGTGTGTGGCACAGTGCGTTCTAATCGTAAACATATGCCCAGGCTCAACGCAGGTGCTCGTGGTGATGACGTGCAGGTGTTTACTGCCAATGACATCATGGCATTACGGTGGCATGACAAACGAGATATCACATTGTTGACAACCATTCACCGTAATGAAATGCAAGACAGTGGCAAAGTTGATCGAGTGACTAATGAACGTATTCGAAAACCAGTGTCAGTGATTGATTATATACAAAACATGCGCTTGGTTGACAAGTGTGACATGCAGATTGGTTTTGTTGACTGTGTTCGTAAGAGTTACAAGTGGTACATGAAACTTTTCTTCCATCTCATGGACATTTCAATGCTCAATGCATATAATATGTACCAAATAAAGACTGGCAACAGACCACCGTGTGGTGAATTTTTTTTGTCTGTTGTCAGACAACTCATAATGAAGTACCAGGTAACAACACCTGCTATACAACATGGTCCTCGAATTCCTCAGGATATACCCAAGCACTTGAGGAGAGAAGGTGATCATTTCATAATACAGCTTCCTTCAACTAAGAAGAAATTTGCTCAGAAGAGATGCATTGTCTGTGCACAAACAAAACGACGGCAACAAAGACGCAAAGACACTCGGTTTATGTGTGAGGAATGTAAGGTGCCTCTGTGCATGGTGCCTTGTTTCAAGGAGTTCCACAAGCTCCAGCAGTTTTAAAACCATGTCCAGTGATTGTAAATATGTAAATATATGATAGAACATTAGTATTATACAATATTTGTGCATGTTTATTGTAATAAACAACAGTGGTAAACAATAATATGATAATAACTTTAGTGCGGTTATTGTGTTCAATACAGTGAGTTTATATATATACATTATATACAGTATTGGTCTCTCAGGCCCCAAATGTTAGTAGGAATAGAAAAAAATTGGAAAAGAAAAGAAAAAACAACTAAAACCACAAAATAATGTAATGCGCGCATGTGGAATTCGTCGATGTTACCGCCACCACATCATTTTTGACAAACTTCTTGGCACTGTATCTCGGTAAGTACTGATCAGATTTTTTTTTTGTCTTATTACCTTCACAAAAATATGCTCTTTAATTCTGTAAGAAAAAATAATTTTTTTTTTTTTTCAAAATTTCTTGGACACTGGAGCACCACTTCAGATTTTGGCCTTGGACCCTGAAAGGGTTAGGTAGCAAGTCCTTTTCAGAGGTCACCTCCCCTCTTTGTTGTTTAAAGTCATTCATCCCGAACGTGTCCGCATGGAGTGTGCGCCTGGACACTCCTTGTACAGCCAGTGTGCCATTGTTTACAAGCCAGTAAGGACGATTCCACACATACATGCAATACATTTTGTATTATTCCATTGTTTTAGTGCTTGTAACTGCTAAATAAGCCACCATGGGCCCAAAGAAAGCTTCTAGTGCCAGCCCTTTGGTTAAGAGGGTGAGAAACTACAGAATTCAAGGAAAAATTTGTAGAAAGATACGAAAGTGGTGGTGGTAGAGGGTGGTAGTGATGATGGTAGAGGGTGGTAGTATGGGCCAACAGGTCTGCTGCAGTTGTTCCTGCTTTTTTATGTACACCAGCCAGAGTACTGTACCTCCCCACATACCAGCCAGGGTACTTCCCACACACCAGCCAGAGTACTTCCCCCACACACCAGCCAGAGTACTTCCCCCACATACCAGCCAGGGTACTTCCCCACCCACCAGCCAGGCTACTTTCCCACACACACGATTTGATTTGATTGGGACTTGCGAATGAGTGAACAGAATTATCAAAGCATATTGTTTGGGAAGCATTGAAAATTGGGTTGGGCAAATACAATTCTGTTAGTGGGATGGTTTGTGAAGGATCTGCCTAGCATGGGCGAACAGGCCTGCTGCAGTGCTCCTGCTTTCTTATGTGCAAACATTTATGGATGAATATCACCCTGACACAGCTGTTGCAGGCTGTGCTGGCAACATCTGCAATGACAATATTGTGTCCCATTTTAGGGAAATCTTAATGAGATACCAGAAACAGAGCTCTCTCTACAGATTTTTGGTGTGATGGGTCCAGTGACTCAAGCTGGTCCTAGTGGCATTAAACAACAAAGGGAGGTAACCCCAGAAAAGGACTTGGTACTTCAAGTCCTTATGAAAGGGGCTTCCCCTTCCAAATAATGTAAACTCCTCCATCCTCTGCCCTCCTCCGATCTCATCACTCATCAAATACGTCTTCAATAAAGGTGTCATTTTATTAACTGTAAATGTATTCTGCATGTCTCATTGTTTTCTGTGTAGGGAAATGCATATTTCATGTAAAAAAAATTATTTTGTTTAATACTTTTGGGTGTCTGGAACAGATTAATTGAATTTCCATTATTTCTTATGGGGAAATTAATTTGGATAAGGACAGAATCGGTTAAAGACAAGCTCTCTGGAACGGATTAATGTCGTTAACTGAGGGTCCACTGTACTACATTTATATCTTTACATTTTTATGGAATTCCTTGTACCTCCAACAATCTCAATCTGATACATAACTTAGATAAAGACCTATCATCAATTTTTTTTTTTTTTAAACACTTTAGACATCTTCCACCAAGATAGGGTGACCCCCCCCCCAAAAAAAAAATAAAAGCATTCACTGTCAGTCATTCAATCACAGTCTTATCAGAAGGGCTCCGACATCACAGTACAGATGACCTTCCTTTAACGTGCAAGTACTGTAATTCCCACCCCCAGAACTCAAGTCTGGCCAACTGGTTTCCTAGAATCCTGTCATAATTACCTTGCTCACATTCCAAGGGCACATAAGTGATAAAATTCACTTGCTTCCATTCATGCAGGCCAGTTAGATTTCCAAAACCAACACAAATTATCGAAACTTCCTTCACCGCCTTCCCCGTCCTTTCAACCTTTCCAGGGATAGCCCCTTACCCTTCTTTTCCCTCACCCCACATTTACAGTGCTCGTTAAAGTATGTCTTTTGCTTCCACCAGACATACTTTAATCCTGTCATTGTTCATTATGTAGACTTATTTTATTGACGCCAGGATCCCTCATGTAGATCTACATTATTGGCACCAGGGTCCATCATGTAGATCTACATTATTGATGACAGGGTCCATCACTTAGATCCATGTTACTGATGCCAGGATCTGAGGATATGACTGATGATGTCACTAATGAGCAGAGGAAATGCTGCTTAGGTGGTTGGAATGCCTAGAGTGCATTTCGGACTTATTAAATTGGAATTATTTGAATTCATGTAAAAATGGCCAAATTACCTACTTCCGTGCACTTTAGAGAGTAGTTCTGATAGCTGAATGGGCAGTTTCTTGTGCTCAATCAATAAAACTGAAGACATATTTACTAGCAAAAACTGCTAAAGATTTAGTTGACAATGGAACTGGCTTAAAAGTGGGCAAAATCACTGATGCGTAAATCTCGTCCAGACTACCAACTATGTTCCTGCATAATTCTGCAAATTTTCCATCAAATTTTATATTCTTGGAATCAGGACAGAAAAACATTTTCTATCATTTCAGAATTTTTTTTTTTAAACTCCTTACATTATAAGCACATTTAATTTTGATGATCCTGACAGTGAAGGGGCTAACAGTGTGATGCTCTCTTATTTTCTGTCTAGAAGTGTGGATTTTACATTCTCTATCCCTCTCTCTCTCTTGCTTGCTTGCTAGTGAAGATGACTGACCACCACAGTTCTGGGTAAATACACCAGGCTGCCCTGGTGGTAGGTTATCGTGCCAACCTACGAACTTGGCATTTCCCTATGTAAAGGGCACAGAGAATGTAGTGGCTGATACATTATCCCTTACGTAAATAATGTACATAATGTAGTGTGTAGATCACTTATCTGCTCTTGTTCTGCAGTGGTGTGCAGTGGGCGAGTAGATGGCATCTCTCTGACCACCTAGAGGAAAGAAGAGAGTTGAGCTGGAGGTGAGGGGTATCAGATTTTCCTGATTTATGTTTCTGGTGGTAGTCATCAGTTTTACATGCCTAGGTAAGGTATGTTATTTACCTTTTTTTTTTTTTTTTTTTTTTATTAAGGACTGGCTGATGTGTCTCGTGTGTTCTATGTCGTTGTCCCTCGGGCTTCTGGGCCATATGTTTTAAGGGATACAGTTTATGGGAAAACTTGGTCCCTAATGGATTTTGAGCCATGAAAAATTATCCTTTTTTTTTTTTTTTGTTTGTTTTGTTTCTCCAGGATCCATTTATAATTTGGATAGGGGGGAGGAAGGGGGATCACCACAAGACAGGGCAACTCCTGGGTTCCTAGGAGTGACAGGTTAGGTGAAGGCCTCAGTGGTCCATCTTCTGAGGGTCATTAGCAATGACTCCAGTGTTTTCTAAATTCTCACAGATCAACAATTTTTTTTGGTGATTACCCACACAATCTTTTTTTTTTAGGGATGGGGGGCAGGGGGGTAGGGAGTCTGCCTTTTCTCAGATGTGTTGTAGGAGTAACCACTTTTACTTCCTAAAGACTGCTGTGGGGCACAGGGATAACATGATAAGCAGTAGTATGTAAAAATTAATGGGCACAACTGTTAAGTTCTCTTGTACTTTTGCTGGTGAAAACCTATTAAAGTTGGGATTATTTAAAGTCAATATCTATCTTCATACATGGGTATTTGTGGTACAGTGGTGCTCAGTGGTAATGATAATTCCTCATTTCTGACTTTTTCTGAATTAATGTAAACCAAGTTAATCTTATGTGGCTATGTGGAATTGTAATGTAAAGTAATAGAGGAAAACTATTCAGTAATAAATCAGATTATATGGTGTGGGTACAAGGCATCATGGCCAGTGTTCAACTAGCACAGTGTTATGATGCATTTCCCTAGTGTTAGGGTTTATGTAGGAATATGGCTATGAGGTATAAATTGTTGGCTCATTAGGCCCACTTTTACAATGAACAAGTTTCACACATCTGCTAATTGACTGCTCATTTTCTGGGGGCAGTAATTATGTTGTTTGGTTTCATATTTTTGGATTTTGGTGTATCTCTGAGTTTATACCTAGAGCACACCAAGGCAAGCAAGATAAGGATTAGTGCTTGCTATAATGATGCCCTTTTCTTGTCTTTTCAGTGATGTTTTGCTCTCATTACTGTAGACTAAATTTTTTTTTTTTTGACGAGCCGCATCAGACGGGATACAGCAAGCTAAGCGAGACCCATGGTCTGGTGGTGGAGGTGTAATGGAGGCTACTACCTTACTGCAATCTTTTTCAAATATGCCTTAATGTAAAACAAATTTTGTAATGTAAAATAATCATTTTTGGCTAAGTTACATACAATTATCATATGGAAAAAGGGAAGAAATTATGTAAAATTATGTCAGACTGTTTTTGTGAAATTGTGACATCACAGCATCACAGGGAGAGTTGGAAAGAAGCAGCCATGATTCGAGGCATTTATAGTTGTGGTGTTATTCTGAGGTGCTAACCATTTTTGTTGGTAATGTATGGTGTTGTTTTTAGGGTAAGAGATGAACTGAAGGATATC